>NW_027396074.1:188234-591985 GCF_047715535.1 Aspergillus foveolatus
TGCTGCTCTAGCCTCTGGATTTCATTTGTATGTTGCTGCTCCAGCCGCTTAATCTTATCTTCAAGCTGATGACGGATGTCGTTTAGATCGAAAGCCTCCCTTGTCAGCGTTTTGCACCTGTCTTCGAGCTCTGAGAGACTTCTGTCACGGTTTTCTCTTTCCTCTGCAATTGAATCATTGGTCCTCTCAAGCTGCTGCTTTATTTCCTTCAGCTGCTCCCGGACTTCGTTGTTCTCGTTCTCTAACCTCGCCAGGGGACCCATGACGGAATTCCATATTTCCTCCTTCGCAGCATACTCCTTTGCAGCGTCTGAAAGTTGCGCGGCTGTCTCAGCGAGTTGATCTTCTAACTTGGCACTCTCGATTTCTGTCTCAGAAAGCTGTTTCTCGAGATTTTTCACCTTCTCAGTGAGCCGCTCCCCTTCAGTGATTTTTGCCTCAAGTTTCTCCCTATGTTCAGCTAGTTTCTGCTTCCATATTTGCTCTATCCTGCCGGTATATTCTTCCAGGAGTGAGGGAATTGTCGGAGCGAAATCGTCGCCGTAACCAGGCAGCCGGATAGACTCCTGCACAAATACATCGGTCTCACCCGTAATTATGATTCGGGGATGCGTCTCCTCTGGCGAGTTTGACGGAGAGGAGAAGCTGGAGGTTTGATTCGGCGTCGAAAACTGAGACAACATCGGAGTAGACGGAACAGATGACATTTTACTGATATTGATCTTGGGCGTGGGGGGTTTGTTAAATGTGTAAGAGAATAGTCGTTGCGCTTACGGAAGACTTTGTCACATCAAGCTCGACTCCTTTTGCCATTGCTTTATATGCCGTGGTCCTGGGTTGAGGCTGTCTCTTGACCATCACGCATTTTGACCGTTATGCAGCCTCGTCAACTCACGCCTCGCCTGACTTTCATGAATTAGTGAACAAGCCATATTGCAGGAAGTTATATAGCATATTCGCGCTCCTATTGAAAGCCTTCTTATAATATGACACCGGGATTAAAGGGTAGGAATAGATCAATGGATGCGCGTGGCATCTTTGCTTTTGCTGCCTCAATGAGACGGCCGTCTGGGTGGTTGATGTAGCACGGACGAGGCTGCAAAGACAGGGTTGATGTACGGAGTACATATCTTGGATATGTAAAGAAAGATGGATGGAGCCTTGCTGCACGTTCTCCGGTAGATCCCTCTATGCAAGCACCGGACAATGATGGACAGCCTCGATCCAGAGGCGATGATTAGATCCGCCCAGTCGAGAAGAAGCATAGCGGCGCAATAAAGCTGGTCAGATCCAACCACCCGCACCGTGCAGGCCTGCATGATATCTCAATTGGTGGCTCTCGATCGCTTTGACGCCACCAGCTCCTCAGATGACTCGCTACTGGACCTTCTGTAAAGCGGGGCTTGCCAGTTGGCGACAGACAGCTGTCCTTGCATCATGTCAATCAGAAGACATGCGTTAATGAATTCTCCCTTGATGCGAACAGATTATGGTTGCCCCGGATCTTCCATCGGCGAACTCCTCAGCCTCTTCAAGTCTAAAGACCAGCACAGGGCGTGGCATCCATCAATAACGACGGTTCCTGATCGCTCCATCAGGGCATACCGAACCAACCGCGAATCAACAGCGTAAAGGTGATGGCATTCTTTAAATCAAGAGAAGCAGAAGAAGCAGAAGTTGCTATGTAAGCATCACTTTGATGCCCCACCGTATGGCCTATTATGGTTTACGTTTACTGCGTATTTGTTATTTCTGAAGTCCTTAGGGAGCCTCAGATATGGAATATTCTTCCATGCCAGACCTTCCATGCCAGAACATGTCTGACACTATCAGTTTCCTCATTCCCCTGTCAAGTACATATGGAGACCTAGCCTCGCGCCGCGCCGGCCATATTCCGCGTCTCTCCACAATCAATCCTGCGTGTCTGCGGGGAAAAGCAGGGGTTCAAGAACCCATGCAGCACAACGAAGCCCAGAGAGGAGCCTTAGAGATGTACACCAGGCAAGTTAGACAGCACTTTCGCTGCATATCATTTTGTGCATGCTTTATTTGACGGAAGAGTCTCAGGAGTTACATTTTGTCTGATTAGACTACGGCCCATGTATACCACGAAGCACATATACGCTGACGTAGTCGAGAGAAAGACAAGGATTGACCGCGGTGGAAATTCCGTCCGGACGGCTGGTGAGAATGAAGGGAGGAATAAGCTAAGAATGATTGACGTCTTCTGGGGCTTACTTTGCCTACAGCTCGAGCTGAATGACTTTTCAAGTCGAAGAAAGAGCACCTTGACCATCTCCGTCCCGTATACTCATGCAAGCCGGTTCTCGAGAGCAGATGACCCAACGTCGAAGCGTTGTCGGACGTCCCTGTTCATGGATCAGGTCCATATCCCCGGCACCCTCCTTTTGATAATGAACATGTAGCGGTTTTGCTGATCCCCATATGTCTCACCGCGACTAGCATCTGCTCGTTCGGCACTTAGACCATATTTGGCAATCTCAACATGCCACCAATGCCTTGCCTTCATCTGGCGTGCGAAACTCGGCCACAACGCGGATCAGTATAGACTTAAAACCCGTAGCCAGGTGAAAGATTCATTGTTGGTGATTGAAAAATATCAAGCCGCTTCTTGACAGAAAATCGTGACTTGGGCCAGGTTAGAAGAAGATGCACTGTGCAATGGTCGTGCATACAGAACCCATTGTGCCGGAGACTGTCCCTACTACCGTCCCTACTACGTTCCTGCTACCGAGAACGCATTACTGATGCTTTAAGAATGCTGATAATCAAGAGATCATACTATAAATACATCATTTCCCAGCGCGGCCTATCTCGCCCGTTCCCCACGCGTAATACGACCGGAACACGGCGTCGACCATGAGCAGCGCGGCGACAATGCACTGCTCTCTTGCCGGTTCAGAGTTCGAACCAGGCTTTTAGGCAGTGTCTTGGGAGGCAGTGGCGTTGAATATTCTGGCACGCGCAAATTGCAGATACCATGGGGAGAAGGCCTCTTGTTATTGATAAGGACGGGGCCATGGGGCTCAAAGCGCGCCATCCCTCGGGAGGGCTACGAGGCATTTATAGTCTTTAGGAAGCAGCCTGATACAGATATCGCGCTTGCGGATGGGGTAAGGTGTGTATGGGGTCTTTGTAACCGCGCTCGCGGTTTAGGGGACGGCGGTCCCCGTTGCTCCAGGAGAGGGTTGAGTCTGATACATGTGTGGAAAAGGGCATGTCGCAACAATGAATAGCTGTATCTGCTGAGCTATTTAATGGGGCAATGGCCGTGGAGTCTGGCTAGAGCGTATGCATTTTGTGTATAGACTGTGCTAGACTGTCTCCATTATAGTAAGTACAGTTACATCATGATGACTTCCAGATCGCAGGCCACTTATGTCCGTAGGGATAAACTCCGATCCCAACTCCGATCCTTGTATCCACAGTAAGCAGTTTAGTGCAATTGACGAATGGCTTTACAATGGCCGTCACCCCCACATGGTCTGCCACTGACGATCGCTCCCTTGGCGAGTCCCTCGGTACAGGCATTGTTCAACATTCCTCAGTGGCCGGAGCTACAGTGGGCCCTCTACCCCTCCGTCACCAAGGTGATGGAGATCGGTCATCAACTTGCGGTGGTTTCGGGCTCTCATCATCATACTATACTCTTAGCGGTGCTCTGTGGTGTACCGTACCTCGGTGGCCATCGTCCGTCCGGGCCCAGGCCCGTTCGTCATTATAAAAACGAGAATGCCTCCCGTAGAGTAATAAGGATTGATTATCGTCAATTGTGCTTAGCCAGACATCTACTATATCACACTTTTGTCCTCAAAATGTCCATGTTCCCTCCAGCTCCGAAACCGCCAACCCTCCTTGGCTACCACCGAGTACTCTCCCCCTCGGCTGGCGTCAAGGTGTCCCCGCTGTGTCTGGGGGCCATGAACTTTGGTGATGCCTGGTATCCCGCCCTCTATTCATCGAGCAGTTTATTACTGGCGAAAATGAATGCAAGAAGCTTACTGTATTGAATTACAGGAAAGAATACATGGGTGAATGTAACAAGGAGCAGACTTTTGCTCTCCTTGACGCCTTTTACGAAGCTGGCGGGAACTTTATCGACACGTACGTTCTATCCCTGTCTCAAAGAAACACCTGGATCAAACTAACCGGTGAGTAGTGCAAACAACTACCAGCAAGAAGAAAGTGAGAAGTGGATCGGCGAGTGGCTGAAGAAGCGCGGTAACCGTGATCAGATGGTGTACGTCCAACACCCTTTTCTCCCAATCGTCTCCCTGATGCCTCTATCTTACTGATTTTTGTCTAGCATTGCAACAAAATATACCACCGGGTACCGCACCTCCCACCGAGCGACCGAGCCTCTTCAATCCAACTTCGTTGGCAACAGCTTCAAATCCATGCGCGTTTCCGTCGACGACTCCCTCCGCAAGCTCCAAACAGACTACATCGACATCCTCTACCTGCACTGGTGGGACTTCACAACGAGCGTGGAAGAAGTCATGCACGGGCTCAACAGCCTGGTGACTGCCGGAAAAGTGCTCTACCTCGGTGTGAGTGATACACCCGCGTGGGTCGTCGTCAAAGCGAACGACTATGCCCGCGCGCACGGCCTCAAGCCCTTCTCGGTCTACCAGGGGAAGTGGAATGCAGCATACCGTGATATGGAGAGGGAAATTGTCCCCATGTGCCGCGATCAGGGGATGGGGATTGCGCCGTGGGCGCCGCTTGGTGGCGGCAAGTTCAAGAGCGCAGAGGCCCGGAAGGCTGCGAGCAGTGGTGGGAGTAACCGCGGGGCGGAGATGAGCGAGAGCGATATCAGGATCTCGGACGCGCTGGAAAAGGTTGCGGAGAGGAAGAAGACCACTTTGCATGCTATCGTGAGCCTCCCTTGCCAGTACCCCTATCTGTATTCGATCACTGACCAGTGCCCATGCCAGGCCCTCGCATATGTCATGCACAAAACGCCCAACGTCTTCCCTATCGTTGGGCAGCGCAAGATCGAGCACTTGAAGGCCAACATCGAGGCGTTGAGCATTTCACTTTCCGACGCGGACATGGATGAGATTGACGGCGCCACAGAGTTTGATGTTGGATTCCCGATGAGTTTCATCTTCAGAGAGTTCACAGGCAGGAATACTGCTGCAGATGTCTGGCTTACGAAGGCTTCTGCGCTTATTGATGCGCCACCGCAGCCAGGGCCTGTAAAGCACCGCGAGGCTGAAAAATAGGCGAGAGTGAACTATCTCTGTGTTGAGTTTGCTTGCCGAGAGGCTTCAAGTAGAATATCTAGATATATTGTAGTTGCTGGAAATAAGTATTATTGGTGACTGACTTCTAGCAATGCTACTTTATTTAACAATATTACTCGGCGTCGAGGTATAAATATATCAACACATTCCAGTTTATGTTGCTGGCTTCCGGTACCAGCCACGTAGAAAATAAGTAGCGATGTCATTTCTGTCTGAGAGAATGCTCTCACCCTCCTGTGCTTTTATCTTGATTATACCCCTTTGAGCCATTGGCTTCCACAGTATCTATATACTTCCTACAGATTTCACGCCTGGCTAAGGTACTGCTAACCACAAAATCCTAAGATCTGCAGATACAACCTATAAAAAGCACCTAGACTGCAGTCGCAGGAACATCCGAGCCAGTGTATCCCAGATAAGAGCATCCAGTTCTTGGCAGGTTTCACCTGTCGGCCTACCGAGAGCCTATCCAAGCTCCCTCCCCACCATGGAACCTTGGAAGATGGGTCCGCTAGCAACATTAGAGCGTCAGCTTCATGCATCTCGGAGTATCTGGGGCTTTATATCCGCTGATCGCTAACAGAAGGTTTCATCGGTAGCAATTCGACTGCCCGGAAGTGCTCAGTATTCCCGACTCTGCTATGGATATCATACGATAGCAGACTGGCTATATAGACCCTCGACCGTGGTCTCAGCAATCATTTATCCTAGGATCACCGATAGCCCTTCCCATACAATAGCATTAAGGCTGTTTGAAAGAAAAAATAATAAAACTAAAACAAAAAAATGTCTTTCACTCTCCACCCACCCCCCGACTCCCTCCTCGCGCGGCACCGCCAGCTGGCGCCTACTGCCGCCATTCGCGTTTCCCCCCTTTGCCTGGGCGCCATGACTTTCGGCACCGCGAATAGTGAGAGGTACGGGCACTGCTCAAAAGACGACGCTTTCGGCGTGCTCGACGCATTCTACAGCAAAGGCGGGAACTTCATCGATACGGCCAACGTCTACCGACAAGGCCAGTCGGAGGAATGGCTTGGCGAGTGGATGGAAGCCCGTCAGAACCGGGACGAGATCGTGCTGGCGACGAAATACTCGTCACCTTGGCAGACGCAGCACTCTGGCAAATTGCAGTCAAACTATGGCGGGAACAATGTCAAGTCGATGAAGTTGGCGCTAGAGGCGTCATTGAAGCGGTTGAGGACGAACTATGTCGACCTCTATTACGTTCACTGGTGGGATTATTCGACGAGTATACCAGAGCTCATGCACGCGCTGAATGATCTTGTCAGTTCGGGCAAGGTTCTGTATCTGGGCATCTCGGATACCCCGGCCTGGGTTGTCTCCAAGGCGAACGAGTACGCGAGGCAGAAGGGACTGCGGCAATTCGTGGTGTACCAGGGGATGTGGAATGCGACGATGCGCGACTTTGAGCGCGATATCATCCCCATGTGCCGAGAGGAAGGGATGGGTCTTTGCCCCTATGGGGTCCTTAACCAAGGCCGCTTCCAGACAGAAGAGGGTTTCCGAGAGCGCGAAAAACACAACGAGGGGCGGAATTTCATTGCGACCTCGCAGCGTGACAAAGACGTCTCCCGGGTCCTTGAGAAGATCGCGAAGAGGAAAAAAATTGACCTTCTTCATGTCGCCTTAGGGTATGTCATGGACAAGGCGCCGTATGTGTTTCCCATTGTCGGTGCCAGGAAAGTGTCGCATATTGAGGGCAGCATTGCGGGAATTGGCGTCACGCTGGCCGAGGAGGAGATTGCAGAAATTGAGTCTGTGTACGAGTTCGACTTTGGATTTCCTCATTCTTTCCTCAGTGGGACCTTGTTTGATCAGTCCAAGTCGAGGGGCGCAGACCAGCCGGGCGATTGCTGGATGATAAAGCAACTGGGCAACTTTGACTGGGTTGAGAAACCGAAGGCGATCCGGCCAAAGCAGTAAACGACTCTATGGGCAGAGTACGAAGCTTGTGAGAGTTTTCTTCATTGCTGAGGCCTGGCATAAACGTGCATCATTCATCCCGTGCAAAGCTTCAGAGGCCGTGCAGGTAGCGATTAGGTTCTGAGTCTATGACCAACTGTGTATTTTAGAAGATACATCTATACGAACAGATAGTACTAGAAGAACTCGCTGAAGAGCTAAATTACAATGATTTGCAGGTCCAGGGCGTCTAGCGACTAAATGGTCGTTGATAGGAGGTTGTTTTATACTTCACTCACATTATTCGCTTCTCCATGCTGGAGTTTCATATACGCGAACCTCTTCTCTTTTTTCAAATCTGTTCAGGTATTACCATTGCATCACAGATAGGTGCTACTTCATTCCATCTCATGATTCTAATTTCCATCCCTCGCAAAAATGAAGCCCGTCACCTGTTCACCCTACAGCGAGTTGGCCCAGTCACCATCGCACGAGCCTACACAAGGAAAGTGCCTCTTCTTTCCATCGTCAGCATCCAGCGATAGAGGCTTAAATGTAGGGTTAACCTGAGTTACCCATAGCCTTAGAGTTTCCACTTCGAAGATGGCGATGTAGAAAGGACGGAGCAGACGTACGCTTGGTAGAGGTATACAAGCAAATTACCACCGCCCAGACCTTTAAACTTGGTAGTATCCATAGTCCTGCCTGCTTGCGCGCTGAAGCGCCCCGTCACCGCGCGTCCGCTACTCAGACTCCTACGCCACGTAGAGCTCCTTGTCTCCGGAGCGTGTGGTCTCGTCTACTTGACCATAGAAGACGTTATTACCGTGGGCGGGTCAACGACATAGCTCGGCCTAACCAAGGAAGTTGACACTGACGTTCGTGAAGCCTGCTAGGTAGGGACGCGTCGACGAGACTCCACACAATGTTTAGACTGGGCCATACCAGTATGTTTCAATCGTTGTTAGATTCGAATTATTACCTAAAGCCATGGAAAAATAGTGCTAAAACCACAACAGATCATCCACTTAACAAATACAGCACCGCCAGACTCCATTACAACAAGCTAGTGCTGGTCCAAACACTCATCATCCTTAATCACCACTACTCTAATCTTAGTCGGATAAACCACCACGCTAGCGGCGTAGATAAGGGTATGGGCGCTTATTCCACAGTCATGGACGATTTTCCACGCAGCATCTGCGACCTGTTTGGATTTGACCTCCGCATCTCTATCTTCATTCTGCACAAATAATTATACCAGGGTCAACTTCTCTGATCTGCCAGAATAAGAGAACAACAGTGTGGGGACGTGCGTCGTTGCACCTGTAAACGGCAGCATTGCTGTCGCAGACAACGCGCTCGCAGGTACCGGGCTGGAGGGTGCTGATCTGGTCATTTATGAGGGAATAGAGGCCGTCGAAGAGGTCATTCTGTACGATCTGCTAGTCTTCCGGGTAGCAGCCGACGGTAAGCTGTGGGAGGCAGTAATTAGGGATTCGGTCCCAATAAGTAGGCCGGAAAGCGGGTAGAGAACGTACAGAGGAAGACACTGCGCTGCAGAGGGCCAGGGTGGCCAGAGTCAGGAGGTTGGTTTGAAAAATTCACTCCCTTGGTGTGTGCTATTATAAGCTCGCTCGGGTGCACTCTGTGTTAAATCACTCACAGCGAGTCTGCCATGCAGAGTTCGCCAACACCCAGCCAGATCCCTCAGCGCAAACTTGAGCCGAGTTACCTCTTATCAAGTTACGGGATAAGACGGCTGCTCAAAGTTAAGAATGAAGAAGGCTCCCTATTTTATTCTTGACAGCAAGAGTGAGCCTTTGGGCGCGGGTCAAGCAGATTGTCTCCCAGAATAGTTGAGTAGGAGCAGGCAGAAATGCCATAGAGCAATGGGGCGAGTCTTGAAAGAGAGTGCTTCTGTTAGTTTTGCAAAGGAAGGTCAGCCTCGTTAACTGGCCGCGTTTTCCGTCTAGACTACCTCATGACACACGCAGAGAAGCAGTGAGTTAATAAGAACGTAGTCCAGAGAATTATTACTATCGAAGGCAACGGGTGTACCCCGAACTAAACCCTCTGATTTTTGTTGAGAAGGCGCCTTGTAATGGTCTCCCTTGTCCTTCAAAAGCACCGATACTTGGGGAGTTGCTGAATTGAACACAATATTCTTCAACCGGCTAATACCGGCTAAGCGCGACAAATGCATGTCAGGCAGGGGCTATTATGGTCTGCAGCTACCCCTACTGCAGGAGGTTTTATTCTATGCAGGAAGGCCGAATAGAAGCCATGCCCGCGCGCCGAATGCAATCTCGGCCCGCCCAGGGCTCAGGCGCCTTTCGAGTTGTCTGGATATCACCGCCCCTAGTACAGAACAAGAAGCTTAGAACAGCAGGCAGCTCAGATATGTCGACGCAGGAAAGACGGTCAGGGGTGGCTTCACCAGTTGTTCAAGGACGGTGAGAAAGAATGGATGTTTGTTTAGACCCTTTGCTGGATCCAGGAGTCGCCGAACACCTTGAAACGACTACCTTAAAACGGCAACTCTCTAGACACGCCATCTCGCAAACCGCCTCTTAGCCTATGGAAAGCCATGATTTGTCCAGACTCCAGCCAGCATCCGTTGAGGAAGCTCAGCTGAAGCGTAGCTCAGCTCTTACACCTCTGACACCGGCTCGAGCAAGCCAACCCCAGTTTAAGCAAGTATATCTATATTGACCACTGAATGTCAACATTCAGCATCCAACTAACCCATAAGTTTTCCCTCAGAGTTCCCTCTCAAGAACCGAACCGAAAATCACGAAGAGATGAACGAACGAGACCAGCTTCTCTGGTACCATCCAGTGAGCCACACACACACACTTGACTCCGGAAACTCGATCGCCAGTGATACTGGAGATTTGCGCGAAAATTGGGCCAGGGGTGGTAGTTGACCCTAAGAGGATCTGGAGCCGCTGACGTACGGCGTGGCGGTGGACTGGTTGGTAATAGTCGAAAGTGTTGACCTCACGATGCAGATTGAAATTGCAAGACATGCTATCTTTTATGCGAGGTACAGGATTCGCCGCTGAAGACACGTTCGAGTTAGGGCATATATTGAACGTGACTCCTGCCGATCTCGGAGGTGATGGAGCATAAAGTGGTATATAGCCGTCTTACAGTGTTTCTTACCCCGCATTCCGAATAACCGCGGTTGCTTTCCCGCTGCGGGGATAGTCGCTTACTGTTAGATTTCCCTCCATCATCTTGTCATGGTGAAGAGGAAAAGTTCTTGCTATCAGCGTTGAACTCCGTTTCTGTACTACGGCCGTGCAGCAACAGCAGAAGCATGCTCGCGGCGCAATTCGCCCGAACTCCAGGCCGTCGAGTCGTGACAAAGCTCTCCTCGCAATATTCTATCCTTCACCCTTCATTCTTCCTGATAAATCAACATAACAGCACTCGAAAACAAGCCATGTCCTCCCAGCCTTCAACAACTCGCACGCGCGCCCTGGTAGACTGGGCAAGCACCTTGCAGTTCACCGACCTACCACCCACCGTCATTGCCCGCACAAAAGACTTCTTCGTGGATACCTTAGCCTGCGCCGTCGCAGGTCGCGAGCACATCGCTGTAAAATCCATGCTCGAGTACTCCAAGATAATGGGCCCAGCTGATGGAAAGTGCGAGCTTATCGGCTTTCCGGATGTCAAGACAACCCCGGCCTTTGCGGCGCTGGTAAACGGGGGCGCGGCGCACGTTGTTGAGCAGGATGATTTACATAATAGTAGTATGATGCATCCGGTGGGTTACCTTCTACCTGAGTTCACCCCTGATCTAGATATTGGAACGGATATTGATCGCGGGGCCCAGGCGACGATCATCTATCCCACCGCACTAGCCGTAGCGCAGGATGTCGGCGCCACTGGTAGGGACTTCATCACTGCCTGTGTGGTGGGATACGAATTCGCCTGTCGGGCAGGTGAGTACCTCGGCAGAGCTCACTACGAGGTACGTATCCGCCTTTTCTCCCTTTCAGTTCCTTCGCCATTTGACATCTGAGAGATAGAAATTCCACACAACAGCGACAACAGGCGTGCTCGGCGCCGCTGCAACAACCGCGTACCTCCTCCGTCTGGACAGCGACCGATTCCTCTCCTCCATCGGCACGGCCGGAACCCAAGCAGCCGGGCTTTGGCAGTTCCTCCTTGATGCAACGCATTCAAAACAAGTACATACCGCACATGCTTGTGCGGCCGGTGTATTCTCCGCCTATACTTCGGCGTCCGGACTCTTAGGGACATCCGATATCCTCGAGGGCGAAAGAGGAATGGGCGCTACACTGGGGAATCTAACTACCACGCCTGAAGCAATCGACAGGGATCTCGGACGGAAATGGTCTGTATTAGAGAGCAGCTTCAAATGGCACGCTTCTTGTCGCCATACGCATCCGAGCGCCGATGCGCTGATTGCGCTCATGCACGACGAAAACGTCAAATATACCGATATCGAATCCGTCACAGCATACACGTATAAAGCGGCGCTGGACGTGCTTGGACTTAGCGGGGAGGGAAAGACGGTGCACCAGAGTAAATTCAGTATGGGCTTCGTGTTGGCAGTCGCGGCGAAGAAAGGCACGGCGGGATTGACTGATTTTACGGACGAGGCGCTGAAAGATCCAGAACTTCGGGAGCTGCAGGGCCGGGTGAAGATGGTGCTTGACGAGGAGATCGACGCTGCGTTTCCGGAGAAATGGCTGGGGCGAGTTGTGGTGGAGACGAAGGATGGGAGGACGCTGAGTAGGACGGTGAACGTTGTGAAGGGGGATCCCGGGTGGACGTTGACAAGGCACGTAGCCTCTTATACTACCTTTTGAAGAGGGTTCCTAACGCTTGGCAGGGAGGAGATCGAGTCGAAGGCTTTGGCGCTGGCGGAGTATGGACGTGTGAAGGATTTGAATGCGTTCAAGGATGCGATTCAGAGGATATGGAGACTCGAGGAGCACGATAGGATAGACCGGTTCTCCTTTGCGTGAGATTGCTTAGAACTAATCCATCTCCAGCTTTGTGTCAGCAACAACTTCCACACTCTAGCCAGCCGTGTCGGCCACTGTACACAACGGCCTCTCGCTTTTCGCAGGATCTGGCTTAGGACGTTTAGTGATCTCTATTTTCCAAAGGAAAACGCGCTCAGAGAGTGGCCCCCGTTGCTAACTTGATAGTTGAAAGTGATTTGAGTGTTTTCGCCAATTCTCTTAATTTACGCGATTCGATATTGCGTCATTCAAAGGAGGTCTGTCGGGTCCTTTCTAGGGCAATATCGAGCACGTGCAGGTGGGCATCGCCGTATATATCAAAGAAGGAGGGATAGTCCGCATGCGGTGTTAAGCTCATCCCAAACTCCACTGATTCTTGACTCATGATTTACCATCGAGGGCCGACCCGTCTCGGTCTTTATTCGGATGCGAATGGCTCAGCTCAAAATCTTCACTTTCATACAGCCATTTTTCTCGTACGGGCCTCCCACCGAAGCTGAAGTAGTGTCGCCGAGCGCTAAAAGCAACGAACACCCTTTTTCTGTCCCCGGCATGGCCCATGCCCATCGCGTGAGGCCGCCACTGATGTCCCATGGGCTGAGCAGGGCGCCTTACGAACTTTCAGGGAGTACGGGATGCCTGATTCGGACCTTGACTGTAACCCTAGACCCATGGCCCGCGGCTTCAGTGCCGGACAAACACGCGGTGCTAAATCTCGCAAGCGACTCTGCAGGGGAAGGCGACGAGATTCCATGTGACTGGCCAATGTCTTCCTATCGTGGTAATGAAGGATGAGAGTGCTGATCGCACTACGGCTCAGTACGCGGAGGTGATGGTGACAGAACGTCGTATCTACCGAGATCATGACCGTCTGAGATCTCAGCTTGTCTGGTCCATGGCAAGTTGTACGGCTTGCAATAGGCCGATGACGAGTGCCCGATGTGTAACGGGTTACGTACTCCCAGTCTGCTAACGAGCCGCTCAGTCGCCAGCAGAGAGGCTTAGATGGAGCCGAAGGATGCCCCACGTCTTAGCCCTGGGGAGTCGCTTGGCTCTTTGGAAGTACTTCAAGGACGTTGCCCTTCCTGATAACTCAACTCGTGACTCCCAAGTTGAAAATCCTTGACGCTCTGACGCGTGGTAGAGAATAATAACGTGGTTGGTCGGTTTATCCAGCAAGCCCCTTACTACGACCATCGCCCATCCTCATTGCCATCTGCGCGGATGGCGATTTGCCATTGGCCAGCATTACAAAAGACGATCGACAGCCCGCGGGCCTAAAATTCGCGGTGGCCTGACTAGGGTATTATTTAGGGCCAGCCGACGTGCCCACTGCCCAGCGCCCAGTGGTGCGTCTGTAGGAACCCTCGAGCTTCCCCAAGCCGCTCCCGCTGCAGTAAGATGGTTATTGCGCCTCCTTTCTCCTTGGTCGCACACTAGCATACCGCACACGTCATCCCATGCATTGTTGTTGGGGCCACGGAGAATTATTCCTTAATTTTTTTCCCCTATTTTTTGGTTGGATACGATGCTGCCTAGACTATGGTCAACATCTGGGTTCGATCCTGAGGAAGGACACAGCCTTGAAATTGTCAGGGATCGTCATCGTGCGCCAATCACGTCCAGGCCTATCAGGCCAACCTATGCCGTACAGAGCATAATTAGTACAGTCCGAACGCCGAAATTCGCCTAAAAAGTTGTGGCAGAGCCTCTAACGCCAACGCCGGGGCCTCGCCAGCAGCGAGCTCAAGATCCCCATCCTCCTACTCAATATGGTTACTTTCCGTGCCCTGGCGCCTTAGCAAGCGCACTTGATTTTGCGACAGCACAGCCAGGGATGGGCCAAGGAGGGGAGCTGGGGGCTGCGCTTCTAGCGCGCGAGTACGGAGTACTTGAGAGCACCGTTTCCCTGTTGATCCATCCTGTCCGACTTTTTTCTCTTGCGGGACAGCCGTCGGACTCGAATTGACAGGATGTTATTACCTCGACATTTCCGGCGACTAGTCGCCATTGCGATTATGCTCACAATCCTCGTCAACTGGCGTCTACTGCGGAAGACTCATGGACCGGCTGTGGCTGATGCGCGGGCGCAATATCCACGGATCGCAAAGTACATAGAGGGTGGGAAGGGGAGCGGCGGTGGTGAGTCATCTGTCGGATCTCTTTTCTTGTTTCTCGTCAGAAGCAGCGTGGCTGACTTACTCTCATGCGATAGCCTGGTATCTCCCTTCAACATGGACTGAAAACCCGCACACGCCCGTCAACGATGTCGTCGCAGCGGCGCAACTGGCCCTAAACCGCTCGAGCAGCGACCCTTCCGGCTACCTTCCGCACTCCAGCATCCCCCGGATCATCCATCAAACATGGAAAGATACCAGGTTCGAGACATGGCGGCCAAAGTACCAGGCGAGCGTGGAGAAATGGCTGCGCGTGGTCGAGGAGGAAGATATCCCGTACCTATTCTGGGATGATGCCGGGGTCGCGCAGTTCATGCGAACCTTTGAGCCGAATTTTGAGGCGGAATTCTACGGCCTACCGAGTCCGGTTGAGCGTTCAGATGTATTCCGCGTGCTGGTTTGCAAGTGGATCGGTGGTGTTGTAAGCACTCCAGCTTTCTTTGCCTTTTCGTCCGACTTGCTGACAAGCTGCGCCTGAAGTACGTCGACATGGACACCGAGCCCATCCGATCGCCTACTGAATGGATCACGCCCACCGACCTGATTCCCTGGACAGACCGGAAGACAAACAAACTCTACCACTCTACGCAAGCTGTCAACGCCATCGTCGGCATCGAAGCAGACACAAACCCAGACACCGACACCTACTGGCGCATGGGCTACTTCTTCCCCATCCAACTCACCCAGTGGGCATTCGCATTCGCGCCGCATCACCCTGTCCTACCAATATTCATCGACCGGCTCCGCGAGACCATCCGACTCGTCACAAGGGATCAGCAGCTGTTGCCGGAATTCGAGCAGAGCGGCCGCGGCCTGGACTGGATCGACCCTGTGAACCTGACCGGCCCGATTGCATTCACCGACAGTGTGCGCACGTATCTGGACCGAAAGGCCGATCTGCGCTGGAACGCGCTCACCGGACTGCATGACGACGGTAAGACAAAGCTGGTCGAGGACGTGCTTGTCCTTCCGATCACCGGCTTCAGCCCTGGCAGCGCGCGCTTCCGCAATATGGGCTCGAAGCCTGTCACCGATCCCTCGGCACGACTCTACCATCACGCCGAGGGTTCGTGGCGGCATTGGAGTCTGAGAGTCGAGATGGGCAAGTTTTGCCGCACGGCGTTTGGGCTCTGTAAGGACTGGTCGAAGGTGTCGAATGGGGACAGTTGGATTTTCTGATGCGATGTGATATGCGCTTCTACGACCTCTATACCCTTGATGTTTGTTTATATTAGGACGATATTTAATCATGTATAGACGCTTGATGCATGAATGAATAGAATGATTTCTACCTGCAGCTCCAGGTCGTGAATCCTTTGCTCAAACTTTCAAGAACTGGAGGCGCCAGTCGAGACAGCTGCGGCCAGCTCCTTGACTCTTCCAGGCTTATGATGGACGAGGCTATAAACGGCCCCCATGTAGCATCGCTATGCGCCGGCAGCCATGCACAGCCGTGGGGGCGACTAACTAGAATGTAAAAGTTGCTGCCTTCATGGGAGCGGCTCGTGGCTTATTGTAAGACTCCAACAGCGCACATTGGCCGGTCTGGACTCTGATGGTAAATCAAGGCATGGTCATATTCCAACCTCAAGCTTACAGTACGTAGAAACCCTGCTCGTAGCATCTAACTAATACTGGGCAAGTCTTATGAATCTGTCTCGACCGGGCCCTAGTACTCGATAACTGCGAGCCAAGCTTAGCACAATAACGAAACTTGATCCGCTGTGATGCAATATAGGCAGAAACATTGCACAGCTGGCCGGTACGACTCAGGAATAATACTTTACAGCGACTAAATCGCTGATTGACCTAGACTTTTGCCGGATACCGGCTGAGTCCCAGCATCTACCGAGGCGAAAGTGTCAAGCCAGCAGAGCTGACTGCTGGGGTTGATGCTAAGCTAGTCCACTGGTCCCAATGACGAGAAAAGAGTGAGACAATCAGAGAACGGTGCGAGTACTCGACGCTTTCCAACAACGCCTGACTGAACGGACGGGGTCTTTTGTCGCCAACTGGTTATGATAGCATGGAATAGAGTCTGTCAACTTGTCTGGCTTGGTCACCAGAAAGACATCCCTCGGCCCCTCACAACCGTGCCATCTCATCTCTGTCTTGCAGATTCCCAATCTAACGGAGCTTGTTCTTTCGATAGAGAGCCCCTCATACAATGAACGGATACACTTTGCTGGGCAGTCTGATCTTCCGTTCTGCGACACATCTGTTCAGAGACCTCCCCTATGTCCACTTTCACCGTCGACTTGAGCCATGCATGGATTCTAGGTACATGCCCTAGGGTAAACTCGGCAGGGGTAGCATTAGAGTATTCCTTCCGTAACATCCCAGTCCTGCAGTCCACACTATCCTGCCATGCACAGTATTTTACTTAGGAACTGTCCTACTACGTACATGGGAGCCCGGGCTGTCTGAGAATGCCTGGACCACCAGACCACTGCAAACGAGAGCACATCTGCTTTCAAAGAGAACGGGCATAGTATGCTCAGCGCGACCCTCAGCAGGCCCGTCGTGGGCTTCTTGTCGACCCAATCGACAAGCAAAAAGCAATACGGAATGCCAAAGTCCACCATAGTTCATAACGGCTTAATCGACTCTCATGAGCTGGTCGAGTTTGTAGCTCCAACCGCTTTTAGGTCATCCCTTATAAGCGCATAAATAAATGTATCCAGCACCACGCCTCCCTTCTCAACAGCGCATCTCCTCCGCGCCTCACACACAAATCCAGCCTTCTCGAGGACCCTCTTACTCCCTTCATTCCCATTAAAGACCTCTGCATCAAGTCTCACCACATGCGCAAACTCCTTCCGGCTGAAGACCCACCGCACAAACTCTTCCACTGCTTCAGTGGCAATCCCCCTTCCCCAGTACTCTTCGCCCAGCCAGTACCCGAGCTCCATGGAGCAGTGCTGGATGTCCGTACGTGGCCTGAGGCCTATAGCGCCGATAACGGTGTTGGTTGATTCAAGGCAGATGCAGAAGTCGTGCGTGGGGTTCTGGGACATGGTGAATGTTATCCAGCTGCTTGCGTCCGAGTGGTTGTATGGAGATGGGAACGCGTTGCGCATGTATTGTGCAATACTAGGGTTGTTAGCATGGTGTGCGAGGGACTGGATATCGGAAGTGGTGGGGGTGAGAGGGCGGATGAGGGTGCGGGATCTAGGCAGGCGGACAATGGGCGTCGGTATTGAGGTCGAGGTTGAGGTCGCCATTCTTGGGGTATAATTAACTCTGCGAATTCTGGGTTAGAGGAATTTGGAGTCAGTGAAAATGGGATGAGGCCGAGGGCTTATGTTTGTTTTAGGGCATTTAGGGCAATTGAGTCATATTTCAGTGGCCTAGCCTGGCCTGGCCTAGTCTGCTCGTGGGGATTGGACAGGTTCGCATAAAGACAGGGACCCCGGTTTATCTAACCAGGGTAAGCAAGGAAATGTCTGATTGGACTTTTATGGTGTAACCCTGTTTAATTCAGGATTGGTAGACTCGAAGATGCAGAGGAGGGGTGGACCAAGGGATTGTTCCTCAACGTGGGCTCGAGGATCATCTACCGTTAGGGCTCGATATCCTGTACTATGAATTGTATCAGTAGAGGCTTGAAAGGGCTAGTACAATACGACCGAAATCAATGGACTTTATTATAACAAGTCTGAGGATATATATTATGAACGTCCCGTTGCATTGCATTCTAAGTGCCCCCCTGACTCAGACTGGCTGCCTTTCATAGTCCGCCCATTACTGGACTCAACATCACCAACTGCAGGAGCTTCAACCTCGCCTTCTCGTTCAAGGGCCTCTCCTGCGTCCAAACTTGGCCGCTTCTTTCCCCTAGCATTTTTGAAGCCCGGGCTTAGACTCGGACTTGAATGTGGAACGAGAAACGTGAACCGAGAAGCACCATCTTGTTGAAGTCGAGTATAAATGCAAACGATGATAAATGTCATATCAAGAATCCATAGAAGAAGCCTGGGAGAGGCTAGATCAGGTACTCGGCCTCCGGGCCCAACCCAGCTACTCCCTAACCTCAGCGGTATGACCCAGAGAAAAACACGTGGGTTGGATATCCATTGCCACGCGGAGACAATGTGACTGATCAGAGAGACGATAAAAATCAGAAAGGATACTCCGAAAATATTGCGGGTGATGGTGCTCTGAATTATGTGCCGGATGTCTTTAGATGAAATGCTCATTCGACAGGCGTATTCGAGCTCGTCGACGCGTGTTGGCTCTGCCCATTTCCTCCATCCTGCTCGCAGGCAGGCCTGGCAGGCGCGTGCGTCTTCCTGACTCTCCGCGCATTGAGGATCGCCGCATCTGAAGTACTCGTTTATTGAGGCCTGGAACAAATCTAATCGATCTGCCCAGAAGTCCTTGAGTCTGCCGCTGCGGTCGTAAGGCTCCAGATCTTTGAGCTCTCCCTTGCCTTTGCCTTGCAGCCACTCAGACCAAAAGTCAAGCACCTCAACTCCAACATCCTTTGAGCCCCAGAAGTATTCAGTGTGTTCAGTACCACAGCGGCACTGCATGTCATACTTGAAGTTCTGCAGCTCTCTCTGCGCCAGACGTTCGAGGCGCATGGGAGCCAGGATATTCCCGGAGGGTCGTTGGATAGAGCGGCTTGAAGGGCGACATTTGAGTTTATGGCTTCTCATCCGTTCGGGTATTTGCGTAGATGAGCCCAGCTTGAATGTGGGGTTTTGGGTCAGATCATCGTAGAGAACGTAGGCGTGTCCCATCTCGGCTTTGTAGGAGTTTCTCATTACCTTTTTCATATCGTAAAATATCTCTTGTATCGTGTGGCGCTTGGGGGTAAACGACGGCGATGGTGACGGTGATGGTGGTGATGGTGGCGGTGATCTCGCTGATTCTGAAGAAGATGCATCGTCTGCCGTAGATTTTTCTGGCGGCGTCGGCTGTCGCTCCTCGGTCTTTTGTTGATAGTCTATTTCTTCTCCTGAGTGCTCGTTGTCCTCAATGCTTGGCTGATTTGGGACACCCCTAACAGCCTCCTTCGTTTCCCTAGGCGATATCTCACCACAAGCCTTTTGAATCAGCTCTGCAAATTTAGGCGACCGGTTCAGCCGAGCAAACTCCTTAGTTATCCGATTATACGGGATAGCCCTCTGGCTTTGAGAGGCATGTTTGTGGGCGCGCCTGACCAGCTTGCTCGCACAAGGCGAGGGGGTTTCCGGAAGAAAGTATTCAACGAGCTCGCTTGAACCGGCCAATGGAGACGGCGTGGTAGAAACTACCGTCGACGTTCCTGAAGGTGATTCCCTTGACGAAGTTGGGGTGGAGATAAGATCGGCTGCTGATGCCATTATGCTTCGATTATTGGAGAGAAGGATTGTGGCCACAAGGAAACGCCACGGGTCATCTCGCAACCTTAATATGCTAAGAAAATCCCATACGGCGCAGCAAGGCACAGAGCGAGAAAATGGTGCCTGGGGAGGCTGTGCGGAATCCCTGTCTGTAACCCTGTTCGCGTTTAGCGCTAGGACTGGGCCGAGAATCGAAGCCTAACGCTGAAGTGCTTGCTCGTCCAACCATCTCGAGACTAGTTGCAAGGCGCCACAGAGCGTGCAGTAGTGCTAGCAGTGAGTGCATGAGATAAGGCATGGAGCAGGTCCGTTTCTGTCTATGGGTGTGGCTTAGGGCTCTTATCAAGCTCGGTGTTTGATTTAGATTACAGCCTCCCAGCCACACTGTTTTCAGCTGCGATAATCCAGAGCACTGGCACACCATAGATTTGGAGAATAATAAGAATTATTAACATGACGACATCTGTCTCCTAGAAATATACGTAACGCAGTAGAGCAGTCGGGCAGTGTCCGAATAAGTACAGTTCGCGCACATAGTGAGCCTTAGTGAGGATTCTTAGGCTTAAGCAATTGATCATGCAGTGGCTGGAGCAGATCTAGCCAGATCTGGGTTCGATGTTGGTTTCTCAATATTCGGTCTTATAGGGTAGCGAGATACTTGACATCGTCTTTAGCTCGGCTAGGACCTGTGGATAGCAGGGGAACTAGATGGCTCAAGTCTGCTAAATTTCGCAAAGGGCAACCTGATTTCGAATTGGAAATTTGGAAAAGAAATCTTTGTATTGACGAGTATTGGTCCAGTCTAGTCAGTGCCACCCCGGTAGAATGGCATAGAGCCGTGATTTCAAGGCTCGGGAAGACGTCGAGGAAGTACTACACAGGACCCATTTCCCTCAAGCAGAGTCTAGTACATACATAAAACAAGACCCATCCTTTTGGCAGTATGAGTTGAACCGTTTAAGCTATTATCTTCAAAGTTGACCTCTTCAATGAATAGATTTTGAATGAACAGATAGACGCCGAATGGGAACTGTCAGAGAAAACCGCCCATATCTACGTCATGAGCACCTGTTCTATGATCAACCCAGCATGCTAACCAAGCAACAATGCATCTCTCAGCATCACTCAGCCGACCTTCACCAGCCCTAGAGCGCCCCGCTGCAAATTCACCGTCATTCCCAGCACAGCATCTGCGCAAAACTTATCCAGACCAGCCTTGAGCTCGGCCTTCTTGATCCGATCGCAGGTCTGCTCACCGTACTGGTCTTCCATATCGGACGTTTGACCGTCAATCGCTCCATTGACCTTGCGGATAACCTGCATGCAAAAGCCCACTGACTGAGCGACCTCTTCTCTCGTCAACTTCGTACCTCCGACTTCAACGGTTCCCTGGATGACTGGAGAGAATCAGTCGGCCGAAACTCACGTATGGAAAAGTAAGTGGCTACTCACTAGGCCGGAAGAAACTGAACGCCCGATCGAAAGTCTTCTCGTCGTACTCATTCAGCACAGGCCGCTCCTGCCCACGGATCTGCGCATACGCACTCGTAACAACTAGCAGGAACCTTGTGTATGCCTCGCGGATCTTCTGGCTGTGCCATCCGGCAGCAATATCCTCATCACAGTCCCCCCTGAGCACGGCACAGATACTCGCTGCAGCGGATAGAGCGCCCGTGAGCGCGAGATGCACTCCAGACGAAAACAGTGGGTCAATGAAGCACCCGGCGTCTCCGACGATCCGGATATAGGGAGTAGCATAAGTCGAAGCGCTGTAGGACCAATCCGTTGCGGATTTGACTTCGGAAACGAGAGTCGCGTTTGAAAGTAAGTCTGAAATTCCTGGGGCGTATTTCATGTGCTCGAGGAGAAAGCCACGAGTGCTCGGGTTCGTCATGGCCTTTTTCTTAGCAGTAAAACTACTCTGCTCCATCACGACGCCGACGGAGGTGGTCCCGTTGTGAAGGGGAATGAACCAGGCCCAGCCGCTTCCATCTTGGAGTTGTTAGTAGGGCTCAACCCAGACCTGATGAAGAAAGCTGCAGAATCTTCTTACCTTCAAGGCGAGGAAAGAAAGGACCTCCCGCAGCAGGTGTTCCTTCTCCGTAATTTCCCGCATTCTCAAAATACCCCCAGGTAGCTAGGTTCTTCAGACCCTTGTTGAATTTCCGGTTCTTCATGTACTTTGTGCTGATTAGACCCGCTCGACCGCTCGCGTCGATCAAGTACTTGAATCTGATCGTCCCGGTTGACTTGTCCTTGCGGCTCCAGGCCGCCGAAACTGGACGGCCCAGGTTGGTTGCCTGATTGGAAGTAAAGCCCGAGTCACCGGGTCCGTTCAGACCTGAGAGGTTCTGGAACTCAATACTCTCGACCTTTGTCTGGTCGTAGGCTCTAGCGCCGCAGGTTTTGGCGTGTTCAAAGAGGAGCTGGTCGGATTCGGAGCGGATGACGTTCCAGGCATGGCCGCCAAATGCGAGGAAGTTGGTGTCTAGGCGGTTCAGCTGAGCCTATTCGTGTTGAGTCAGGATAAGCTTACATGCCGCAGGCTTGCTGTTGTAGCTGAATGAAGCTCCGTTCTAGAATCAGTTAGAAGCTAGAGCTTTGGTGCTGTCTGGCTGTATTGCAAGTTTACCTTATGTCTGAACCCGTGAGCCTCAAACTTGTCGTATGCGTCGATGAATCGCAGGAACTCTCGCATGGACGGGAGCAGGCTCTCTCCTATATGGTATCTGTGTTTCTCAGTCCTGACCTGACCTTGAAGCTGGGGTGAATTCTCACCTAGGGAACGTATCCGCTTCAAGCAAGACTGTCGATATACCCTCTCGTGCCAGCACCGACGCGGCATATGAGCCCCCTGGTCCGCCGCCAACAACCAGCACGGTGCACTCTGTCGGGATATCCATTGTTGTCGAAACAGTTGAATAACTTTCCACGAGTGGTCTATAGTGGTGGGGACACATTTAAGGTGCTTGCTACTTGAGACGGAGAAAAAATGCAGCAAGGGGGGCCCGGCGGCGTACTTCTGATCCCGACAAGCAGACTGCTGTATCACATTCGGAAGGAATTTCCAGCCAAACAGCAGTATATGGATACTACTGGCTTCGGTAAAGACGTAGGATTGATGCAGCATGTCTTTGCCATCTCACAAACCATTGCGCAGCGGATAGTCCTGGCCTTGTCTATGTCTGCATGATAGGGCACATGATCTGGAAGTGGGAGAGACAGAGGTGTACAAAAACTTGCAATCCGGCTGATAATAAATAGTGTATAATCTTTTTTATCAGGACTCATGAATGGCCTTGTAGATTTACGGCAGCAAGACTGATATTGTAGTTCGGGTTCGTTGATTCAGTTTGGCCCCGTTTCTATGTATCTGCTATCGGTGGCGCCGAAGCTAGGCCCCGGAATAATGGAGACATGTTACACTACTTGACAAATATGTACTTGTGCTCTGTACTCGCCATACACAGCCTATTCATAGAAGCTAGGATCTGTTTGCAGTGACCGGCACTGATAGCCCGGGCTTTTCAACCCGTAGTCTGCTTCAACCTGCTAATGGCCCCTCCCCGCACAGTTTCGGAATTGAACGCCATTATAGGGTGACAAAGTGACAAATATAAGGCCAGGTATTTTCATCAGTCACTTTATTGATTCTTTCATGCTAGGTAAACTTATTCATAACTTCCAGTACTACGCTTGTACTGCACCTAATTATTGGAACCAACCTCCCTCCCAACAGATTCCATTTCCAACCGGAGTTATGGAGCTAACCGAGGCGTCCCAGCCCTTTAATCATTCTCCATATATACACCTGTCTATCTTAGCCACAGGTCTCAATCAAACAATTAAGTATTTTTTGGACTGGTTCAGGACCCAACTGATGCAGTTCGCCATCCTCAATAGGGTCATGCAGGCCTCGAGCTCACGACACCACGCTGCGCGGTGGCCGGAAAATCTCTTTACTATGGTGGCATTTTTCGTATACAGGCACGAGCCAGCAGCTGTCTTTGCGCCTCGTCGACATTACGGCGCCATCAACCATGAGAATCGCGTTCTCCGTGCAAGCCATATGTGTAAACTCACTTTGCAATTCCAGTCTTTATGCAGTAACTCAGAAGTGTCGTAATCAGAAGCGTCTGGACAGACCTGCGGAGCGGTCCTGGGGAATATGACAGTGCAGGACTTCTATGTCCGCATCCAATCGAGAACGCATACGTATACGTATATTCGATTGCAAGAAAATTTTACAGATCGTCCAACGTTCAGACTCAGACTAGTTTATATCATTCGCGCAACGCAATTATCTGGACTCTGATTTGCCGACAACTACTGCGTCAACTAGGCAGTGGCCATATTCGATCTAGGAGACGGCTGTGCTATCGTCGCTAAAAAGGTCGAATGGGCAGATTGCAAATAGCCTAGACCGCTTGGGTATATGCATTTCCAGAGTGTCAGAGCGTCAGAGGAGCTAGGCAGAGGTATGAGTAAAGCTGGGGAGTCCTGCTCGATAATGCAGGTCGCTGAATATGGTATCGTGAGTGTACCCAATCGCCTTTTAGGGCAAGACTGACTGTGGTCACATGACTGTTCTCGCTCTGCGCAGCTCTCCATGCAGTGAAGCCTCTTAAAAGGAATTTTCTACTGCATTATCCTCGAGCGTGCCATCCTCACCTTCAACATCGGACTGGTTTGATGTATCAACTTCGGGTGGCAGTCAAAAATGGACGACTCGAAACGATGAGGCTTTTACCTCAAGAGCTGCCGATAGTAGAAGTCACCGTCGACCACAAGATCTAGACTGCAGTCCAGAATAAGCACCTCCTTATCATTAAACCAATATGTGATCGAAGGCCTAACGTAGCTAGTCTGGACAAACAGAGGTAGTCATCTCGGGCCATGATAACCGCACCGCTTGGACCAGGTCTTGATTTGCAGACAAGTATTCGGCACGGCTATTACAAATATTCAAACGGGCATCATGGCCAGTCTGGAGGATTCTTATGAAGCTCATACTTCCGACTCTTTCTGACGAGTTAGGCGAGCAAGGACGAAGACACCTTTGAGGTCCAGGAGGGTCTTGACGATCCAGAGCTCTAGACAATCTGGACCGGAAGATCAAGCTGAACGGGAACTAGCCATGAGCCGGAGCGCATCAACGTCGCTCGCGGTTTGAAAATTCTAAATGGTTATAAAAGGGTATACAAACGGATGAGACGAAAGGGATAAGGAATTCAGATGTCTAGCGCAAGAAGACTGCGCCGAGAAACCACGCGGCCACGACCGAAGTTAAACATTTGCAGAAGTTACTAGCAAGATTGCAGAAGTTCGAAGACGCAACGCGCGGTATCTCCACGGGCAGAGGGGCGGCATCGAAAGCCTTTCAGCAGCAAAACAAAAATTGCGCCAAGGAGAGAGGAACAGAAAAAGGAGAACAGCGACAGTCGGGCGTGTAGGGAAGCGTTCCCTTAAGACCAAAAATGTCAGACAGGTCATTATCTCGCTGGATATTCATAGTCAGACCGTACCTTGACTCCAGGTTTCAGCCGGCGCAGTTCGGTAACAAGAAGACAGTGCGAGTCTGCCGGTGCTATGCTACGGCTTACATGCATCGTTCGAGTCCGGCTGATTCGTGTGGTATAATCCGTGCATCAAGTCCCCTTCGGCGACGGCGCGGACGAGCTATCACACTGAGTTTAGTAACTCGGCCTGGCGGGATGCTAAGGTGACGTTAGCGATGTCGCAGGCTTTGCTCAGCAACGTCGGCGTGCGTATCCCCAGTTTGGATACGTGAAATATTAGTCTGGCACCCGCTCCTTCTGGTCCGAGGAAATGATCTTGGATAAGCCCATAATGTACAAGAGCCGGTATCTCTTTCTTCTCCAGAAACTACGCTCTTTGGTTCACCTGCTTACAGGTCCCGACAGCTCACATGGGCTCACTCTTCCATTTCCATGAGCAGAGACAAACAAGAACACGGGCCCAGGCTGTTCTAGCGGCCGTTTTGAAATGCGGCTGTGCCAGAGGATTCGCACGAGAATAAATGTTCCAGGGTCGCAAACGCTTGTCCACAATATGGAGGCACATTTGATGTTAGGCTACTCCAAGTTTATTTGGAAGGGTTCATCTAACAACAACATCTGCTGGCCCTGATCAAGCCGAGCACGCTCAAGCACCGCAGACAGGAGGCCGCCTCAGATCAAGCTCGAAGGCATCAGAGTTGGCTGCTTGTGCAGCCCAGAAAATACTGGTCTTTCGAGGCCATCCCGTCAGAGTGAAAGCAGTGGCATCTCTAGACAAGAGTTCAGACAATCCACCTATACCAAAGGTTGCCTGCTACGCAAGAATCACAACCTGCTGGCCCGCTGATAGCTCCCTACTTAGCCAGCTAATCAGTAGACCCAGAGGCGTGGAAGAAGAGCGGCAGAATCTTAGGTAATAACAAAGTTCTCGTAACTGAAGAGGATGGCACGAAGATAATCATTCACTCGCATCCACTTCAAACACCAAGACTCCATCAAAGCAGATTACGGTGTAACAACGGCGTACAAACTCCCCGGCTGCCACACCATAATCCCGTCCTTAGCATTCCGGTGCCATGTCAATGCAGAGCTTGTCTTGAACTGCTTACACTCGAATATGATTGCTCCTAAACATTGCTGGCGTTGCGTCCCTCCACGCCCGTAGAGACCCCATTGTCAATCAACCTGAGCAAGGACAAGTCAAAGTCGCCATCGACGCGCCCGGCTTGAAGAGGATGGCGATGAGTTGCCATTGTCTGAGAGGAGGGGGGAAGCCAGGAAACGGCTTCTTTGCTAGAAACTGGAATTACCAAGTGGACACTTCGTTTGGAACAGAAAGAGGAGGTCCGCTGGGTAATGGAGTATGAGATCAACGTGCCGAGCGGATGATATTGTTGTGGCTTGACATCCATCACAGGTAGTCAATAGGATAGACAATCCAGTCGATTGAGCATTGTATAGCTGACCTGGCCATGTCCAGGAGCATCACCAGAAATCGTTTCTCCCATTATTGGACCCAGAACCCAGCACTGGCTTCCGGTAGTGGTCAGGGCTAATCTCAAACTTCATGAGCCCCGGAGCACAGTGAAGTATGAGGATAGGATCACTTTATATTACCAGTCAAAACTGCCGGGCATTTTCCTCTTCACCTCCGGCTCCTCCTTTTCATTTCTATTCTGCAAATCCAAACCCCACCTCTCCCTCCAGCAAGCCAATTCCTCCCTCCATAGATCATTCACGCATGGGTCACACGAACTGCCACAACACTCGCCTAGCCCCGGTTTTGGCGGCGGGTCATCCACGTCCCGCGCTGCCGCCCTGATCAGCTGCTTTGTGCGCGTTGCTGTCAGGCGCTTGGCGTTCTTAATACGCGGAACGGATTCGGGGGTGTATAGTGGCTCTGTTTTGTAAGGCATTTTGGACTAAGGGATTGTTGATTAGACCAGCAATAAGGACCTGGGCAATAACTATAACTATGTCTACGGAGAACCATTTGGAGGGCAGACTGATCACGTGTTGGGCGTCGGGCGCTCCCGGACTTTAATCGGATGAGACATGCGGATATTTCCGGCTTCGACGGATTACGGCGTGGTACCTCATGGCGGTCGAGGATCGGAAATTGGGGATTGATCTAATTTTACGGTATGTGTCGTATATCTCGAATAAGCAGGGAAACTGGTCCAAAGTACTAAAGGTAACTAGACTGATGCATTTGTTGTGAATTAGACGTATGCTTCTCATTCTCATAGCGTTCATAGCGCAGTCTCCCGTATGCGCACACGCGATTCCTTAAACCCACACCGGGCTGAGGTCACTCTGAACTCAAACGTGCCGTTCCCACTCCAGGGCCAAACAACCTGCGAATCGAACTACAATAACCAGTATTTGAAGGCATAAATACACAGGTCGTCACCGGAATACTATAACGTACGAAGTCGAGAGCAAAAACGAAACGACCATTGCCCTTGGCGCGTCTTTAGCGGCGAACAGCAGTCTCGGGACTGAGACAAAGCAGAAGGCTTGGTTGCCTGGATTGTAATTGTATGCCTCAGGCTGTAATGCGTTGCCGGAGCTCCGAAGGCTCAGATTTTTCATGATGCGGTGTAGAATGTAGCTACATTGTGTAAAACTGCCATTGATCCCTTTCGGTTTAAAAACGATTAATGTTTATGGTCATTGTACTCATTGGTAGCTTTGACGGTGGCAGTATTAAGGTTAAGTTGGATGGCCGTCATGAGGCGAGAGCTGACGTCTACACTGCGACTACAGTGAGCTGTTGAGGCCACGCATCCGCAAGACTCCGTTCCCCTCACGGATAGCGCGGCCCCATGGAGAATGGAGGGCGAAGAGAGCTTGAGCTCGAGCTCTGAAGCTGTTTATGCGGAGAACTACCGATTGTGATCTTATTGACTACGATCAAAGACCGAGATTGGGTTGATTCAAGTCAGTTGAGTAGAGGCACTCGTGAAGTGGTCATTTTATGGTCTATATGTACAATGTATTGCTGGCCGGAAACAAAGGGAAAAAAGGAAAAATGATGAATAGTGTAGTACATGATAATAAAAAGACCACCACAATTACCAATACCTCCTACCGGCTATCGATGCAACCGAATTGAAGAAATTGTCGAGAAAAAAGGAGTCCAAAAATCCAATCCATTTCCCATTGTTGTTACACTAACGTAGCTCGATATTCTTGTCTTGTTTCATTATTGGCGGAAATCGTCTCGTTTTTGTTCCCATTCTTCTCGTCGTGGTGATTTTTGCCAAAGAACGGATTTGAGGGTTCCCGTAGAATCACACGCTCAAACCGTTATCCCCGCTGATTGTTGATTTAAACGTACTTGCACATCATGGCAACCATGAGGTCGAACAGACCAATGGCTTCGACGAAGGCGAAACCAAGAATGGCGTAGGAGAAGAGCTGGCCACGGAGAGCAGGGTTGCGGGACACAGCAAGGAGGAGGGAACCGAAGACGACACCGATACCGATACCGGCACCACCGAGACCGATGGCAGCAGAGCCCATACCAATGTTCTGGGAGACCTGGACCATGGCGTCGGCGATCTCAGAGGAGTACTGGCGGCGGGCAGCGAAGGCCTGGCGAGCGGAGGCCTGGATCATGGAGGGTTGCTGGCGCTTGATGGTCTGGAAGGGGGTGGCCATGCGCTGGGTGGTGAGGGTGCGGGCCTGGATGCGGGCGGCAGGGCGAGCGACCTTCATGGTCGAGGCCAGGCGCTGAGCGAAGACACGAGAGGCGGCCATTGTGATGTGATGGAGTTGAGATGGAGGTGAGGAGATGGATGGATGGGAAAGGAAGATGGACTGAGGATGGAAGAAGAGAAGAAGAGAGAGAGAGAAAGTCTTCCAGGAGAGAAAGGGAACCGAAGAAAAATGGGGAGGAAACCGGCCCTAGCACCTAAATACGTCTCCCGCTTAATTTTCGCCCTTTTTTCACCAAACCCTCCGCGTCTTTCGTGCGCTAGCTGTCTTGGGGGGTGTGCAAAACCTGGGAACAACCCTACGCCGAACCTCCCGTACGAAGCCCGTACAGTGTATTCTATCCCTGGCTTTCCCAGCCTGGTAAGTCGGGTTCCTTCGGGACGGGGCCAAGGAGACTGAGTTTCCGGGTTGGCCAATAATGCCGCCAGCCGTGGAGCGGTCTGAGCTGTCTATCGTGAATCCGTGACGCTGAATTGCTCAGTCCAAGTGGGAGACGCGCTGGAATCCACCGGTTGCTCCAGCCACGGCGAGGAATCCACTTGGCTTCCGGGCTTCCGCCAGCTGGCAACATCTTTTTGAGACTGATATAGCCTTCTCCTCCATCTCGATAAGCCCCGATTACTTTGCTACGGGCCAATTGCAATTTGTTTGCTGTTTACGCTTTACAAAAGGTGGCCGTTGCTGAGCAAAGAGAAATGATGTAAAAATTTGCGAGTGGGTCCCATAGCTGGATGGGTCCGATAAAATGGTACTGCCCCACTTAGTCTGCTATTCGCGACCAATCACAAGCACAGGATCGCAAGCTAGAACGGTGGACGGCACCTCGGACGCAAATCTTGACCAATCCGGCCCGAATCGGGAATGCGGCTCCACAGCTGCAGCACCGGACATGGTCACAAACAAGGCTCCCAGACCAAGGTGAGAGTTGGCCGAGGGTGACTGTTCGGTTGGAAGGAATTCCTGTCAATTTCAAGTTTCAGGCCTGCAATCATGCGCTCTGGGGAGAAGACGGTGGCTTGAGAGTAACACGTAAAGCCAGCTGAGTCAGGTAAATTACCGTACTTTGGATCCCTCGCCGTCTCACCGATTCTCGGATTGGAAACTCCCGTTCTGGGCCGGAGTCCACCCGAGGAGCAAACAGAGCTGCTCCCTCTGGCAGACGGACAAGAGGAGAGAAAACCACCATTCTTTCGAGGGGCGAAGGCCCGATTATATATCCTGGCTGGATCCTCCCACACCAACGTAGAAAAAATGCGCTGGACGAACCCGGGCTGAATGAAGCTGGTCTCTTCAATCCCGATCTCTTCACAAAATAGCTTAGCGTGCATTTTGCCTAAATCCCCCTGTCCTGCATCGCGATCGCTTGATTTTCCGGCTGCAGGAGACAAGGTTTGCTTTTTCTGCCTTTATTTTGTCCTTTGTTCTACTCAGAGTACACTTTATTTATTTACTTATCGCTGTGCTCTCGGTTTATTTCATTTTTAAGCAGAGCAGAGCAATCTGATGCGTATAATTGACGCAGCAACCGCTAAGTTCTGCTCCCTCGTCTCTTGTCAACGTGACGAATGCGCGTGACCCCATAGTCTGCTTAGTCACCTGATTAAGGGGACTAAGAGCAACCAGCTTGACAGGGATACAGCTCCTGTGTCCCTGGTTCCGGCGGCTTTTCCCGAGTGCTCGCGCCCGGCTTTGTTGCTGCTGCTGGCCAACCCCTGCAATAACGAAACTTCTTATCGTTCTCTTCTTTCATCTCCAACTGCAGCTGCAGATTGTGTAGATCCCCTTAATCCATGGCGTTATTTGAGCCAGGTAATGTTGGAGCTGTCATATAGCTTGACTCGCGGTCGCGGTACTCGCGGATAATCGCAGGCTTGCCTCGGTTATTGTCCGGGGGATAGGAGCTGCTCCGTAAGGGCGTGGGCTTTATGCGGATTCCGTGGTAATTAGTCCGGCTTCTCTGGGAGTGTCCGTGATCTTGCGAAAACGCTGGTGGTCTTTTTCAACAGTAACGGCCTGTGATTCTGATCCAACAAAGAGACTGAGTCGTCAGACTGGGGACTCGACTCCATCCAATTTTGGCGTCTCCATAAATACAGAGTACCATATACAATACAGTACTCTATCGATAGACGCAAAGGTTTAATCATGTGGTCTATATTGCAATATTTGGTCACCGCGTCTTGTGCGCTTTATGCTTTTATGCTCCTTATGCTCGTCCTCCATAGTTAGGCATGGCGCTGCTAATAGAGTAGTGATTAATTCTCAAGGACCAAGTGATTACAGTCAAAATTGGCCTCTTTATCATTTGCATGTCTCTCTATTCGACCAAGCCCGTAGTTTCATCCTCCCGTGTTTGCAATTCGTAACTTGGTTTCCGATATATATCTGAGCCGCACCTCAGCCATCAAAGAGCCGCCAGCCTCAAGTTCTTAACAATTGAAGCTAAAAATATACCCATGAAAAACTTTAAGAATGAGGATTTCATGCGCGGGCACATAAAGCATATATTGTCGTGCGATATAGACCGGTTTTGTGCTTTGCAAGGTCCAGGTTGTAGCTACATTTTAAGTGAACTACCAAGCCTGACCTATTCGATCTGATTCTCCACTATTATGCTTCTCAACGGAGCATGATCATGAAGCCTGAACGGGCATAAACCTCGGCATTCCAAGTGGCTTCTTCAGAGCCGTATCTATAATCTCTGAAAGTAGATGTCAGCTTCATCAGCATTTCTTATAAAGGCGCCAAGGGCTAAATCCTGAAAAGAGATTGGCGACATAGATATGAAGGCTCAGCGGTGGCCCTGGGCACCAAGGTAATCTTCCTGTGCGCCAGGCCGTTGCTCTGGTTGCCTCCTGGGACCAAACGTCTTACCCCCTCCTTCCGCTAATCTACTTGGAAACTCGGCAGTGGCTCCCTATGTCGGAGGCCTGTAACATGGAATACATCAATTGCAGCCCTTCATGCAGCAGACAGTCATTACATGTTCCAGATGCAGGACTATTCAGTGGACACTTTCAGCTCGGAGCGAATCTGCAGTACTTGATTTCAAAGCGTAGGGGACAATATGCGTATCAGGTCATAAACAAATAATGGACTAACAGCCGCACACTGCAGCACATTACTTTTTAAGCCTTGTCCGACCAACCTATCCCTGGACACCGCAGCTTTCAAGCTCTACTTGTCCAGACCGGCCTTCAATGAACTGTGCTCCAAGGCGTGGTACTTTAGGACGACGTATAATGCCGCAGTTTTTAACTCGTCTTAGGAATGAATGGAGTCCTTACTTTACTGGAGCAGATGCTTGGATGATTTTCTGGTTGAGGAGCTCCGGGCTTCATCAAGACAGCTCCAGCGGACCCCTAGGATCTCATCGACGCAAGCAGTCTTACTCGGTCTTACCGGTAGTGCGCCAAGTCCGAACTCCGAATCCACGCACCACTGCGTTGAACAATCCGGACTGCCGAAGCTTGTACTGAAGAAGGGTGAGCTCCGTGCCTATAGGCTGAACCTCGTTGGCTTCAAGGTACACTCATACTGCTCTAGCTGGCTTAACATAAGTGAAAAAGCCACTTGCTTCTTATTTGCTGAAGCAGTGCCGCCATGAGGGGGCGTGAGCCTGCTCCTCTCTATAATGTCTCATCAGGTAAATGAAAATAAAACCTAGCATCTACGGGCTCCCATGCGAGAGTGAACTACCGCTGGCACTAACAATCAACAGACAATCTGTATGCACCTTTCTTACTTAGCCAGGAGTTTAAAATGCAAGTAGTGACAATAACTATCAGATTACGCACAAAGAAGAATACAAATAACTAGCAACGGTCCCCAGAATTTACTCTTTCGTGCGGCTGTTTCGTGAATCGAGGTGGATATAATGAGCGAGAGCTGTCTCTTAAGTTTACTATTCGGACTGCAAATCACACCAGGCAGTCGCTTGCCATAAAGTGGTACCGCAGTTACGAGGCTGAGGACGTTCACAGACTGTTCCGGATGACCTGGTCTCTCTTTTAGACAGCGGCTCGGAGGCAGTACACATCCATGTAAGTACTAGTCTTGAGTCTAACTACGATCTTAAAACTTGGTGGTATCTGAAATAGCGGCTCCTCCACAGAGCTTGACATGCGCCGTCTAATCTTAGATTTCGGTGCAAAACCCCCAGAAGATAGGAGTGGCATGGGTTAGTAGCATAACTTTCCAGATGATCCAACCTGATAAACAGTTACTGACACCGTCTGCTTAGCGCCGGTCTTGATCTGTGAACCTCAAGAGGCGGAAATAGGCATTGAAACTGGTAAGATCTCATTGTTCTCCACCTCTATTGTCTATGGAAAAGAACCGAGGACGAACATGTCACTAATTTCGAGAAAGACAGAGCTGTTGGTAGTTTCGTTTGATTATAAACTAGCTTGAACTCTTCGATTTATATGTTATCCGAAAGAATGCGTAGGTTAGACCCTGAATTAAGGATTTAAGCCTGCAAGGCAATATAAGCTGCTGCATGGTCGTTACTTTGTAGGTGTATTTCACCACAAGCCAGCTATCCATGGTAGTAGACGGTAGATTTACGAGCAATATTAGTGATTTAGGTATGTCTCAAGGACGACAGAAACAAGCTTTCAGCGGACGATCATTGCGGTCACTATTCTAAGCTCAACATCTCCAGGACCTACGCCACTAACAGAATAACAAGCCTTTCCCGATCGTCGGTGGCCTGTCCGGGATACGGACTTAGGGCTACGCTACTTACCTTGATAAGCATATCCCAGCGCCTCAAGCAAGGCAAGAGCTGAAACACATCACTTATGACTGATTGATTGGGGCATGTCGTTTAGGGCGCTCCATTAACCTTGTAGGCCATCTCAACAATAAAAGTCTACACCTGGCTCGTTTGACTCTCTCGATAATTTATAAACACGTGATGCTAATCGAAGTTTGTGCAGCCCGCCTTACTAAGCTGCATAGTAGTTATCCGCATAACAAACACCATGACGTCGACAAGTTACAATAAGTTCCGGTGTCGTAGTCCATCCCACGCCATGGCACCAGACATTAAGAACCCGCGGGCAGGCCACTATGCGACCATGATGTAAAGGCTAACCAGGCTCTCGATTTTCCCCTCATCATCCCCTGGCACTGATCTCGGACAGTTTTTCGACTATCAACATTCTACATCCACTTATGAACAATCAAACGTCAAGATGTCTGACGTCCCCGACTCGCTTTCCCCAGACAAAGCCAAAGAAGAAGAGATAAATGCCGCATTTGCTGGCAAAAATCCCAAGAAAGTCAACCCCAACGACCCCAGCGATGCTGCAAACTACAATGGCCCCACAGACAGCCACATCCTGTCGCAGACGAAACCTGAGGATAACGAGGCGAAGGGTTTAGCGCACCGAGCTGGCGAGGACGAGCCAGGCCAAGTCTCGGATATAGGCTGGGGATTATCGGATACTGTTCAGGAGAGGGTTGTGCCGGGATTATCGAATGAGGATCTTTTCATGTTGATTCGGCGGTTCAACAAGGTCTGCCCTTACAGCTTACCAAAAAAACGAACCTTGAGAACGAGTGCTAATGCATTATGCATGTAGCAAATATACAACGTCAAAGCCGTTCCAGACGCACCGCTACAGGGACTTGACCTTGTCCGCGCGGAGGATGACCATTTCTCGCCCGATAAGCTGCGCGCGACGCTAGAGCGGTTCTATACCACTATTATCATTGGAGTGACTGCTTTTGTGAAGCATATTGCTAGATTGCGCTCCTGGAGGGAGCCTCAGCGCACGACATGGTTCTGTGTGGTAGCTTTCCTTAAATCTAACGCACCAGCATGAGGGGAGAGCTGATCAGGATGTGCAGGTCTACTTCACAGCATGGCTGCTGGATCTCCTCATTCCGACCATTTTCACCACCCTACTAACTCTAGTGCTCTATACTCCGTCTCGCAAGTTCCTCTTCCCTCCAGCCCCGATCGCCCTCGTCGATACGTCCACGGGTGGAGTTCAAAAGCCCAAGGCGGGAGTCCTAGGATCCCACGATAGTATGACCGGCGCCCCAGAGAAGTATAAAGGTGAAGCCGCAGAACAGGAAGCCAGCAATTTGATGGCGAGCGTCGCAACTGTAGCTGTTGGCAGTGCAACGGGTAAACACGACCAGGGGAGTCCCGAAGGTGCCCCAATGGAGTCGAAGGTTCCTGATGCAACGGACATTGTCGCCAAGTCGGCGGATGCGCAGGCGGCGGCCAACGGAGAGGTCCCGGCTGAGACTCATGATAAGACGCGCGAGCCAATGAAGCAGACGGTGCTGAATGGCGCGGATCAGGCGATGAGGGTCATGGCTGATGTTATCGATACCTGGGAGAGGTTTGCAAAGTAGGCTCTCTTTCCTCTCCCCCCGGTCTAAGGATGGGTCTGTGCTAATTTCACCTCTTAGTGCGCTCTCGCCTACGCCTCCGTTCACGATGATGACGCCTCGTCTGAGACTCGCTGGAGTTTTGGCATCAGGGCTCCTGGTTGCATTTCTCACGTCTAGTTATGTCTTCATGAAGATAGCAACCTTCTCTGTAGGATTGGCCTTTTTCGGCGACCCGCTTATCCAACGAGGCATTCAGTATCTCAACCGCGAGTATCCGCACTGGAAGGAGTTGTCGCAGTTGCAAAAGTATGTCTTTCCTCGACCTTACCTGGATCCGTATCGGCTAACATCATACAGCACCCTGCTCAAAGGCGTCCCCACGAACGCTCAGCTCACCCTGACCCTCCTCCGCATCGGCGAAGCAAACGCTGCTCCACTCCCACCACCTCCTTCTGGATCTGTAGAAAAGGTACCCTCCCAACCGGCCTCAATTGACCACGACAATCTCAAGCTTGGCGCCGCTTCAGACGAGATCGACCGCGCGGCAGCCCCTGAGCCAGAACATCCCAAAATGCAACGGAAGAAGGCCGAACCCGAGAAAGCAAAACAAAAGAAAGGCTTCGGCGCCAAACTCCTCTCTTTCTTCCGCGGTACCACTGCTGCCGGTATAGAGAGCAAACTCGCCATCTCGCACGCCCGCGCTGAAATCGGTAACCTCCACGCCAAAAACCAAAAGGGCGTTCTCCGCAAGAAGGGCCTCGAAACGCTCCCAATGGGCCCCGTTGAGTTTAATGCGCGGTACCAAGGACACAGGGGAATGGCCATTATTGACTCCTCGCACGAACCGGCGTTGCTCTATTTCACGACGGACGAGACGGCGCAGCTCGGTGATTATCGGATGGAGAGTCGGAAGAACGGCAGTGTGTATTTCGATATACCTGTTAGCGATATCAAAGAGATGAGGAAGATTGGCGGGATGGGGTGGAAGGGGAAGCTTGTGACGGGGTGGGCTGTTGGCGGGAAGGAGGTTGTTGATGGGATTCTAGTGAAAGGGAAACACCCGCACCAGCAGTTCCAGTTGACGGCCGTAACTAAACGGGATGAACTGTTTAACCGGCTGGTTGCGATTGATGGACAGGTTTGGAATAGCTTTTGAGTTATCAATGGATTCTGCTGAGGTCTGACAGGTCTGGACGTAGGCCGTTCGATGGCTGTAGGATAACAACGTGGACATGGATGGAGATACGGGAGTTGGCCAGGTTTGGGTGTCACTTTTCGGGCGCTTGATAGCATTTTGCATAGAAAATGAAACGTGTTCTTTGTTTTATAGAGTGGGCGAGTGGTCTTGTTAGACCCAAAAGTGGTACACTACGCCTCCAGACTATCCAACTTGCCATCCCACTTCCATCTCTGTCCCCATCACAACTCTCCTCAACTCTCTCTTTCTGCTTCCTACTCGGCCGCCCAGTGGTAGTGCCTTAGTCACTTGCCCTGTTGACGCTGTGGTTACCTTTTGGTTCTTCGTCCAATGGCGGCGTGAACGACCATAGTGCCGGCATATAGACTGGGATATTAGGTCGGGGGACGCCATGAGGGTAAGGCGCAGCTTTACGCGGATGAATTCAGATCAGGCTTGATAGCGTGACTACGACACAGGGGAGTGTCGAGTGCGAGCGGGGACGTCCTGGCATTGCTACCTGCAAGAGATGAAGGGGAGGGACAGGGTAGTGTTGATAGGGAAAGTATTTGCCTATTTTCTATTCATCACGGAAGTGATTTATACTTGCACTGTAAATCAGATTATTTAGTGTATATCTAAATAGCCTAGTCGTCGCAGACAAACCCTTGGAGCCTGAACGCTACATCCCCTATCCATCAACTCATCCAATGCACCACTTCGACTGGATATCCCACCACCCCTTTAAATGGATAACTGGCAGCTTCTCTCCCAGCATGTCGTTCTCATGCGGCTTTTCAAACACGCCTCTATAGTGCGCCAGACAAACTCCATTCCCGTCTTTCCGCTCACGAACATCCACCAAGACACCTTTGTGCTTAAACGGGTCATGGATCGATGCACGGCGCCGTGTCAAGATTGCAAAATTGTCCAACATGCCAGCCTTGAGAAAAGCCGACCATGTTCTATACCGTCCCCATTCAGGTGGCACAGAGTGGAGATGGATTTTGAAAGTTGTCGTATCACCGCCAACGGGACCAACGCCGTCATCCTGTGTAGTGACGGTGAAGTAGACGGGTTCAAGAAGACTTAGTACTATGTCTGCCGCCCTAGATATATCATCTGCAGGTGTCTTCAGCCGTAATGCCGGGAGAGAGACGAGCAGACCATCAGGTTGAATTATACCGCGCTCGTTACTCGACCAGGCACCCTCCCCCTCTGAGCCAGAGCCGGTATCTAATAGCGACATGGGCGCCCATTTCCACCCTAGAGCCTGGATCCGGGGCAAATTCCAGAGCAGAATCGTCAGAGGAAACCTTCCAATATACGTCAGTAGTGTCTGCATCCTCTTTACCCGGCACTCCATCAACCTCGCACGCGCATCGATCCCCACAGCCCAAGCGACCATATTGAGCAGCGGGTTCGCCTCAATCAGAGTAAGCCAGTACTTTGCTCTCGGCTTTAACGGCTTGATGGCCGTAATTTGCGACGTGTCGATTCCTAGCATCTGCCCGAAACAGATCGTCTCGTCTTCGGCTTTGCTTGCCGTTCGTCCGCGGAAGCCGAGAGAGACACCTTCGAAGAAGGCATGACAGTCGTATTCAGTCCCTGCAGCCTTTGAGTCTTCGCGACTGGAGATGATGTTCTCAAGCCAGAACTCGTCACGGATGTTGCGCGTGCCGAAGTTGGAGTGCTTAGTTACAGGGCAGAAGACGCGCGTTTGGATGTTAACGCTCATGTCGTCGTCTATTTCTGAGAGATCCAAAATGAGGCCGGCATTTTCTAGGATTGGCATCCAGACCTCGTACGCTTTTGCGGCCGCTGAGTTTGAGCTCGAGTTCGAGTCTGAGTCTCGTGGTAAGAGGGTCAATGCACGAGCAAGACGAATAGCATTCGATTCGTCAAACACGTTTTGCATTCCTCGGCCTTCAAGCATGCTAGATACGGCGAGGATATTCCGCTCCGCGTAGGAGCGGTTGAAGACAAAATTCGATGAGACTGGGCCGTCCTTGAACTGGAAGAGGAGTTCTCTGCCCAACCGGCCCTCTAAGAGCGTCCAGGCGCGCGTCACCCAGGGACAGTACTTGATGCGTGTGTTCATCTCGACCCAGTCCATGCCTGTATTTGTGCGCTGAGCCATGAGCGTGTTGTCCAGAGCGAGGGTTTTGTCCGAAGCCCTGAACGTCTCGTGCATACGGTTGATAGCTATTCGTCGAAAGAGGGAGTGTCTGTCGCCGACTGGGATGCAGACGGTGTCGAGCCAGAATTTCACAGGGCCAGAGGACTCCGGGTAGAGTGTGTTGGCGAGGTTCTGGATATAAGCAAGCTGGCAATATGGCAGCGTATTGCCGTGGGGATTGCCTAGGCCGTCCGACCAGACGTGCGAGATGGTCACATACACATCGTCTTCTTGAACGGGGTGCACGTCAACACCCTTACCATCATCCGACAGATTGACGAGCGGATACCCTCCGTCGGCAAGTATTTTGACGACATTATCCACCACCGGACCGACAGCCCAACACATCGCCTTACCCATACAGTCAGGCCGATGCCGCGGCCTGTACGTGGGCTCGTCAATCTGATGAGCCTGGCATCCCTTGCCAGCAATGCACCGACTATGGTCCTTCCCCTGCGCCCAGCGGTCAATTTGAGCAAGATAGAATCGAGTCGAGCAGTCAGTATGTCCTTTAAGTCTGCTGATCTCAGCTTCGCACCACCCCGCTGCAGAAAGAGCTTGATCGAGCGGCGGAAAATCCCACTCCAGCGCTGGGAGATTGACTTCCCAGCTGTAAATGTTGATGTCGATGCGCGCTCGTCGAAGATAATCGACGAGCGTGATTATGGAGAAGAGAACCGTAGTCGTTGGGGACCACAGCTCTGCTTCCTTTTCAGAATGTCCTGCTAGCAAACATCGAGAGAAGTCATTGACAACGGCATTGGCGAGCTCAAGACATTTATCGAGGTTAGCCGAGTGGTCGTCAATCTCGTCGCGAACTCCGTGCGCGACTGCAGCAGCCCAATACCAGATATACCGATTCAGCTCCTTGGTCGTGACGAACGCTGTGTGGGCAGAGCGGTCAATGAAATGATCTGGGTCAAACTTCATCTCTGCCGTGCCGAATGCTTCGGCAAGCAGACCGAAGTAGAGCCATCCCTGGAGAAATTCAATGGACAGGCTGTTGAGACAGCCATTGCCGAGTTTCGCGTCGATTCCATGTTGCACAGGAAACAGTCGGAACCTCTCAAAGCCCTGCATCTGGCTCCCATACTGCCAGGAACCAGGTAAATAGGGCACCGTGAGGTTGGCTGTCTGGAGCTTAGAGCCACGAATTCGGGGGATGTGCTCCATGGCAAGGTTGGGAGACGGAAGAGAGCACAGATGGCTCGTCTCTGGTGGTAGAGTGGGTGAGGTGGTGAGGATAGACCTCATCGAGAGCTGAAATTGGGGGCCAAAGAGTCAAGCGCCGTTCGTAAGTTACGACCAAACTCATAACATGATTGGACAGCTCTGGCCATGGCACAGCCACCCCAGGCCATTGCATACATAGAGGAAGGTAAATGATAGGGCTGTATGGCGTCTCATGGTTTGCTGTGCGCCCAACTGTGCTCATACCTAGTGGTCGATCGAACCGGTTCTGTCCGTAGCGCTGCTCAGATGGCCTGGCCCGGTAGCGGATGGCGTTACCATGCTGACTGCACAATCATGTTTCTGGATCTACGAAAATCAGGTATGTCTGTACTAGCAAAAGAATTCGTAAATATAGAACTGGGGGACTCTTGGCTGTACCATTGAGCTGCCTGAGTAAAGGCGACCATGGCAAGCAGTCCCTCTCAAATGTAGCTTGCAAGATGCAAGTATCTCAAAACCCTGAACTACTACGCTGACGATGCCCGCAGTCATGAGCTTCCCTCAAGACTTGTTCCTGTTCCTCCTCTTATAGCCATAGCCCAACGCACGGCATCCTGCAGGCCTTCACATTAGCCTCGCCCTCAGAACTCCAGGTACAGCCCGCGCCACGTCTGCTCCCCGCCGATTTCATGGGCAGGTCTATGAATTACCCATGTAAAGCGCTTATGTAGAATTGGCAAAGAAAGAAAAAAGGAACTTGGAAGCTGGACGATGGAAAACTACGCATCTAAAACAGAAGAAAAGGAAGTCGGAGAAAACACCACGCCTACAAGCATCCTTAAGCAAGAAATTATACTAACAAAAGCAGCCCCACGAGAACAATGTTGGCGCATTCTAATCAGTCTCATTCCCATGTTGAACGGGTAAAGATGCATCCTACAGGGTCAGCCCTAGCTTTGACGTCAACCATCCAACGGCCCGGATCCAAGAGGCGGGGGGCTATCTTCCAGGTCACCTGCAGCTGGAACATCCTCTTTGGGCTACCTCCTTTGATTTCTCCAGCTCTCTTGACTTGACGTATTCTCGGCTCAGGCGGATCCTTATCACTCGGATACTCATTGTGCTCCCATTCAAGCCACGGTCGACTTCCATGCCCTTTCTGTAGGCAACGATTGTCTGCTTAGGAGCTTTATGGCCTCTTTACGCCACTTCAGGCCTTGTTCCTAGATGAGGATAGCTGTATGCACTTTGGATGAAGCACTATCATATTCATACAAAGCTATCACTCATTGCATTTACTGAAATCGCAAAGCCTGCCTCTGAAGTAGTTCTATATTTACCATATCTAGCAACCTCGAATTCCAAGCATCCATCCTACAGGGGCCGTCCCCTTAGAGGAGACTTTCCAGTATCCGCCGCATCAGCAAGCCTTGCAGCTGCATACAGATTTGACATACTGCTTCGTTTCTAGCAGTATCTTAGGCAGTGTGATCGGCGAGTACGAGAAGGCGGGTGAATCGATGGATGGGCATGAAACTCGATAAGAGCGGTGCGGTAGACGACACGTCTACTCAATTTCTACGTATAATGAGGTGGCCACGATGGCTTTGTATATGATGAAGGGGTTGCTTAAAGACTGGACGAGGAACGTGGAATTGAAGTATAAAGAGGAGTTATATGGCAATATTTAGACCTGATGCTTCTGAGTTTATCATTATCATTTGATGTCTTGCTCTTGTAGAATGGTAGCCTATATACCCTCAAACCGGGCTCTGACGCGCCAGGGAATGCATTCGATGTTATCGTCCATCTACCGGTATCTCTTTAATTTACAATGTGTAATAAATTTAGCTCAATCTTGCCATCTTATCCCGTTGCAACTGAGAATCTTACTGCTCCCAGTAATCAGTCCCTGAACCAGTCCCTGCCAGTCCGTAAACCGGTTTCATGGTTGCGATGCGACATATAGATTGAGCCCAAATGTCTGAGCTATAAGGAAGTTCTGTTCTTGCTTAGTCTCTGATTGCTCCGCGTTAAATGACCATTTATCTGAACGCCACCCATACCAACAATTTCATATATCCATTCAAACAACCCCCAAGAGCACCTTCCTGTCTTACTCCAGCAGTGACGTATGGCCATACAAAACGCCCCTCTCACTGAGCACAAGTACCTGCAACAAGTCTACAATCCGCTTTCTTAATCTGTAAGTGAAAGTCATGGGGAGGGTGCCGACTATCCCGGGGACGCTTCCATCTACAACTTCAGAATGGGTTCGTGAACATCATTCATCATCTCACCTCCTTTGCTACTGGCGTTCAAGTAGCACATGTTCAGTGTCCAGTTCCAAGTTGTGCTGCTCTCGATCCTATGAACCGTCAACGAGTAACTAGCTATGGAAATGAGTCCACGATCCTCTATCGGGCGCCATCAGCTTGAGCACTTGCGCGTCAATCGTCCCATCCTGACCCTGCCGTGTAACTCTAGCCTGACTGCCCAAATAGATTTCCCACGATAACCCCGTTTTTGAACCCCATTATGAATCTTCTCTGGCCCATCTAACACCTGGACAGAGTTTTTTGTATTTAGCACCAGCAAGTACCTAGGTACTAAAGCATCCGCTCTGCGCGCTTATAGTCATTCCAAAACTCCTTCAAACCAAGTATAAGCTCATAACGAGTCTCACCCATACATCATCCATGCATACATACACTGTAAAACACCCCGGACCCCGTACAGCATCCCCAATCAACCCTGTACCCGGGGTAAGCTGTGACGTGGCTGTGCGATGCTAAAGCAACTGTTTGTAAGTTCATGAATGAGAACATTTCTGCCTGATGTTGTTCTAACTTTTATATCCTTTGCTTTCACCTCATTTATCCAGCAACGTTATCGTTCTCGTCTATCCAAAACCGCATTAAGGAGATACAACGTACCTAGAAATAGTCCTTGCAATGAAGCCCAGCCTATTCCCGCTCATCTTCACCCCGCTCCTCGAACCAGCCCTAGCCCTAGTCGCGCCGAAACTTCCAACTGGTCTTGGTCCTGAGAAGCGGCAGACTGTGAGTATAAATTTCACTCCGGCATCCTTCCTCCTTAATTTTTTCGTCCGGTATGCCTCCAGTCGAGGAGGGTTAGAGTACAGATTTTTCTCTACATACCAAACACCTTACGCCCCCTGTACAGCCGTACTAAACAACTATCATACTATAGCAGTGCTCTATGCTTCCCTGCGACGAAAACACAGCGATCCTCTGCAGGCTCCTATATTGCGGGACTTGTGAGGTAAGTTGGGCTTGGTTACTTATATCAGCTGCTTATCGTGGCACACTGGGAGAAAAGAACGCAGCTCATGATTCATTGTACTTTAACAGGGCGGAGTCTGTACAGGCACCGCAACTGGTGGTTCCGAGGCTGATTCTGGATCAGCTATCTCTGACTTGACTGCATCTCTTGGTTCCACTAACTCTCTTGACCTGACCGGTTCTGGTGCTGTTCCTTCCACTCTTCCTATTGACTTATCCGCTTTGACTGGCTCGAGTGTCTCCGCTGGAGATGCTTCTATCAACTCAATAAACTCCAATTCTTTGACTAGCACGACTTCTTCTATGCCAATCGATTTGACTGGTTTTGCTGGTTTTGCTGGTTCGGTTGGTTCGGTTGGTTCTACTGCTTCTACTGGTTCAACTGACTCTACTTTTTTGACTGAGCCAGCTGGCGCTGTGGATTCGACTTGATGGGCTGCGTATGAACCGGAGCCCTTCCAGTGTAGTGGAAGGAAGCCCGGTCACTCGTTATAATCCATATAAGATATTTCTGGCTAGCTAGCTATCCAAACGGAACACAAACTTCATTTCATATTTCTAGACCTGAAATTGAGCTACCTCTGATCCGGTCCAAAGGCTGATTGTGTTGAATACTTACACAAGACCTGACGGACAAGAAGAGTTAAATATGTCGAGTAAGGAAGATCGCAAAGTATTCTAATGCCTACTAATGCAACAGAGTTACAAGACACAGGCACGGAATGGCTGAGGATAAAGGTGCTTTTTACTTATTTAAGATGGTGAATCTCAGCTTCCTGGCCTGCTAACCCAGCTGTCCTGCAACATCTCAGTTCTATACGCCTAGACATAGCTAGATATCTCAAAGCTCTGTTCGTCTCAACGTACCCTTACGGGGCTTGGACTGAACTTATCTCCAGCATAGCACTATATGAAAATGCACCCTACCTACACAGAGATCGAGAAGAAAAGGCACACTTCTTCGTCTCACCTGCTCCGTCCCACCTGCTCCGAGCCGGGTCAATGGAATATCCGTGAATTCCCCTTTCCATTGAGCTCTCTTGTGTCCTCAAAACGGCCTCTCCATACCGTGAAGTCTACCTCCCCTCCCTTTTCTCTCCAATTCCCTTACCCTCTCCTACCTCACATTGTTGACTGCCGCGAAGCCTCCCAACAACATGCAGCACAGTCTCAATTTCCAGTAGGTAAATTATGACTGCTAATCTAAATGAGCTTCATGCTATTCTGGGAGGCGGGAAGACGGGTTCATTCACTGTAGTGGCAGCGCAATGTCAGGCCGCCACCCGTTTGCCATGTCTTGCATCCAGATCATTTGTATCCTAATTTAACTCTATATAACAGCCACCAGTCGTATCCCCCAAAGCAGCAAATCAATGTCCAGAGATTGGAATTCTAATTCTCCCTCTATTAAGACCCAGTGCTGCCACTAACTACACTGGAATACTGAGGAGGCGCACGTCAAGCATTCGACCTGCCTAACCTAGTCCCACTTTAGTAGTTCTAGTAGGGCACGTCAGGTCAGCATCAAGAGCATAGTCGTACAATATCGGGCATGATGGTGAGGTCAATCTGGAGCGTATGCCCTACCCATCTTCCCGTTATGGCTAGTTGACTTAATATCATTCTCAGGCATTATCTCACGAAGCAATTATTACTAGCCTCACACATTCATTCTACTGCTATTTCTACCGTAACGCTACAGTAATTTCACCACCAACCAATACTTACCAACAAACCATACTCCTTTTTCTTCTCCTTCCCCTTCTTCATTCTCCTTTCCCCTTACATGCAGCAACATCCAGTACCAAAGACTTGTCCTCACTCCTGCCTCGCCCAGCAGCCCTTGGCCTCGCCAAAGGCTCCGCATCCCAAAAAAAAAAAAAGCAAAAGTCCACAAAACCATTAAGTCAAGCCCGATATCACACACATATAGTCCCAGCCAGAAAATCCCCCGCTTTATGAACTAAGCGAGGGAAAGCAGACGTTAGGCATCCTGAGGCCCCCTGCTCACCTCTCCAAACGGCCTGACGCCTTGCTGTTTTCTTGCCTGTTTCCGGTAGTAAACCCTTTTCGCCCACTTCCAAGCCTCAACGCCGGCGAAGAACAGCGCGGCTTCAACAAATACAATTCCCCACTCCCAGCTGATCCCCGTGTGCTTGAACACGACTGTATTCAGGACAGGGATATAAAGGATTGGGAATGTGGTGATCCAACCTGCCATAATGGACCAGAAGAGAAATTTGTTGCGCCAGACATCATACATCCACTGGGTGAAGTATTTCTTGCTATCTGGCTGCATGCGGAAGAACGACAGGCGGAGATTAACCATTTCCCAGGCTAGGAAGAGCGCGAACCATGTTAGGCAGACGAACGTAGTAGCCCGCGCGCGGAAGACCAGTTCGCAGGCGTCCGAGTACTCGCGGTTACAGCCAGACGCAAGATTGCCGTCGCCAAATCCCCACATGCGTAGGGAGAATGCAGAGAGACATAACGCTGCGGTCCAGAAGCCGTAGACGAGAATGTCGACGATTATCTCCCAGGTGAAAATCCCCTGCTTGGCTTGCGGTGGTCGGTCCATGATGTCTGGTGCTGCGACCTCCATACCGAGACCCATGTCTGGCATGCCAGATGTGATCATGATGATCCAGAGGATCTCAACAGGGGCGAGCGGGAACACAGATTTGCCGTCGAGGTCTTTGAAAGCGAGTCCAATGAGCAGTGTGCATGCTTGCGCAATATTCTCTGAAAGTAGATGCAGCACGAACTTTTGGATGTTGTCGAAGATACGGCGGCCTTCTTCGACAGCGTTCAGAATTGATGCGAAGTTGTCGTCAGTGAGGATGATGTCCGAGGCGTCTTTGGCGACGTCCGACCCGGCTTGACCCATGGCGATGCCGACATCAGCGTGTTTAAGAGAGGGAGAGTCATTGACGCCGTCGCCGGTCATTGCTGCGAACCGACCACGCCGGTGAAGGGCGTTGATCATGCGTACCTTTGTTTGAGGGGCACATCGAGCAATCACAAGTGGGAGAGTTGGGAGGTCATCGATTTCTTCATCGGAGAGTCTATCGAACTGGGCGGCCGTCATGACCATGGCCTCGGCCACATCTGTTCCTAGGACTGACATATCTGCCGGGAGGATGCCCACCTGCTGGGCAATTGCTTTAGCCGTCCCTGGATGGTCGCCCGTCACCATGTGCACCGTGATCCCAGCCCTATAGCAGGCGGCGATGGACCCCGCAGTTTCAGGACGCGGCGGGTCATACAAACCGATGAGGCCGAGGAAGCAGAGGTTCTTCTCAATATCCTCGCGGTTGAGATCAGATCCTTCAAGGAGTCGGCCTTGCTCGTTGTAAGGCCGATGAGCCAGCGCCAACACGCGTAAGCCCAGTTTGGCAAGTTCCTCCATGTTCTGGAGAATCTGACTGCGCATCTCGTCGTTCAGAGCCACAGGAGACGATGACGAGTTGTCCCAAACAGCAGTCGTGCAGGCGTCGACGATCCGCTCCACGGCACCTTTGGTAAATACCATGCTGTGCTCCCCATCTGGAGTCACTTTGCTGAAGATGACAGACATCCTCTTCACCGTTGAATCGAACGGAAATTCTGCCTTTTGACGCCACACGGCCTTCGACCCTTTGGTCCATCGGTCTCGGTTCCAATTGAAACGAGAGGCAAACACTTCAATAGCGATCTCAGTTGGCTCACCTCGTGCACGCCATTCTCCTTCCTCGGACTTGAAAACATGAGAAAGGTTAGCCATAGACGCAACGTCCAGGAAGTCTTCAAGTGCACGGTTCCCTTCAACTAGACCTTCCACATTCTCAGTCACAGGGCCCTCTTTTTCGTCGACGAAGTCCACCGGTGAAAGTGGCGTGAAAGTGACGTCTCCAACGGTCGGGTTGAAGGGCTCGTTCGAGTTACCAACAGAGTAGGTCCCCCGCGAAGGTATCCACGCCTTCTTAACCACCATCTTGCCTTGCGTCAAGGTACCAGTCTTATCAGAGCAGATATTGGTCACCGCTCCAAGGGCCTCTAATGAATCCAACTTGCGAACAATCACATTACGTTCCACCATGCGTTTGGTCCCGACAGCCATGGTGATTGTAAGAACGACCACCAAACAGGCAGGGATCATACTCAGACCGGTTCCAACAGCGTACAAGATCACCTCGTTATCGTTCGAGAACAGATTGGCTGCCATGACGATGATGGCAAAGAGCACAGCGACACCAAACAGCAAGATAGCAAGTTTCGACAACTTCCGCTGCAACGGAGTGCCCACATTAACTCCCAAGAATCGGCCCACTGCGTCAGTCCCAGTCAACGTCCATGCCTGGAGGTACCAGCGTTTCTTAGTCTCGCCGTCAGGGCCGCGTTTGACCGGACGGCGCTTGCTGTTAGTAGCACGAAGCGCGGCTGCGATGGAACCTATCTCTGTGGCCATGCCTGTGTTAACGACGACGCCTCTGGCACGGCCACGAGTGACAGTGCTTGAACTGTAGGCAAGATTCAGCCGGTCACCGGGACCGGTCTCTTCCTTGAACGTAGAGTCGCATTCCTTTTGCACGGGGAGGGATTCACCAGTGAGAAGGGCTTCATCGGTCTCGAAGTTGACGGCTTCAACCAGTCTAATCAGGTCAATCCCCATCCCTTCATCATTGCGTAGGGGTAAACTCACCGGATATCCGCAGGGACTGTATCACCAGTCCTCAACTCAACCATATCGCCGGGGACGATCTCGGCCGATGGAACCGAGAAGGTCTCGCCGTCTCTCGAAACAGTTCCCGTCGGCGAACTCAGCGAATGCAACGACTCCATAGTCTTCTCGGCCGCATATTCCTGGAAAAACCCGACAACGATATTCAAGATGATGACGGCTGAGATCACGCCGCCCTCGATCCACGATTGAATTCCGAAACTGACCGCCATGGCCAGAATCAGCACCTGCAACGACGAATTGGATCAGACTCTAGGAGCTCTTATATAAAAGACGTGTTAGGAACAGAGTAAAGTGGGCCGCTTAACTAGCATCATTGCATTGGCCACCTGGCGCACAAGGATCTTGACGACGGAGACACCCTCGCCCTCGTCGAGCTGGTTGGGCCCATACTGCTGAAGACGACGGGCGGCCTCGTCCTTTGTCAGTCCCTCGTCGACGTTGGTCCCGAGCTCTTTCAAAACGACATCGAATGGGAGACAGTAAGCCGGCTGGCTCAGGTCAGCATGGCCGGGGCGTACCCCTCCAGGGTCGGCAGTCTTTTCGCGAGCCATTGACAACTGAGATGATAAGCCCGTCGGATAGATCCAAGGATACAAATCGTCTGCAGATTCGAAGGTCAAGCCCTAAAGGTCCACTTGGAGGTCACTCTGAGTCGGCGAAGAATAACGAGCTGAGATCACTGCTTGCGGCACTGGCCAGTCTATAAGTCTCCAAGGAGGGGACACCAGTCGGTCTGTCCACTTTCTGTCCACTTTCTGCCGCAAAATGGATTGAGTTTTCCCCTCCACCGTCTTATGGAGAATCATCCAGACTTCTAGCAGTGATTGGTAGACTTGCTCCAATCATCTTGGCGCCCAGACTGATGTTCTTGGCTGCGATACTAGACTGGCTGGTGAGGTGGAAACCGTGGGATTGCTTGCCCACGGGGCAGAGTTGGCCAAGACAAGGTTGCAAAGAAGTCAGCCGAGTCCTCAAGTAGAAAGGTTATCTAGCTATAGCTGACTCCAGGAAGGAAGGGCTTTGATGACGGGCGGATAAGATCGTTGGCATACTTCATATACACTCTACAGGAGTCTTACTCGGCTCGATTTCTCAAACTGCCCTAAGCCGTAACTATTTTCTTTTCAACCGAGCCGACTCGGCAGGGTAGCAATTCAGCAATCCAGACCAACTGCTTGGCGTGTCTAGCCGAACTAGCCCAGTAACCACAAGGAGCATTCGAGCACGTGCTCATATACTCAGCGTGGTTGGTGAGTGGTTTCTTGGCCGCTCGCCCGCTCTTCTTGGCGAAATCTGGAAAGGCGTCTGCCAAGGCATTGTTTCAGATTACCTACCTTTTCAGGACCGATCAGCGAGGCTCAAGACTTCACAAGAGTCTTGGCATCGGGAACTCAGGACCAACTTAACCATCTTCCATTGATCGACAGATATCCCAGTGAATGCAGTTGATTATCAATTTCTAGATATCAATTGAGCTATATACTGTGCCGGACACACTCCAATTTAATCATCAGAAAGCGGAAAACGCTAGAATGCATCGTGTTTTGGTAGTCCTACACGCCCAAAAAACGTGGTCACGATATTGAGTAGAAGTAGTAGAGAGGTTTTATCGTCCCTGTCGGGCGCTGAGACTAGCAAATGCATCTGGGCTATGCCGTCCATTCTGGAACCCATTAATATCAACACTTTGCTGGCTCATGTGGGTTCGTATAAACACATTATTAGCAGCCGGATTGACCGGATTCGCATTCATACCGTATGCAGACGGCTGAGGAGTGGCCTGGATCGAGTTTTGTGATCCAGGCGCAGCTGAAATGCCCAGAAAAGGATTCTGCGTTCCAGGTGCCTGAGGAGCCTGAGGAGCATTGGTTTGTTGCGCCAAAAGGTTCGGACCCTGGCTGGTAGGTATGCCTCCAGCCGCTGCCTGGGGCTGTACGGCCTGCTGTTCCGGAATAGCAGGTGGACGTGCAGACAGGTTGTACAGAGCAAGAATGCTGTTCTTGTCAACTCGGCCCGTGGGCTGCGGAGCAAACGGCAGGGCTGGTTGTTGATACCCGAACGGAGGTTGAGCGTTGTAACCGTTCAGTGGCGTGTTTGGAGCAGTCGCAGATTGGAACGGGTTGAATGGGCTCTGCCCAGGTTGTGCCGTCGGCAATCCGGCCTGGCGCTGCGGCTGCTGCTGCTGCTGCTGGAAGGGTGAAGGCTGTCCAAAAGGTGAGGATAGAGATGGCATAGTGTTTGCATGTTGGAGGGCCGGGGGGAAAGCCGCTCCACCGGCTGCTGTTACCGCTGGGCTCGGGTTCTGGAATGTTATTTGCTGTTGGGGCGCGGAGGCCTGGTTGAAAAAGGGATTTGTTTGAGTTGAGTAAGGATTCTGGGGAGGAGGGGCGTTCAGACTGGGCTGTGTCGGACCTCCAGTCTGGAAAAAAGGATTGTTCCCGCTATCGAGCGGCTGTGGAGACGAGACAAGGCCGCCTTGCGCTGGTGCGAATGGAGACGCAAGAGGCTGGGTGTATGTTGGGAGTGAATTCTGCCTGTTTGGATAACCCCCAGTCGAGTGCGGAAACAGAGGCTGTGCCACTTGAAGGTTCTGGAACGATTGCTCGAGAGACTGGGTAGATTGGAGTTGGGGTAAAGGCTGTGGTTGCGAAGTGGACACGTCAAAGGGATTATAGCTTGTTCCATTGACCTGCGACGGTTGAGCTGGCTGTGCGGGTTGTTTGGCATCCAACTGATCGAAAGGATTGACTGATGCGCCCAACGCAGCTGGCGTCCGAACCTGTGGTGTTTGCCTTCCTTCTCCCAGCCTCCTGAGTGTCTCCACTGTCTTGTCAAAATTCCCATCCAGCTCCCGAAGGGCGGTGGTATTCCTGCGCTCATTCGTAAATCCCATATCCCTCAACTTGGCGAGCTTGGACTCAAATGACGAACGACGCGAATCGCTAACAGGCGAGTCTGGGCCATGGCTGCCAGCGGAATGGCTGTTGAGGTTCACAGCAGACGAGGCAGACCGAAGACCGAACCCAAACGGCCGGGAAGGTTTCGGGGGCAACGGCGGAGGTGAGCCCTCTGGCGATCGTGTGTAGCTAGGGTCCTGGCGGCTCGGTGGCTTTGGCTTCCCATCTTCCAATGTCCTTGTTTGGTATTTTTGCCGAATGAACCGCTCCATGCATGCATCGGATTCATCGATATCAGTAGGGACAGGCGGTTGAATGTTCCTGGGGTTATACATCTTGTTCACGAGAATGTTTCCACGCGATTTCATGTTCTAGCGAGTCTACTCGTTAGCCGTCTGATCCTGTCTGCGCGGTCGGTCCGGATGGCTCACATCGACTTGGTCAGAGGCCCAGCTGTCCATACTCAACGATTTGACCTTCGAAATGTGCGTCCCCATCTTCCTGTGCAGGGCTGCACATCGCATGCATAGGAATATGCCTAACTACATCCGCCCGAATTAGCTGCCTTGTTCGGACGATGGGATTCGGAAGCGATCGAGTACATACATTCCAACTGGCCCATCCTGTTAAAACGAAACAATCGGTCAGCCAGGGCACAATGTGCTGCGATAGAATTGATCATACCTGGATTCATGGCCGAGCAGTCGGCACATCGGTCATTGCCGGGAACCGACCGGATAAGATCTTGTAGAGCACGCTCATTGCGCAGCTGCTGTCGTTTACTGATACCAGAAACCATGTCGAATTATGGAGAGCTTTATTTAAGGATAGGAGATGCGCGGCCTGGTGGCTCGGGCAGGCCAGAGGTATCAGATAGTGGCGGGATGAGGGAATGTACAGAATCAACGAGCGGATAAGCAGCACATATTTACCAAAGAATGTGCTGTCATAAAATCTATTGGAGATAATCCGAAAGTGATGATAGAAGTTGGAAGAGTGGCAGTAAAAGGAGAAAGTGAGAGCAACAGGTAAGGTGTGGAGGTGGGGAAACCGCCGGCCGGCCATGGCCCTCATAAGTTATTACTGAGCACAAGGTGCGCCTTTAGCTGAGTTTATGAACACTTTCTTCCATCTATTCCTCAGCCCACGTATGTCAGTCTTGTCAGGCTACATCTGCGTGCCTTGGTAAGGTGCGATGGTAAACCCAACGAATTTGGTCCAGTCAGACATTCCGACACCTCCGTCTCATGTATTTTGGCCACTCAGGGGAACAAATATAGGCCCAATAAATATACGCAAGAGCTTAGCTCATACTACTCCGCTCATTCCATCTCACTCGGCCCTTCAAAACCTTTATACACATTCTTGTAAGGTGGATACGTGCTATTTCTTCGCTCAACCAGAAAGAGCGTCTGGTCTATCCCCTTGTTTGACCTGGGAGACATGCCTTCGAACTTCAGCGAGGTCCATACCTGATGTACTCAGTAAACCCAGGTAGCAGACGCACACCACAATCCGCTAGTCCGAGCTCTGTTCCAAGGTTCCAGAATGATTACGATACGATTTTCGAGTTTGAAAAAGATGTATGAGCAGCAGGTGACTCCAACCACCACAGCACTGAAGCCTCTGAAGAAACCCAGCACGACAGCGGAGCCTTAAGATGCTCATGCAAAGCTTAATCTCGTTCGCCAATATGACCTACCATCCTATGGGTATAACCTTAAACAGTTACAGGAATTGGAGGTTGATTATGCGTTCTGAGGTATGAAAAGTGTGAAGAAGAAAAGGAAAAGACCGCGTGCGAATTCTGATGGGCAAGTTATACCGCCGGTCGATCACGTGTATATGCCTTAAGGCATTAACATCAGCCTCAAGCGGCTCCATATAACTGTACCTAGAGTGGGCACTGTGAAGCTGTCTGTCTCGACGTACGCGATTTTGCTACCTGGATGCAATCATAATATGTTAGACTGCATAGCAGTAGCAACAGGAGCCTGGTGTCCTCTGATTCTGACTGCAGCTAGTCAAAGTACGGACAGGTGTTTCCAAAAATTATTTACTCCAAAGCATCAAGATGAGCGACTAATTGATCTAGACAGTCTACCAGACCAGGATTGAAGCTTTCATTGTATTTGAGTATGTCTCAACAATCAGGCGTCAATAACTATCCCGTAAGGTAAAGTGATCCAAGCTCTAGTGATACCGCACTGTCCCACGGACTAGCTAAGCACATGACCTTGGTAAGCGAAGAAAGCAGTCACGTGAGCACACGCTAACAGGCGAATCTGTTTTCTTTCTCCCTTCCCACCATCTCAACTTCTCAGTCAACAACGACTTCGCGATAATCGCACCTTGACGCGGATCGCACCCTTGATGATGGGATGCGGCCGTGTCGAAAACTTTATTTCCAATTATAGTGAGCAGAGCTCAGCTCGAACCACACAGTGAGCGTCTAGCCTGACAGTGGCATAGAGGCGTACTTTATTTTCAAGTTCGTTCAGTGGAAGATCAAAACCAAACAGTTTTTAGCAGGACTGCGTCTACTCCACCCTGGTGTTTGTCATTGTTGAACAGCAGGACTATTTTTACGACGAACATTCAGTTAGCACAAATGACATTGGGTCTCGTACATTTTCTAGTCTTTTGTAATCGTCGATGGATGTATCAGTATTGTCCCTGTAGAACTAGGCTCATCACACACCTGCAACAACCTCTCTTCGCGCTTCTAGCGGATAGGCGTTCGATGGCTTATGGTGAATGGGCTCAGCTATTCTGATGAGCAGAGCTAGACGAGTCTGATGAATAAGATCGACTGCGGAGTAGACTCGGAATTTCCCGCTGACCAAAGGGAAGAGCGCTGTTAGTAATAATTGAGAGAGCCCCATCTGTCCAACACCTCGGCAACGTCAAAGTACAGAAACGGTACTACAGAGTCGAAGAACATCCCTATTAATCATCAAGGAAAACATTCTGAATTCACATTCTGATGAGATTGTTTCGATCCTCTGTATGAGTAATGCCGCCACAATGTAGACAACCATGGATCGACCGCCTATGGCCTGATATTGCCACGCATGTTGCCCTCTTCAGTCTGTCGCCCACCCCCTGCAGGCAGCGGCCCTGCACATCGGCAAAGACAAATAATGCGGAGAGCTTTGTTTGGAGCCAATCTTAAGGCATCTGCTGCTGACTCAATTCGAAGGTCTGGGTCCGGATTCCTTAGATGTGACCCCCTGATTGGTGAGCACTGAGCGCCGTGTTCGATAGCATTCTAAGTTTCTGGGGTCGGTTGTCCTTATAAGCTTGGGTTATTTGTATCCCTGTTCTTCCTGCTCATCCCGATCATCTCCCCTCTTATCCTCTCCTCCTCCTCCATCTCCACCTACTTGTCCTCTTCTTCCCTTCTTATCTTCTGCCCTGGTTTTGTCCACATCCATCATGGCTTCCGCTGCTCGATCCGCATCCCGCGCTTTCTTGCGCTCTTCTTTCAGACCAGCTGTCCGCAGCTCCCGGTTTGCTCTTCCTACTCAAGGCCTCCACGCTGCTTCTCGCCGTGGATACTCCTCAGAGGCGAGCTCCGGCAAGTCCTCCAACACCCTCCTGTGGGCTGGTGTTGCTCTCGCAGGTGGTGCTGGTGCATACTTCTACCTCCAGGGCGGTGATGTTGGCGCCAGCACCAAGGTCTTCACTCCAACAAAGGAAGACTACCAGAAGGTGTATGATGCCATTGCCGAGCGTCTCGCCAATGAGACCGACTACGATGATGGCAGCTATGGACCTGTAAGCTCCTCGGTCTCATGCTTGTGTCTGCTCTCCAACTAACGACCCGACTCTTTAGGTCCTTGTCCGTCTAGCCTGGCACGCAAGCGGCACCTACGACGCAGAAACCGGTACTGGTGGCAGCAACGGCGCGACGATGCGTTTCGCCCCCGAGTCTGACCACGGCGCCAACTCCGGTCTCAAGTACGCCCGTGACTTCCTCGAGCCCATCAAGGCCAAATTCCCCTGGATCACCTACTCCGATTTGTGGACACTCGCGGGCGCCTGTGCGATCCAGGAACTCGGCGGCCCAGACATCCCCTGGCGCCCTGGCCGCCAGGACAAGGACGTTTCTGGCTGCACACCTGACGGCCGTCTCCCTGACGCGTCCAAGAACCAGGACCACATCCGTGCCATTTTCGGACGCATGGGTTTCGATGACCGCGAGATGGTTGCTTTGATCGGTGCACATGCTCTTGGTCGTGCTCACACGGACCGCTCTGGCTTCGATGGACCCTGGAACTTCAGCCCCACCGTCTTCACAAACGAGTTCTTCCGCCTGCTAGTTGAGGAGAAGTGGCAGCCGCGCAAGTGGAACGGCCCCAAGCAGTTCACCGATAACACAACCAAGACACTGATGATGTTCCCGACTGACCTGGCACTTGTCCAGGACAAGGAGTTCAGGAAGCATGTTGAGCGGTATGCTAAGGACAGCGACGCCTTCTTCAAGGAGTTCTCTGAGGTCTTTGTCAAGCTGCTTGAGCTTGGTGTGCCGTTTAACAGCAAGGCCGAGGATCGATTTGCCTTCAAGAGGTTTGAGTAAGGTGCTATGCTCAGCGACAGGATTATTTGTTTTGAGTGTGTTCAGTTGGGGTTCTTTCGCATACTCCCTTCCCTGCTTTTTGTCAAGATATCCGACTTTTTTCTGTCACCTGTCATATTTGGATGTTTCTGGCTATCTGTGTTGATTTGCTATTATAGATTGTACCACTATCGGATAGATTCTCGAGTAGAGGTGCAATACACCAAGAGTTTCACGTTACCACCTAACCAAAACGCATAGCAGCGGTGGTCGAGGATCACCTGAAGCAGAAATATATTCCCGTAGTCCTCTACCCTAAGCGTTTTGCATGGTAAATGACAGTTGTTTGTCTGCGACGCCGATGCGGCGACCTCCATCCAATTCCGAATTCCGAAAATCTCCCCGCAAATATTTCTTTCCAGCAGCGACAACCTCCCGCTTCCACCATACTGGTTCAAGTGGCTTCTTTTCTATTCAGTTGCTCGGTCTATAGGACTCTAATCCATTATTCTTCTGATTACGGCCCTTGAAATAACCAGCATTCACATCTAGACGCGATAGCGCCAGAAAAATGATACAAACTTCAGCTGCACCCACAACGGCCCCCTCATTCTACGAGATACTCAACCTCCCATTCCCAAGCACCGGCCTCTCAAAACAGCAGCTGAAAATTGCGTACCACAAAGCGTTGCTAAAACACCACCCGGACAAAGCCGCCGCTGTCGCAAAAGAAATTCTCCCCTCATCCAACCACGGCCCCGCGCAACCACTTTCAAACCAAAAGATTACAATCGACGCCATCACAACCGCTTATAAGACCCTCTCTGATCCTGTTCAGCGTGCCGAATACGACCGCGTACTCCGATTAGATAGAAGCCGAGTGGTTGGGGCGGGTGACAAGAACGGGAACGGGACGGTCTTTCACACAGGGCTGGAGATTGTTGATCTGGAAGATCTGGATTGTGATGAGAGCGGTGACGAAGCTATGTGGTACAGGGCGTGCAGGTGTGGTGATGAGCGAGGGTTCTCACTTTCCGAGGGCGATTTGGAGAGGGAGGCGGACTCGGGCGAGATTGTTGTTGGTTGTCGCGGCTGTAGCCTCTACACAAAGGTTTTATTTGCGGTGCAGGATGACTGAGTTGGGCAGAGTACTTGATTGAGGATCGTCTAAATGTTGCCTTTTTCCTCCAAGCAGTGGTCGTTGCGAGTTGAGAATCGCTGCCCTGATCACTCGCCAGCCTAAGCGCAAGTATTAGCCTTGGGCTTGGGGGCGGCGGAAGGGTGACAGTTCGATTGCCTCATATTTTTCATGATCATCGCGGTTGACTGACCCCCGGTCTGGCTTTAACTGGATCATAGAAGATTTGCGGTGACGTTGATAAGGCTTTGCCCATTCTCGTCGCCGTCACATCCACCATCCTGCCCATTATCACCATGGTCTTGGGACAACGAAGCGAATAACAACAATTCACCTCATGGTTTCCCCATCCCTCCGGAGGACAATACTTCGCAATCTTCGTCCCCTTGGCTCTGGACACTCCACACCCGAAACCAACTCTGGGAGGTTAATCAATGTTATCGGGCGTCAATGACCGCTTCACGTCCAAGTTCCGAAGAAGTCAAAACCATTCTCCTTGCAGCCACTGACCGCCTGAAGAAATACTGGCTATATGAGGTTGACTAGGCGCTTATCGCTATTCTTCTCGCCGGCCAGGAGATGGAAATGGAGGTGGAAATGTTGGCGCATGGCATACGGATACGATTCCAGCCAGCGTCATCGAGCTCTAGATCTCAGTTTCGGGGTTATTTAGAGGATCTTCTGGCACTTGTTGATCAATACGCTGCCTCTATATTTTCTTATTTACCAACCTAACAAACCATATATAGACCTGTACCTATATCTCAGTACACACTTTGTCACTAGTCAAAATACAAACCATACTGAGTGCTAATAGCACCCGTGATCTCCTAAGCTCTTAAGAGGTTCCTAACGGAGGTCGTAATAAGCTGTCAGATAGTTCAGTTGAACTCGATTACGGATTCAAATCGTTGTTTAACCGTCCAAGTGCAACATAGGCAGTTACCCAGGCGCTGGAGACCTGATATGGAAACCTGAGGCATAAATTACAGAAAACCCTCAGAACCCAGACCAAAAGTAGTTAGATCCAAGTAACGCATCACGTGACGGACCGCGGAACGGCTACCGCTATTTTCCATCGCCCGCGCAAACTCTTCCAAAATCCATACATACATATCATTCATCACGCAGCTTTCTACAGCAATGCCGTAAGTATATCTACACGGCAGACGCATGTAGGCTGGCTAGTTCACTAGACAGAGTAAGTTTGCAAGAGCAAAACAGCCGGTTTGAGGAGTCTATGACGATCCTTCAAGCTCTTCAAGAGCTTTGAGGGGTTGATTACTGGGTGGGCTTCCATAGATGGTTGGGACAACCCCTTTCTCGTACCTTCATTATTAGTGCCTCTTTTTCGCTGTAAGGGTTTGGACGATTCTATTCATGTTATGATATTCGCGAGGGCTCTGTAGATACGAGCTTGTTGGCTGTCTGGCTAAGTGTTCAGTTAGCAGTAGAGAGAAAAGTCAGCTACAAAGAGCACGTCATGCCATATCGAGCTACAATATCGGGATAAGACCATGCGAATCGAATTATGAAATTAATGTATTACCCTTGCTTTGCTCCGTGATGCAGGATGCCAAATGTGCTAGACTCGTACTCCATAGCGGAGAATAAATCAAATGCAAATATCTACAGTACAGAGAGCCATCCGTCTCGCTGTTGAGGAAGAGAGAAAAGAGAAACCAACGACTAGAAATGCAACCCCTCATCCTTCACCCTTGAAACAGGCATCTTCGTAAAAACACTCCTACTCCACCCATCGGCATCAATGACTGTCTCTTTAACAAGGACGTACCCGCCGAGGCGCGGCATGGCAACTGCCCAAACAAGATAATAGATAGCGCCAAGCGCAAAGATTCCCAACGCAACAACGCAGTGCAGGTAATAAGGGAGCTCTTCGTAGACGCTCTGGCCGGCGGAAGGCGGGATATATGGCGCCACCACGAGGTAGATGTTTGACAGGCAGAAGAAGATTGTTACGGGGAGGGTCGCGCGGATGCCAGGGGCCCAGTTCGGGAAGTTCTTTTCCTTCGTGAGGTAGATGTAGATTAGACCGGCGGAGACGAAGACGTTTACAATGGCGAGCGGGTAGGAGATTAGGCTGTTTGATTGTTAGATAAGGTTTTTTAGGCTGTTAGGGTGGAGGCGGCTTACTTTACGAGGAAGTTGTAGGCATCTCCTGGAGGCGGAGCAAGCATGATAATCACAGAGACGACCCAGTGTTCAAAGAGACCAGCGGCAGGGGACCTGAAGGGCTTGTTGCTGGCCCAAAATTTGGAGAAGGGGAGGACGCCCTCGCGGCCGAGTTCCTGTACGATTCGGCCCTGCGAGAAGATGACAGAGAGAACGTTTCCAAATGCCGACAAGGCCACAAAGACAGACATGACGCGCTCCGCACGAGAGCCGAACATATTCCCGAAGAACGTCGCTGCGACGATGTTGCCTGATGCGAGGAATTGGTCTTTCGGGACTGCGGCGAAGTAGGCGATGTTGCAGAGCATGTAAAGGACACCGACAGACCCAATTGCGAGGGGGGCGGCAATCTTCAATGTACGCTCGGGGTTCTTGGTTTCGCTCAGAGCCTGGCGAGGTTAGCTTGAGCAATAGTCGAGAGTAGGATAGGACCATACGTAGTTGGCATTCGAGTAGCCGATAAACGACCAAATGACATTGTACAATGCCATGACAACACCATATCCGCTTCCAGTAGTTCCCTCAAAGGTATTTCGGAAATTGTGAGGCGTCTCAACCTTTGTGTGACCAGCCAAAGCCACCCAGCCAGTGACAATGACGAAGATGATAATGACGAGCTTGACAATACCAAGCAGGTTCTGAAGACGGAGACCCCACTTCAGCGCGAAGCCGTGAATCAGGAACGCAGCAGTGATACAGGCAAGGCCAATGCCTCGCTGGTTCCATCGGTCGACTTCCACCTCGGCGGCGTTGAGGATATACTGTCCGAAGACGACGCTATTACTGGCAGCCCATCCGAGCAGAACGGCGTAGGCAGCAAACATGGCCGTGGCCAAGAATTTGGGTTTCTTGTAGACATATTCGAGATAGTTCTTCTCACCTCCGTTCCTAGTCTGGTTAGTACAAGCCCTAACTTTGAACACTGTATAGAACAAACATACTTAGGAATGGCAGTACCCCATTCCAGGTAGACCGCAGTACCGGCGACGGCGATCAAAGTGCCAGCAACCCACATGAACAGCGAGAGCCCGACACTCCCGGACAACGACAAGATCGTACTCGGGGTAGCGAAGATACCAGTTCCAATGACGCGATTGAAGATCAGGAACGATGCACTGACGACACCGATCTGGCGACGGTCTTCGGGCGTCGCCTCGAAAATGTTTCCTTCGTCTATACTTGTCAGAACAAAGGCAAGCCACCTGCATACCGGAGGGTCACATACATAGCTGGGTAACGCCATCTGCGCGGCGCGGGCCGTCTTCAAGGGGCTTGGTGTCTGGCGCAACCTCGTTCTTGAGGACAGGCCCCGAAGTGATGTCCATTGCTGACACACTCAGCTTCTGTGCGAGTGAAAGACAGTGAAGGCTGATTCACAAAGCAGGCGCAAGTGTGGGCGTGGACGTGTGGTGATATATGAGCCGACGGTGATGATGTGCTGAGGTCAAGTTTGATGCAATCGAATCACGCTCACGCTAGGACCCTGAGGTCGTATAGAAGGGAAGATAGTGGTCTCGGCGACGCCGCGACCAAAAGCGAAAAGCTAGGCGTCAGGCAGAACGAAGGTGAGAGGTGTGAATCAAGATGAAGAGAGCATGGTCGAGACTGGAGATGCCGTGGGAAGCCGATCTGTCAGCACGCGATGACAGCCTAAAAGAAAAATCGGCCGGGGGCGAAACAGAAAGAAGGAAAGATCCGAAACTCTAGAAGGAATCGAGAAGGCCGCGAAGGCCCGCCGTGCCTGGGCCGTCATCTCAGCCTGCTCAGGGCCGGTTGGTGATGGCGGCGGCGATGGTAAGTGGAAGCGGCGAGGAAAAAAAACTGTTTGGGAGCTCCACCGGAACCACTTGAGCTCGAGCCTGAGTCGCGATGACACACAAAAACCGATCACGCAATTTGCGGCTTTCTGCTGTCATATCTGGATGTAACTCTACGATGCTATCATGCAATAAAAGTCATTATGCGGAATTCAAGAGTCAGGTCAAGGCCATGTAATAATGACATTCGCTCCCAGTGTGATATACCCGTATATACAACCCAACAACTCCGACCAAAACATGGCTCCAATCTTCGCGTTAAATAGTGGCAATCTGTCTCCTTCCAGTGGAACGCCATTGTAGATAATCCAGAAGAATAAACCAATATCATGTCTCAAGCGCAAATCTTGTATGAAAACCCCGTAAATCCAGCCGGGGGTTAGCCCTGTATAAATGAACTCCGGATTAATCAATGATGAATAAGGAAACAGTAAGAACCAATGCAGCATGCATCGTTCATCGAGGAGTAGCCATCCCCGTGGCAGGCGTGGTAGGCGTGGCAGGCGTGGCATGTGCTAGATTCGAGGGGATCATTTTTCCGCTCGACGGCGGAGTTTGTCGCTTGGCCAAGACAGCCAGCTTCTGTCGCAAAGTTGCCAACCGCATGCGTATCTTAGACACCACTGAGACTGAGTTAGATTGACGTCTTGCCAACATCAAAGTCCGCAAACTTACGCTTCAACAAGACTTCGCGCTCCTCGCCCTGCACGCCGTCCAGTGTAACCTTGTCAGTGCCCTTCCCTAAAGGCTGCACTTCGTCTACCTCCAAAACGGCCTCCAGCATTCTAATGGCAGTCACGTAAGCAATCTCACAGCCAGGAAGATCTTCACTCGTGAGCTCATTGATCGCCGCTGCCCGGCTCATCTCCAACGCGCGATCGTACATCAGCTTCTCAGCTGTCACACCAGGGCTCACCATGACGTCCACCGAGGTGCCTGAACCGGCCGACTCGAGCGAGAGGTTGTTGGGGTGCGATGGATGATCTGTCGGCAGTCGTCTCTGCGCTTCAAGCAATTTGAGCCGAACAAACTCAGCCTTCTCGAGTACTTCGTTGAATCGACTGCGGACCCATTGCACGACCTTATTGATCCGAATCGAGACGGGTTCTAGTCGACTAAAACCAGATTCACCCAGGGCTTCGGCTCGATTTTTGCGCATCCACCAGGCGCCCGCAATGTCCATCGACTTGGCAAGTAGAGACAATGCCTTGACGTAGAGTACCAAGGCCTCTTCCGAGAGGGTCACGGCGGCGTCAGGTGTAAGTTCGCCTTCCTCGAAATTAATGCCAGGTGCGTTCGGACTATTATAGCTTTGAGCGGACGGTGCTAGCGGTATAAGCTGTTTGTATTTCACCTCGGCGAAACCATATACAACGTCGCTGCGGGTGGCGCACTCTTCGAGTTCTTTGACAGTACGTGTATCCTCGTCCGGGCTCGCTTGGGATCTAGCACCATCTCCCATGGTCAATAAACCGGCATGGCCCGTTGGATAGGCAGGGAACGGATTGTAAGCCAAAGGAGGCGATCGCCCCCCTTTGGCGATGTTCAATGGCGGAGAGAATCCCACGCCGAATAATCGCCCACTTGCCATGTTGAGAGCCTTGGAAATTGCTGACGTAGCAGATGTAGGGCTTTGGCCATAGCGCCGCTCGTAGGAGACATGCCGGTTGTGGGCCGAGTCCGCTCGAGACCGACCTGATACTACTTGGACTGCTTTTCTTGGAGAATTTTGCGATGATGCCTGCGTCGTCGGAACAGCCGGCGTTGTTTGCCTTCGAGGAAGAGCACCAGTTTGTTTACCGTGGAACCTTGGGTCATATGCCAATTGATCTGCAAAAGCATTAACTTCGACTGCGCGCTTCTCCACAACAACGTAGTCTCGCTCGAACGCGACTTCTTGTGCAGCTAGTTCACGTTCCTCCTTTATCTTGTCTACGTTTTTGTACACCGGCGGGGTACCAGGGGCCTTTTGTTCTGAAAAATGGCGACCTATAAGCTCCTGACGTCCTGGTGCTGTGGCATGGGAAACTGCCTCCGGCCGCGGCGGTGCAGCAGCTGGAGGTATCTGCTTCGCGGAGGAAGGTCTGTCGCCACTCCTGGTCCTTCGCATAGGTGAAGAGCTTGTGGGTGTTTGCGGCCTGTCATTGTGAGGTACATATCGATGGGGCGGCGGATAACGGTCTTCGCTTGGTTCAGCGTCATTATTCCGGGGATACATAGCGTCAGAACCAGATTGAGGCTCTGCAGATTCGGTAGGAATGACCTCTGGTGACGGTGGGCGATCGGGAACAGGTACATCTTCAGCTGCTAGGCCAGGTATAGGACCCGTAATAATGTCATTCTCAAAAAATTCTGCAAATGTCATCCGCACCACCGGATTGAATTTTAAAAGACCACGGACCAGTGCCTTGATATCATCTGAGGCAGGATTCTCTTCTGGAAACTTGATTCGGTCTCTTGCAGTCTCGATCTTTCGAAGCAATTCAACATGATTTGTTGCCCTAAATGGCGGTTTCCCCACGACCATTTCGTATAGCACAGTGCCAACGGACCATAAGTCCGCCTTGGCATCATACTTCTCGTACCGTAGAATCTCAGGGGCCATATACAAAGGAGAACCACATAATGTCTCCGCGAGAGACGTGGCAGGGAGGGATCGAGCGAAACCGAAATCAGCTAACTTGAGCAATGGCAGCGTTCCTAAGCCCACCGCCGGCGTAAATGACGTTTCACTGCCTTTGAGCGGGACTATCTGTGGCTCGGCTTCTGACTGCGTTGGCGCGGGTTTTGGTGCAGGGCAGAGCAAAAGATTTTGGGGCTTGATATCGCGGTGAATGAGGTTCTTATCACGAAGGAACCTGAGGGCGCTTGCCAGCTGCTTCAGGAAATGACGGACGATCACCTCGTTTAAGGCTCCACCAGAGACGTTCGGATACTTTGATATCATATGCCGGGTATAGCTATGGTCTTTGAGGCTGTCCCTTCGTTTGATGAACTGTGACAAATCGCCTAAAGCACAGTATTCCATCACCAAATGAATGTGTGAATTCGTTTCAAGACAGTCGAGAAGTGCGACGATGTGCGGGTGGAGAAGGTATTTGAGGATATCAATCTCCATCGCTAGGTTGTCTTTGAGCTTTCTGTTGAGCTTTCCCAGATTTACCGACTTTATAGCGACAAACGTTCGTGATTTCTAGGATAACACACACGTTAACACCGACCAGTTTCTCTGTCGGAAGCAAGTTCAAGTCATCATGCAAAGAGAAGGATACCAACATCGACACTCACCGTCTGAACACCGCGGTATACAGTGGCAAAGCTACCCTTTCCAATATGATCCAGTCTCGTGTACGGCCCAATCGCCACTTCACTATAAGCCTCCTTCGAGCTCCTGGAGCTCTTTGATGGTGTCGAAGCCATGATTATGGCAGGCAGAGCCCGGCAACAAGTTCCGACAGGAGCCCAAGAACAACCCTTAGCCAGCAGCTACCTCACAGACAACAACGTTAAAGACGGAGAATAGAGGCCCATAGGGTACGGTAGGTATGACACGAGAGGGTTTGGATGAATGGCGTTCACTATCGATGGTAACTATGATAGGAAGTAACCAGAGAGACGGAAGCGAAGACCGGGAGCGAAGAGAGCGAGAGCGAGATCAATGAAGTCACGCCAGTCGATTATAATGGGTGGGCTAGAACGAAGCTCGAGGACGATTTGGGGATGTCAGGTCTTTCGAAGCGGTGAAGCGGAACTGGGGGAAGCTGCAAGAGAAGATGAGCTTCCAAGGTCGTCGGTGGTTATGAGAAACCAAGGAAAGTGACGGAAAGCAGAAGGTTATCAGTCGTCGAGCAGATGAGGAATATGAGTCGGAGCTGATAAGATAAAGGTAACCGACTGTTGACAGAGGGAGAGGACGAGATATGAAGACGAAAAGCTACAGGGAATGGTATAATGATACCAGATCGGAGAGAACAGATGGAAGAGACTCGAGGGATGAGGCAGAAGGGCAAGCAACTAGGTTGACGATGTTGTCGCTGGGGGGAAGCGGCGAGGAGCGTGACCTGCGATAACGGGCAGCAAGACGCAATCAATGGCGATGATCAGAAAGGCGGTCTAGAGGGCGGCGCAAGTCGAGGAACCTGGGGAAACAGCAGATTGCTACGTAAATGTCTAGCAAAACCTGCCTAAAGAAATAAACGAGCGGAATTCTAAGCTCTGAGGTGTTCTAAAGAAGCTGGAGATTTCTCGAATATAAGAGATGAGCGGCAAATGAGTCCTTGAAGCAATCAATGAGAGCATATTTCAGCCTGAGGCAGACCCCATCACGTTATAGATTAGATAAGAGTCGTCAGCTTGACATGACGATCCACCGTCCTCCGTACAGTCCACGATACCATGATCACCTGATGGCTGCTTCTGGTTGCCGACTCCGCAATCGTACCGTTGTCGCTCGCAAATCGTAATTGCATTCCAGTCAAAGTCAATCCATCATTGACTAATGGCCTCTTAGGACTCCTCATTATGGACGCTGCTGCGGACTCAATTTCCAGCGTCTGATGTCTGCCAATCATTAATGGAAGTGCGGGTGACCACCCCCTCAATGACTCACCTAAACAAGTGCGCTTGCCACTTCACTTTTCACGGCTTCAACCCAAGATGCGATTGCGCAGTCCTGGCTTCGGCTTGTCAGTGGCCGTTGCTCTAAATTGATAAGCTAGTGGGCTCATGCTCCGTTCTCAGGTCGACGAGCAAGTCAGGACTCATAGATTGGGTGCTTTGACCTCCACTGCACGCACGATGGTACACTACTGGGGCGATCGGCAAGCGTAGCCGACTTCTTCCATCTATGTACTCTATAGCAAGTACTCCGTAAGGGATAAGGCAGAGTTAGCACAAGGAGTGCTCTGGTCTTGGAAACAGTCACCCGGGTCCTCGTGCTTTTGCTACTGTCTCTAATAGACTCGAAGTTGGAATATAAATAGTAATCACCTGGTCCTTGCATATGCCAGAGTCAGTCAAAAGGGAACCTCGATCACGGTACTTGCACAGTAAGCCACATTCTCTGTGACGGCCGGGGCCTGGGGATTCTGGATACCTTCCTATCTGAGAAGGCCAATTCAGGTGGCACCATGGTCCATAAGCCATGCGCAGGCGGTTTATTAACCGAATTAATGAAATGTAGTAAAAACTTTCCGTCTTTCTATTGAACGAATTAGAGATTGTATCATGTAGCCATACCGGCTGTCATTTATCTTCATAACATTAGTAAACCAGCATAGCAAATCGTCGCATATCGTAACATTGCATCCATATCTCATAAACATAAGTGTCAGCATCAAACAGTCATAAAATTCGACAATAAAAAAAGGAATGGGGCAGGTGAAGGCAACCATCACTGCACTCAGTCCCAAAAAAAACTGCCAAGGGAGACGGAGCGCCGTACTCTCACTAAACCACATAATGCGGCCTGCGACTGGAGCTACTGTGCCTTCTCGAGTGGCTACTTCCGTGCCCCCTACGACTGCCATGACTATGGCTTCTCCTCCTGACTGTCGTTGTCTCCTTGACAACAACTGGGCGATCACTGTTACGCCTATAAAGCCAGAGCGCAATGATCGCCGTCCAGAAGAAGAAGAGCACCTCCATAATGCCAATCGCAAAGCAGGTCTTCAGCATCCGACACGTCTTGTTCAGGTCATCTGCTAGGTGGTTGCCAGACTGGCGCCCGAATGCGCCAAAGGGGCCCAGGGAGACCCAAACACTGCCGCCGTCCCAGTCACCGCAGTCGGCGTCGGCAATAAAGCGGAGTTGGTATACACCGGCTATGAAGGCGCCGAAGAAGAGAAGGTCGACGAAGGAAACGAACGCGGCGGAGCGTTTTGTGGTTGAATGCCGGATAAGAGTGTCGATGCACCAGAAGACTGCAATCACAGAGACGATGAAGAGGACGAGGATGTAGGGGGGTGTGATCATATTGGCTTTTAGGTAGCCGTCAACGAAATAGGCCTGAATTGCGCGGGACTTGTTAGTATGGATGTCTAGTTAGTTGGCTAGAAGGGAAGGAGGCGCACCATCATCCCAATTATGGGGATGAGGAAAACTATCTCCGTCAAGCGGTTGAAGATGAAGAAAATGCTTCCGATCATGTTGGCGGTTGACTGTTGCCTTGTCTTTGACTATAGTGTAGGGCTGGTGGTATTTGAGGACGGCGGACGGGACAAGGGTCAAGCGTGGAAGTGTGATCGCATCGCACGGATATGATAGATTTCAGTCCAAGGAGAATACGAGAATGAAGGATCGTCGCAAATGCAAGACCTCAATGCAAGGTACCTAGACACCTCAAGGCAGGGGAGCAAGGCGTTGTAAATCGACCTGCGGACAATAAGTCGATGCGACAGCTTCGATTCGGTCACCAAGCCAGCCCAGCACGCGCAGATGCACGAGAGATTCAGGTCCAGGTCTGGAGACGTAGTGATTGCGCTGCTGGATAAATAAAAATGATGGAGACGCCTGCAGGATGAGGTTATGGGCGGGCTGAAGCGAGGGGGCTGGGCGAGTGAGAATCGCTGCGGGGGTGGCTGGGAAACAAATAATCAACAGTAACATGGCGCAACATGGATGGCACGCTTCCAGACGGTTCGCTCTAATTAGCCGGATTACTATCTGTCAGTAATTAGCCTTCTGGCCGGTTTGTGGGACAGCAATGTTATCGATGGGTTTCACTGCCGTGATCCTTGTTTGATTTGGCCAGCCCTAAGTCTGAACAATCTATAGTACAGCCCAACGCTAGACTATCTCCTAAGTTCCCAACGCCCGCATGGGCCATGAGGTGCATAACTGAAAATTATGAATACTATGGATAGCATCTTTACCAACCCCCTTTACCAGCGAAACCAGAAGCCTCCTCGATCTTCTTTCCCGCTCCGCGCGTGGGCTTCGATTGAGCGGCCTCGTGCTTGCGCAATTCCTCCGGCACTCGGGAAATGGGCGACTTGATAAGCATTTGCTTAAGATCGTACCTGTGATGGTTAGCATAGTCATATAGTAAGCAACGAAGGAAGAAACGTACATGACGTCGGCATCCTCATTACCCAAGAATGTGATAGCCACACCACTCTTCCCAGCACGACCAGTACGACCGATACGGTGGGTGTAGCTCTCAATCGAGGTAGCCATGTTGAAGTTGATAACGAGACTGACGTCTGGCACATCGATACCACGTCCAGCCAGATCCGTAGCGACCAGGACGTCCGTCGAGCCATTTCGGACAGAAGCCAGGGCGGCCTCACGCTGCTCCTGTGTTTTGCTTCCGTGCAGTGTAACGGAAGAGAAGCCCCATTGTTTGATCTCGCGCGCAATTGCATCGCAGTTGCGCTTGATGTTGACGAAGACAATGATCGGTGGACGGAAGTCACCAGACGATAAGATCTCGCCGAGGCGTTTCTTGCGCTTGTCTTCGCCGGCGATCATCTCGACGCGCTGTTCGACAGTGTCCACAGCTTCACCGGCGCTTCCGATGGTGACAATCGCTGGTCGCCGGAGGTACTTTCGAGCAATGCGCTCTACCGCAGTGGGCATGGTGGCTGTGTACATCATGGTCTGGCGGTAGCGGTCCTTTGAGCCGAGGTGCCGGCTCATGGCCGATGAATCCTCTGCTTCCTCAGTGTCGGGCTTCTCATTGGTGACCGGAAGCGCGTCGAGGATCTTATTAACCGGCTCCTCAAAACCAAGGTCGATCATACGATCGGCTTCATCCATAATAACATAGCAGCACTGGCTAAGTACCAACATGCGGCGCTCGATGCAGTCGACTAGACGACCAGGTGTAGCAATAATGATCTCAGCACCGTTCCGCAAACTGTATGCCTGCTCCTCAAACGAGTGACCACCAACGATACTGACAACATTAAACCCAAGCGGCTCCGTGAACTTCTTGGCTTCAATCTCAATTTGCTGGGCCAATTCACGGGTCGGCGCAAGAACAATTGCGTACGGTCCGTCGTTCTTGCGCCACTCAAACTCATCTATCCGCGGCAACTCTGCAATATAGCATAGCAGAGGGAGAAGAAACGCTGCAGTCTTACCGGAACCAGTCACGGCAACACCGATAAGGTCGCGCGACTGCATCGCGATAGGGATCGCAGCTCGCTGAATCGGAGTTGGCTCTTTGTACCCGACTCGGTCAACAAGCTCCAAAAGCCGCTTCGGTAGGCCAGACTCATCCCATGATCTCATCGGGTTTGGTACGCTTCCACCCTTGGTCGCGATATTGAAGTCTTCCTTGAAGATACGCCAGTCTCGCTCGCGCATGTGCTCCAGCTTCTTCTCGCTCCAATGCTTATCCAACTGGTTCCGCGTACTCTCCTCTCGTCGCCTCCGCTCCATCTCCAAGATCTCCCTCGCCCGAATACTTCCCGCTTCGCGATCCCGGTCCTCCAGGGCTTTAGCATACTTCTTTGCCACTGAATCGGCCACGTCGTCACCGAAGCCCGCCAGACGCCCGCGTCCGAAGAAATTGGCCTCATGTCGGTGCTGATACAGCGGATTATAGTCGCCGCTAGTGTCCTCCTCAGCGTTCCACTCGAAGTTGAACTTCCGGTCCGTCGTTCGCTTCCGCTTCTTCTTCGCCGAAAAGTTCGAAGTCTGGTCCGCACCCATATATCGTTGCTTGATGAGGGCCGCTTGCGCTGCGGCCTCGTCCTCTTCATTGAACCTTTTATCAACTTTCTTATCTGATTTGGTTGTACCCGAGTCATTCCTTGAACGCATAGCTGCTGGCCCAGTAGGAGTCGGGCCGTCACCGTTCCTCATAGCACGAGGACCTGTAGGAATAGAACGAGAATCACCATTCGGCGTATGGAAGCCCGTAGACGGCGTGTCTAAATCCATCCCATCTACCCCATTAGGGGTTCCATTCGTCCTCCGTCGCTGAGCGTCGACCTCCTTCGCGCGCTTTTCCAGTGCCAATCGTTCTCGTTCCGCCTTGGACATAAATTTTGGCTAAAAGTCACAAATGAAATGTTAGCCATCAGATCACTCTTAAGGCAGCAACTTAGCCAAGAACCAGTACGGTCAATAGTGTAAGGACGTACCCGAGCCGCTGCTGCATCAGCCTCTCTTTTCTTCCGAACTAACTCCTCTACACTCAACGGCGTCGTAGCCGGACGCTTCGTGCCCCATCCCACCTTCTTTTTCTTTACTTCCGGTTCAGGAGGAGGTGGTGGAACATCTTCGGGCGGAGGTGGAGGCGCGGATACGTCTGGCGGCGGCGGAGGAGCAGCGGACTCTTCTGGGGGGGGCGGGGGTGCGCTGGCATCCTCAGGAGGGGGTGGAGGAGGCAGGATCGACGGTGATTCCATGTAGCCGTTCTTATCTATACGGTGCACTGTCAGAGAAAGTGCAACGTCTGCTGTTAAACGAATCTAAGCTTGCTCGGAGTAGAAGACCGCAGATGGGCTCGATTTTATACGGGTGGCAAAGAAAACCAGATGCGCATATCACGTGATCATTAGATTTCTACAAACCAGCTCAAATTTGAAATTCGTTCGCACCGCCGAGATAGATAATGAGCCTGCTACTTAGTCATAGGAATACAAGGGAGGTAGTGTCCAAACCAATGAAGTCCACCCAATCCAAATCACGTGGTCTCGTTTCTGAGTGACGGCGAGGTAGGGAAGGCCCGCCCCTTAGCTCAGACATGTTATCGCTGGGAGGTGGTAAATAGTTCAAAAAAAAAAAAGAAACGTAGGGGAAACATTAGGGGAACGGTTGTGTTTTACACAGGGTCAGGGCAAACCAAGACTGCAGCTGAAAATCGATCTGCTAGCATCGCGGAGTTGATAGACAGGTTACACTGACGCGTCTTGCAAGTTTGTGATGCTTTCATGCCTAGGCATTCCCATAGCCCCCGTTGACAGGACTTTGTTGTGGATAGTAGTTGTACGGGTTGGCTTGTGGCGTAGGAACAATAGGAGGAGCCGGAGTCACAGGAGGAGGAACCTGGGGTGCGGTCTGAGACACTGGTTCTGTGCCTCCAGTCTTCGCCTTGGAGACTGACGCGGGTCCGTGGACTTCTCTGTCAAGGGTCATGTATTCCTTCGCAGCATCCTGCGTACCGCGTTCGAGAAGGTATACCATGTAGATCTGGACAAGATTTCTGGCAATATCCGACGACAGAGCGCTCTTCGACCGAATATCTTCAACAACTTGCTTTATCCGCTCATACTGGGCGCTTTCTGTCGCAGCGCTTGTAGGCTGATCCAGCTCAAACGTGAGATAACTGTGCCAGAACGCCTGGCTGTCCAGGTAGTACTGCTGATTCTTCTGGAAGACTTGGCGAGCCTCCTCGGTCGAACCCTTGATCTTCCACAATAGCCGAGCCCATTCAGCCACAAGGGCAGCCTTGGTGCTCATTTCACATTGCGGGGAGTCAAGTTGGGACTTGTACACTTCAATGGCGGCATCAAGACCGCCGTGACGACGGCACATGTTGGCCAGGGAGACAATTGTTTCAACGTGGTTGGGAATATTGATAAGAATTGCTTCATGGATTTCTTTCGCCACGCTGACTCGCCCGCACATCTCCTCAAAGTAAGCATACTGTAGGCGAGTTGCCGGGTTGGCAATGGGAACATATAGATAGCTTGCGCGCTGGTAGATATTCCGCACATCCTCCTCTTTCCCGGGCTGAGCAGACATCCACCTGGCGTAACGCTGCCAAAACTCGTCATAATGAGCGCATGTCACAAGACACCTCTCATACAAGAATTGAATTCGAGCGTAGGAGCCTTCGGCCTCTTCGAAGTCGAGATACTTTCGCCAGTTGGCCAATTGGCCTTCATCTAACTCCGTGACATGGAAATACGGACGCTTGATCTCCGACTCGTATGTCCAGCGTTTAGTAGTCTCAGTCTGTGTCTTTGAAAATATTTCGAGGTGATATCCATCCAAACGGAGACGCAAGTCACGCTCAATCTCAGCATCTGCCTTTGCGCCTGGAGCAACAATTCCGGCTGCGGCGTCGAGATCGGCGCGAAATTGCGATATAACGTTGGGGGGTGCTAGCTCCGCTACAGGGCGCGTTTGCGCAAGCTGCCTGTAGCGCTCAAAGTAGCGGGCATACTGGTGCATCGGAATCTCAATGACACGGGCTAGAATCGCGAAAATCTTGTCGTACCCCTCAACACGCTCCTCGTACTCAATATATTTATCCCAGAATGGGTGGGAGAGGAAGTCTAAACCGACACAGTTCGCTCCTCGTTCAAAAAGCCTGCAAGTCACGATTGTTAGTCAATCCCCGAACCGACATACGTGGTAAAGCAGAGAAAGGTAGGAGGGAAGGGAAGGGAAGCAAAATGGCGAGGATAGCAAACATAAGCATCGAGCTCTTTCAGTGCGTGCGAGCCCAAACAACTCAACGAGGATCAGTTGGAGAGGTTTCTTTTCCTTGCTCTGCGTCGAGCGCAGAATGAGTACCATCGAACAGGATTCGTGGACCATGGTGTCGGTGCAAGGAAAACGGTGCTTGAGCTCAAATCACAGTTCTTGGTCTACGGGAAAGGGGAACAGCCTGAAAACGCCATGGGTGAGAAGTAACTCCAGTCGAGTCCGGGAAAGGCGACGTCTCACCCAACTTGAAGGAGCTGCTGTCATTGCGCTTTGCGTTACGCGCATTCCGCCCCGTCATGGTAACGTCGGTGCTGCATTGGTAGTGGTTACAGGGAAGGAAAGGAAACCAGCTCAAGTCTACTTACTCTCGGATAATGTCTGTGTCGTGGGAAGTCTCGGCCTTGAAGGTGCAGTAATTGGTCCATAAGTCAACGGAAGATGAGATACTAGCAACGCCTCGTTCGTAGACCTGAGTTCAAATCAGCAACCAGCGTGAACCATAACCCAGAGATACCTAGGTGAAGATGAGCACTTACCATATCCGCAGCCTCGGTTCCGGTGATGGAGAATTCCAGATCGGCATATTTCTTCCAGTATCCGAACAACAGCGGGAACTTGGCCAGGAACCGGTCATAGACGTTGCGCACTGTGGTTATCGCTTGCGGGTTGGAGTTGCGGTTGACGCCTCCCTCGAGGGCCTCGGCAGCGCGAACGAGCCGCTCCCAGGTCTCAAAATTATCCGGGTCGTCGAGCTAGAAAGTCAGCATTATACAGATCCGGAAACCATAAGTGATTGTCGCATCATACCAACTCGGCTTCCAGCTTCTTGATCTCCGCGTTCTCCTCCTCGGAACCTCCATAGTTGTAGTCCGCCATTTTGGCCTTTTAAGACTGTAGTTGAAACCGTTCACTAATTACGCTCTGCGACCGAGAATAACTGAAAGCCGACAGAAATTGTAATAAGGTCAATGAAACAAAAGTCCAGCAACTAGACAACAATCAATAGAGGAGAAATCGATCTGTCCAGACGGAGAAATGAAACAAACACCTCGGATCCCAGCCACGGAGTCGAACCTGAGCCCGCGCTTCGCCGCCCTTTTTTTCTGCCGATACCGATTTCGGTTTAGCGCGGATTTCAATTTCTCAACTCCAAAGATATCAATCCAGTTCCCCGGCCATTGATGACACCAAACACGCCGTACATTCTCAAGCGTGTACTGGCATACAATCACTCTCTTCGCTTTCACAATGTCGACCCTGCAGCCAGTAAACTCTGGCCTAATTGCCAAACTCCCTACCCGCCTCCGCAACTTTTTCGCCCGCTACCCTCCCCAGCACTACTCCGCGGCGGCTGCACCACCCCCCGACCCAACAACGACACTACCACCAGCATCCGAGACGGAGTCCCTCCCATCACCCTATACTCCTAACCGAGACGCCAAGGGCCACGAACGCCCTGACCCGAGCGCCATCTCTCCCTCGCGGGCCCTCTTATGGTCGAACGCCGATTACCCGAATCCGTTCCTACCTCGCAAGAACTTTCGCACGGGGAAATGGATCGGACCGCGGTATGGGCTGCGGCAGCAGGCGGAACTGGTGAAGTTGGCTATCAAGTATAATGTTGAGGCACTGCTACCGCCGGGGAAGAAGAGTACCGAGTACAAGGAGACGAGACGCGCGGAGCGTGGATTGCAGATTAAGGGTACGGGTATTGGACAAAAGGTTAAGGGTCACAAGTGGGAGAGGACGATGGAAGGACGACTTGAGGATAGGAGGAAGGCGATGATGGAGATGCCGGAGATGATCCGGCTGTGGAAGCAGGTGAGTTCAGCTTTGATTTGTTGCTTTTCTGAGCTGTTGAGTGGCTTGCTAATGGGTTTACTCTTTTCGTACAGAGAGGTCATGGTCGTGGTTGGAAGAAGTGGCCCAAGAGGTGAAGTGTTTCATATCTCTGCCATTTCGATGGCTTTCCGCGCTATATGTACTATCTACGGTTGTTGTTCTCTGATCCTTAGCTTGTACAGCTCGATGAGGCAAGCTTTTGGATGGTATGGAACCGGGGGGTTGCAATTCTCCTTTCTACATTTGCTCATGCGTACTGTACCAATAGATATTTGTTCTGAGTTTATCTTCGTGTGCAAGACACCGATCCAATTCGATACAAAAGCCTGTTACCTAAATACCTCGGTAACAGGATATATTGACCTTTAGTAGATTCATAACTCATGCCAGATGCAAATGCTACAAGCTGGGTATAACAATATTCTAGAACAGCCAATACACGTGCAACCCAAACAGCGTCATGATTCATTGTCATACGATGGCGTAACAGCATCACCAACCATAATCGTTCCCAAACACCCACTTTCTGCATCTTTGGGCCTGCCAACAGGTGAAATATGTCTCCCAAACAAGATTTTTCGATCGACTTTCCTAGTTTTAGCCAGCGTTACATAAGGCTCATCGCCCCGCTGCCCGGTATATTGGTCCACGCAGACCATCTGGCAACGCTCGCAGGAGCCAAGAACGTCGAAACGCAGTTGCTCAGGGCCCGAGCCGATGCTCAACGACGCCCAGGTATCCTCGATATACGGCCGCTCCGCTGTCGGGATGTTTTCAGCAACGACGACGTTGGCGCGGAAGACGTCTGCAGCGACTGCTTTCTTGCTGGCGGCGCTGCCCGAGTTTGAGCAGGGTTGGGAAGCAGATTTAATGGATTCATTCAGGCGGTTCACAGATGAGCGGGATATGAGTAGAAGGGGGCTTTCATTAGATAGAAGAATGGGAGTCGGGTATGGATGTGGTGAGGAGGGTGCTTGGGGGAATGAGCCTGGCATGCTGGGGCTCTGCTTCTGACTATAATTTTGGTCCCTATTTATCGCGGCAGTGGCTCGAGAGTAGGATCTAGTTGATGATTGCGGTGGAAATCTTGCTAGTGTGCAAGGTACGCCGAGGAAGTTAGTGAAAAAATTCGAGACTGCCGGGGACGTATATGCTTGGAGGACGACTTTGTCGCCGCAGACTGTAGAGGGCTTGGAAGCGTTCTGACACAGAGATGTAGTGAGAGAGTTCGTGCCCATGCGATTGAGCGAGATTTCTAACGTTTTCCCATCTGGAGAATTGGCTTCTCTGCAAGTGATACATAAAAGACCACGCTCAAGGTCAAGAGTTGGCCGGATCAGTGCCATGCAAGGGTATCTCTTCTGGTTGAGGGTGACGCCAGTACCCTGGTGCACGAGACACCATTCCCGGTCCCAAGCTAGGCCTTCTCTCCGCACTTCCCACCGCTGGCCATCCGGAATTCGGAACGCCCCGCAGCTTTTGATAGGATATACGGAGAGACTTTCCACATAGAAGCTGGGCTGATGCAGGGAGACGTTCCCTGTCAGGGGTACTGAGAGCCCTTCAGGAGGCTTGTCCACGTAAAACTCCTCAAGGAATGCAGTAAAACAGTCGACATCCGTTAGACTGCTCATAGCACCTAAGCTGACCCGTAATATTCCAGTCGGCCTTTCATCCATGATGTCGTGGTCATCTCCGCACCGCATTCCGGCTGAGAAGTGGCGAAGCATGTCCGCTCCAGTCCAACCTAGGCTTAATGCTGTACCCCCCGGGTTACAAAGCGTTCCAGATCTGATCTGGATGTTCTTGATGCTCGCTAGCCTTTCGACTTCTGATTTACCGATCCACATGCCACGACTGTTTCGCAAGTTGAAAGCAAGAATCGGACCCTGTGAAGAAGGATCGTCGTAGCTGGAGTTAGGCGACATATACAGCTGACAGACTTTCGTTCCATTGTAGTGTTTCAACGCATTCATCCGGTCACGCAGTCGCTTGGCTAGGAAAAGCGTATGAGAAGCGACGTTCTCCATAGACCTAAACAGCCGACCATGTGTCTCAAATGCCGAATCCAGAGCGATTATGCTGTGAAATGGGAGTGTCCCATCTTCCAAGCTCTGATGGATGGAAGATTGCTTTTTCGCATGCCACGGATTCCCGTCCGTCAGAACCATGTCTACCGTGCCACCCCCAAAAAACTTTCGGTGCTTAAACACATCTCCAGCACTTTTGCGGACGATCAACGCACCGAGGTCAGGAAACCCGAATATCTTGTAGAAGCTGAGTACGGTGAAATCCGGAGCGGCCGCTATGTTGCTTAAATCAAGTGGAGATGTTGAGACGAGGGATGCCGCATCAAGAAGCGTATAGATCATGTTGTTTGTATTTTCCCTTTGCGCACGTATCTGCTCACACCATCGCATTGGAAAACGACGGCCATTCATGTTCGACTGCGCAGGGTACGCAAATAACCCAAGTGACTCTTCTCTCCGCGATCCCAGTCCAGAAATCCAAGAATCCACCTCGTCATCATGTACAAAGCACCTGGATCCCATCTTTGCAAGCTCCCGCACTCCAACCAGGCTCGTATGAGCATCCACATGATACCTGTACCAGAACCCTTGCGGTGAGTTTTGCAAGGCGTCTGCAACCATCTTAATCCCGGCAGTGGCATTTGCCACGAAAACAAGGTCAAACTCGTCCGGGTCTGCATTGAAGAAGCGGAGTGCTCGAAGGCGAATGTCGTCCACGCGCTGCGCCGAGAGCTGGGATGAAGCAGACATAGAATGCGGATTTCCATACAGATTTCCCATCAAGTCACGGCTGAACGAGTGGATCAGGGAGTTCGCGTAAATCGTAGTTCCTGCATGATCGAGATACGTTGTATCTATAGGGTTGGAGCCAGTGAGCACGACGTTTCTTTCAGATGGAGGAGGCGAATGCTAACTACCTTTCAGCAAGGGATACTCGCGCTCCCGTATGATGTCAACGTCCTCTGAGTACCCAGAGCAGTACCCTGCTGCATTTCCCTTGGACATGTTCATCTTGAAGATGTTAAGAGATATAGACACAGCGTTGAAGCATTATCGAGGTTTGTTGTATAATCATCAAGATCCCAGGTGGCGAAAGATCTGGTGAATGCGAAGAACAGCTGCCGCTCGACCAATAGTGGGGAGGGTCAAAGTCGGGGAGTTCCAAGGAGTGCATCAACCATGGTCCAGTAAAAGCTGTTCTCTGACAATGTCGTTTTCAAGAATTATGAGAACGGGATCTCGTAGGTTGTAGATTCTTATCGGAGGTTGCCGATGGAGAAAGCTCTGGACGGCGATGGATGGAGAGGACGGTCCCGACCGATGTTCCGCGACAAGGACTGTCCACCCAACCTTATAGAGAATTATACTGAAAGCTGCGCGATCGGTAGGTGAAGCCTTTTCTTTGACAATGATTATCTATTAGGCGTACATGATGAAGGTGAAGGAAGCTCCCCACTCTTGTCCTCATCGATAAGCTGATACGGAAGGGCTGGGGAAATATCACCTGCCAGTTAAAGAGCCCTGATCTACGCGCTTTACCCTATTTACACAACGAACTCAATCCGAAAGTGGTGATTTCCTTTAGACTAGTAGTCATGTAATGTATTCTGACATTGTCCTTGATATAATGCCTTCATCCCTGGCTTATAGTTTACCATTACCCGGAAGGTATCCCTTCGACGTCAACCATGATCCAACATCAGCACGGTCGCGCTGGACCCAGCTGATCTTGGCGCGAATTGCGTCCAGACTTTGCTCAATAGCACGATCGTAGCCCTAAATTTCGTCAGCCAAATGCACAAAAGAAAAAGCGTATTAACTCACCTTGGTATCCTTGTTTGCGAAGAAGTTCTGCACATCCTTGAGTTGCTCTTCCGTACAGAAGCTAGCAGTGCAAATCTGAACAACAGTTCCGAGCATGCCCAGTCCGGGGGGTAGGCGTTGGTAGAGGGTGTCCCAGTTGTCCTTCATCCAAGCCCAGCGTGCGTCAATACCGGCGGCGTGATTGCGAAGACCACCAAGTGGCATGTAAATATCCTGGTTCTTGACCTCATCACCAAGAGCCAAGCCAAGAGTGCGTTGGATGAGCTCAGGGTCTTCGGCGGCGCCAAGGCAGCGGAGAGCGGTAGTCTTCTCATCAGAGGTGGGGGCGTTGCGGAAGCGATCATACACGACATCGTATTCCTTCTTACCGCCGTGCTTCAGAACAATGGAGAAGACGCTGCCGCGAATGTTGGGGTGAATGGCGCTAATATCACCAGCAGCGAAGCGCTGGAACATGTCCTGGGCGGCCTGGACCACAGTTTTGTCTCCGGCATTTCCGGCGGCGCTGAACAGCAGAGCCTTGAACTGTTGGATGATGTGGCCGTCGTTCTCAGAAAACTGCCAGCCCAGTGTGTGCGCCTTGTCGCTGACCAGAGCGCGCTGGAACGCCTCCAACGCGTCTTTTGTCTGGGCATCTTCGAAAACCCAAGCAGCGCGAAGAGCACCTACACGGGTCAAGATCTCATTCCAGACAACAAACTCAGGTTCGCTGTCGAATCCAGCCAGCAGTGAGAGGAGTCCGGAAGTGCTCTGGTATCCCGAGGCAGCCAAGGCACCGGCGTCAGCGATCATACCTGCGCGGTCCTCAACGGTAAGCAAGCCCGCCTTGGCAGCCTCACCGAGCTTGGTAAGACGCTCTGGGGTGTACGACGTGCGGTAGATAGCGGAATGGTCAGCATTGAGCTTGTAGAAATCAAGGTCTGGAAGCTTGAACTCGCCCTCACGCTCCGACAGTAGAGTGTCCTCGTCGACACCCTGCTTCGTGCGTAAGCCAAGCATGACTGGGAAGATCGTGGTATCCTCCTCAGGACGGACGTCGCCTGTGCGAAGGAATCGATTCTGCTTGACCTTGATGGACGAAGAGCTAGGGTTCTCCGAGACTGTGACTACAGGGAATCCAACATTCTTTGTCCAGATATCCATAACTTCTTCAACAGGCTTGCCACTGGCATTGGCAAGGGCGGACCAGAGGTCGCCGGTTTGTGTATTGCCATAAGCATGCTTCTTGATGTAGTTACGAACGCCCTGGAGGAAGACATCTTCACCCAGATACTTCGAGATCATGCGCAGGACGGAGGAACCCTTGGAGTAAGAGATGGCATCAAAGATCTGATTGATTTCGTCCGCACGCTTCACGGGCACTTCAATTGGGTGACTGCTGCGAAGGGAATCGAGAGAAAGAGCACTTTGCAGGTTGTCGATAACGTACGTCTGCCAAACCTTCCATTCGGGATAGAAGCTGTTGCAAGAATACCAGGACATCCAGGTAGCGAAACCTTCGTTGAGCCAGAGGCCGTCCCAGAAATCCATGGTAACCAGGTTTCCAAACCACTGGTGGGCAAGCTCGTGCTGAACGGTCTCAGCAATGCGCTCCTTCCGCGAGGCACTGCTGGTCTTCTCATCCAAAAGCACATCCACAATACGGTATGTGATCAAGCCCCAGTTCTCCATGGCTCCGGCACTGAAATCGGGCACCGCAACCATATCCATCTTCGGGAGCGGGAACTCGCTATCGAAGGCCTTTTCGTAGAACGCGAGTGTCTTCGCCGCAAGCTCTAGAGAGAAACGACCGTGTTCAATGTCCTGGTCCGGCGTAGCATATACTCTGATGGGGACGCGGAAGTTCTTAGTCTCAATGTAGTTGAGATGGCCAACAATGAAAGCCACCAGGTATGTTGACATAACCGGGGATGTGTTAAATTTGACTATCTTTTTTCCACCCTCAAGCTCCTGCTCTGAAGCAACATCCATGTTACCGAGGCAGGTCATGCTCTTATCCGCAATCAGACTAACAGTAAACTTGGCCTTGAGCGCGGGCTCGTCGAAGCAAGGGAAGGCTCGGCGGGCATCAGTCGGTTCCATCTGCGTCGAGGCGATGTACTTGGTCTCTCCTTGCGGTGTCTTGTAAGACGAGCGGTAGAAACCGGCCATATTGTCATTGAGCGTGCCGGTGAAGGTCAGCTTGAGCTGAGCTGACGAACCGGCAGGGATGGTTTCAGAGAACTTGATGGTGGCCTCTTGCTTGTCCTTGTTAAGCGAAATCTCGGGCGAAGAGCTGACTACTGATCCTTGGGCGGAAACAGTAGCTGTGTGAATGTCGATTTCAGTGGAGTTGAGAGAAATAGACGTTGTGTCTTCGGCGACCTGTAGGCTAGATGGAGCTATCAGCTTCAAGGCTCCATTCGGTAATCTCCCAATGCCCGCGACACAACATACTCAATAACCACGGTTCCGTCATATTTGAATGTCTCAAAGTTTGGTTCAAGGGTCAAGTCATAGTGAGTAGGCTTGACGTTGGTAGGCAGAACCTCACGGCCAGGAACATTAGTCGAACCGGCCGCCTCAGCGCGTCGAGTACCACACATTCTGCGATATGAACAATAGCGTTTCGAAGTCTGAGAGAGAGGGGAGCGTCGGGAGAAGAGTCGATGAGGGCGAGTTGGAGAGGGAGGGGCAGATGAGAGCAGACGAGAGCTGAGGGTGGGGAGCTGTCGGGGGGGTCGAGAAAGCGGTGGCCGTGCTGAGTTCAGCAGCGGGAGCCGCGAGGAGGACAGGCGACGCATCAAACTGAAGGAGCCCCACCCAAATACGCTAAAAGGCAGATGATGCAAAGGGTAATAGGCCTTAGAATAGAATGTAGTCTGATTATGGAGAGAATAGGTTCAATGGGCCTGAACAACCAACATTGACAGCTGCAGGGGAAAAGATTCAGATCAGAGAAAGCTCAAACTCGATCCCCAGGTGGCAGAACGGCAAGCCGCGGTCATTTGTTTATGGAAAGCGGTCTATCACGCTTTAATGCCTCATGTTTCAGGCAGCATCTCACCTAGGCTTCAGTCTTCACTCACCGTTACCGACTTTAGGCATAATAGGATTCTCAGTAAAACCCATGAAAGAGCTGACGCTGTGCCTAATACCATGGTTTAATCTGTAAGCCTAATGCAATTGAACAATATATCCCTATCGTTCATGGCTTGTTGTTCGCAGCTAAGGCCGGAATATATATACAGTTGGCAAGCGGATACATTCAGGGAACCCTCGAAAGTTGTTAACAAAGTCAAGCTGGATAAGTCTTCTATTATCGATATTCATAGCACACCGCTTTATCCATTACTGTTTAGTTACAGTAGGCTTGCTGCGCACTAAAGGGGTAACGGTGACACTTCGGCACTCCTCACCGCGGAGGGGCTGATGACATATCGAGATCCGAAGCTCTCGAGCTGTCAACATCATTCTTTTCCCAACTTTTTTCTCCTACATAAACTCCTAACTCACCGTCACAATGGGATCCCCTATTCATATCTCCTCAAAGGAGCAATTCAACAATCTCCTGACCTCTTCTACCTTCGTTGTCGCAGACTGTAAGAGTCTCCCTCCTTGTTGATCCCCCGCCTCTGTCCTTGGCCCCTCTTCTGGCGAGGCCTGCCAGCTCTGCCAGCTCAAGTGAGGATACTGACATGCAGATTCACATCTAGTTCATGCCGAATGGTGCGGACCATGCCACGCGATCGCTCCTGTCTACGATCAGCTCTCCGCGCAGCTCTCGCGTCCGAACCGAATCACCTTCACGAAGGTCGATGTCGACAAGCAGCAAGAGATCGCCAAGGCATATGGCGTTACAGCGTATGAGTCCCTGGAATAATCTACTGCTTTAAGAACGTTCGAAGCTAATGTATGCTAGCATGCCCACATTCATTGTATTCGAGCGCGGCCGTCCAACGAACACCATTCGCGGCGCAGACCCCACGAAGCTAAACCAAGTGATCCGGAAGCTTGCCAACGAAGCCAGCAAGAGCGAAGCCTCAGCCGACTCTGCTCAGGGCTCCTCTTCCGGCGGCACCTGGATCGGAGCTGCAACTCCCAAAGGCTACAGCGACATCACGGAAGAATACGACGTGAGGGGACTCGAACTGCTGAACCGAGACAGCGAGTTCGGCGTGGCCAGGACATTATTTGACTCGTCGAAGCCCTCTGCGCTTGGAAACGGCAAGGGCAAGGATGGTGCAGCGGACTGGGTCGAGAGCGACACTGACGAACAGCTGATGCTCTTCATCCCATTCAAGTCTACACTCAAGGTCCACTCGCTCCATATCACGTCTCTTCCGCCAGCCGAGGGAGAGGATGACGATGAGATTCCGATGCGGCCGCGGACGATTCACCTGTACACGAACCGGTCGCATGTTCTCGGGTTCGATGAGGCGGATGACATTCCTCCTGTGCAGACGGTGACGATCGAATCTGGCGACTGGGATCCAAAGACCGGCACGGCCAGAATTGACCTGCGGTTCGTGAAGTTCCAGAACGTCTTCTCGCTGAATATCTTCGTTGTGGAAGGTGACGGCGACGGCGAGAAGACGCGCATCGACAGAATCCGCATCTTTGGAGAGGCCGGCGAGAAGCGAGAGATGGGCAAGCTGGAGAAAATCGGTGACGAGCAGGGTGAATAGATGCGACGGGATATATCGTAACGGCGAGCTCAAAGTACATCTTTAGACTACGACTACAATGAACTCCGAATATGCGGCCATGAATCCAACAGACATCAAAATCTGAGCTTCAACGTGTAAATTAACCACGGAGTCTATCAAAAAACTCCATTTACGAATCCCCAATCTACAGTGTCGACTTCTCGTCTAACATTGAGACTTGAAGGTGTAATGTCCGATCCCAAACCAAATGGTCTCATCCTCGAAGAAAATCAGAAAGACCAATAAAGTAAGAACCGGCGTGCAATTCCAATCTTCTGTGACGCAACGGACACCTGAAAATACATCACTGAGTGTAGATGTCCAGGCAACACGGGTGAATAGTTGCGTCGCCGCACGAAGAAAGGAAAGAAGAAAAAAGTCAAAATGTTCGGCTCGTGTGGGAGTATTTATGGGAACAGATTTTCGGAACGGAGAAATCTGTTTCTCCTTTTTTACCTGTCGAGTTTGTTGTGTGTAGACTGATTACGTGAGCAAGGCTGGGAGCTTAGAAAAACCTTCACTCGGCCATTTCTCTCTTCCTTTTCTCATACAAACATAGGTCTATGATGAGATTATTGGATGTTAAAACATATGATAGGAAGAGACTGACTCCCACAAAGTGAGGAGCTTGATCTTAATACCATCCACTGAGGCCATGTTCAAGCTTTTGTTTTTGCTTTCCCCCATAATTCGAATTCCAATTCCTGTCTCGATGCCTAAGACGCTTCATCGTTGAGGTTGCTCTGGCTTGGATGTTGGATTTGTCTTCTTTTTTTCTTTTCTTTGCCACATCTCGCCGTCTTGTGATGCTTGGTTTCTTTTTTTTTTTTTTTTTTTTTTTTTTTTTTTTTTTTTTTTTTTTTTTTTTTTTTCTGTTTGTTCAATAGCTGGACTCTTTCAAGGTGACTTTTGAGGGGTCGGGGCTCCAGTCCCCACCCAACCTGTTGCTGAATTTTAGTATGGATGAAAAGATATGGAAGAATATTGATCTGGCCACGATCTGATTACGACTGGAGGGTACGTTTGCTGTTCCAGGTTCCGACACGGACTCACTATGCCCGTGGCCGCCGTGGTACTTGAGATTCCTGCGCCTACCCGACGTTCTACCACGAGGCGACTTGAAGAAACTATGCTATACCCATGCTGCCATCTGCGTCAGCTAGTGGGTCCTGCAGAGTTGAAATCTTTAATCGTAGTTGTCGATATAATATAACCTCCCATTCAGAATGCGAAGAGGATTTCCGCAGGCGATAATGACAGCCCAGTAGAACAGGCTCAGGGAGTGGTAGATTCTAAGCCCCGTTTGTAAACGAACGATGGAGTGGCCTGGAAAGTTGCCGGTTGACATTTGGAGCATTCAAGGTAACACTATATAGTATATTCGTCTTTGGTCTGCTAAATGAGACTACTTTTATAAGAAGCTGGGCTGCGAAGAGGTGTGGAGGTGGACTCTCCCGCTTGAGGGAGGCGCTTGAGAAATGCTTGAAGCGTGGGAGTATTTTTTTGAACATCGTTCAGTCGGTTGGCCAGGCTGGAGTTCGGTACGCGGTCTCTTGATGCTGAACACGTCGATTAACAACACCTCTCCTGCATCCGGATGCGGACTGTCGATGTTTGTGTCTGCCTCTCCGGGTGGTACGCCCGTCCCGGGCTGCAAGGCGACGCCAACGGCCAGTGTGCTTGTGGCTTATAGACCTGGATTGTTTACTGGCCGAGACCATTTTTATGACTCGAAAAGGCCCAGGGATCCAGATTGCGGTAGGAATCGCAGATAGAGCAGCCGGATTTGTTGAGGTACTTGCGATTGGTTTTTGTCAGATGGATGGGAGGGAGAAGGATTTGCAGTATAGTTATGAAGCAGCTTTTGGCCATGTCCTCTGCTGCCGCCGTCTGAGTGCTGCCTCTATGCTTCATGGTTGTCTCTGGATCCCACAAGCGCGAGCGTTGCACAGGATTCTTTGCACGAAGTCGGGCGCATAGTCAGCATGGTTAGAGCTCATTAAGATGAACTATAAGACATTTGACCATGTTAGGCTGCATCTGCCACTGGCTGACCCCTTGAGCCATTTTCCTCGCCTGTTCTCATTGTTTGCTGCTGGGCAAATCGAGGCAATGGCTGCCTATGTTAGTTGATACTGTACTCCAGTCTTCTCTTGTTAAACAACCCAATAGCATTTCTGTCCGGTTCATCGCGAGAGTCAAGTCGAGCCATCTCTGATAGATAAATCCATGCCTTTAAACAGCTCGAAGCCGTTCCAATCGAGACAACTGGTCATCTGCTCAGAGAGATGTAAGATCATCTCGAATCGCAAGGCGTTACTATCCCAGAAGCCTAGAGCTCTACAATGACTGCCCCGGCGCTCATTCCTTCTGTATAGAGGGCTTAGTTTCATCCTGCGTCGATGTTACAAATGTAGAGGCAGGACTGATTGCTTGTGTTCTGTTTGTTGTGATAGAGATTTTATCTGTGTTTTGAATTACTCCTTGATGTATCCCTATATGTGTAGAAGGTGATAGTTGACCACTAATTTCAAACTTCTGTTCTTCAAGCGCTTTGGTCAAGAAACTGGAGACAATTCTCACTGCTATCCTCCAGGTTTCTTGTTTCCAGCGGTGCTGTCGTAATAGGAGCGGATGCATAGGTGTTTGTCTAGGTAATAATCATCCTTGTCGAATCTAAAGAGAAACACCCAGTTTGAGATCCATCTGAATATGGAACGCCGTGGCAGTTGGTACACGTAAGAATCTGTATCTGTTTTTAAGAGATTATGGCCGTCTAAACAAACCTTGACTCTAAAAAATCTTATTTCTATATCTGCACTGAAGACTGATACTGCTGATTAACCAACAATCCATTGATATTTTTGCGCATCACCCCAAGTGCCTGCCAAAAGGTAACCATCCTCTGGCAAATCCACCGAATGCACGTTCCTATCGAAAGTAACAGCACTAATACTCCCTGTGCTAAGGTATCGCCCGTAATGGACCCCATGTTCACTTGTCTGGAGTGCCACCACTGCACACTGGGTGTATATTTGATCAGGAAGGGCTGACCTTAAGATAATTCCATACGCTTCGCCTTGGCTGAGATTGACTTGAATTGTCCCCTTTAAGTGCAAGAATGACAGCTTTGTGTCGTCTGGCTCTGTCGCTGGGCTGCTTGGGTCCGAATCATAGTCAGGATCATAATCGGCATCAAGATCAAGTTCAGGAGCACAATGGGGCTTGGAATCGTCAAGCCACTGCTCCCAATCCATCTGTCGTTGGTCAGGAACAGATTGTTTTGATTTAGCCAATGCGAGATCAAACAGGTCGGAAGAAAGAGCTATTAGTGAAGGATACAATGTGACGTGGAGGCCCCGTGGCGTGATGTTTCCAGAATCACTGGCAAGCGGAGTGAATTCGCTTGTAAATCGACAGGTTTTTATTGCCCATCCCAATCCGTATTCTTCAAATCGCGGCCCTTCGAGGAAGATCACGTCTTGGGGAAACATATCCAGCATGCTATATAACTTCCGCATGCGCTCATCGGCCTCCTTGACCTTGAGGATCTTGCCGACATCAAGATTCAGGAGACCTGCTAGGACGGTAGGACGATCACGATCCTTGCTGGAGGCTCGTGTTGCTACATTGAACCAGTTCCAAGCTATTAACTTTCCCTGGCCCGTAGTATCTCCATTATTGACGACAAAACGATGGAATTTAGAGGCATAGTCAGTGGGCTCTTGAAAGTACGAGTACCAAGTAACCGCGGCCATCGTAGCAATCCCCTCCTGGAAAATCGGCAATTCTCCTTGGTCGACCTTATTAAAGAGCATGTAGGGGATGGTGCCAATATTGATTGCCTTGTCAGACAACAGCACGAATAGCTTGTCCTTCGCGGCCAGTCCTTCCTGGAGCGTCCATAAACGGCGGATCCAGCCTGAACAGTAAAGGACTCTCAGGCAAACTTCCATTTTGTTACACAAGCGCGAGTCGACCAGCATCAGCTCGGAATCGAGAATCAAATTCCTAGAAGCTGTGACCAGTCAGGTTAGCAAATATACATGAAATTAACTATTACAGCTTGCACTGACCACTGGTATAAACGTCGCGGATGCGTTGAATTGCCAGATTGCGAGCGTCACTTTGATGTGGGATGCACAATGTATCAATCCACACCAGCACAGAATTGTCTCCTCGCCGAGCCGCATTGGCCGCGAAATGGGCAAATCGAGCAGCCCCAGTATGCAGGGATCCATATACTTTCTCATCATAGCCAGGAATGTATTCTTTGTCACGCAGGAGGCGCCTGGCCTGCTTGTAAAGAAATTCCAATTGGCAGTGTGGAAGAGAGTTGCCCTGGGGGTTGCCCAGTCCATCAGCCCATACATGGGAGATGGCTACATATGACTTGTTAGCACGTTTCCTCACAATCTTGAGCTCATACTGCTGGCTCCCAAGCTCGTCCTCACCGCAAGGGGTGATCATTGCAAGAGGGATTCCCCCGTCCAGAAGAACTGTGCGTAACTGTTCATTGTCTGCGTGGATGTGCGAACAGGTGCAATCTTCTTGCACATGGCGAGTAACATACTTGCTCTCATCTATATTGTCCGCTACGCATTGTGTCTTTTTACAAGACTCATGTGTTCTGTTGTTCCAGCTGGGTTTGGTACGACGCAATTGTAGTAGATAAGCCTGGGTATCTAGGTAGATCCCGGCTTCACAACACTTCTCTGCATCCAGGGGACACCACCCATCGAATAACCGCATCTTCTCCAACTCTTTGCTGGTAAGAGACCACGCTCCCAACAAGCTAGGGTTGGGTTGGGGGCCGTCTCGCTTAACTGCAATGTTCCAGAGAGTAAGGCTAGCCAGACGAATGGCCAAGCACATTTCTTCCCCTATAAAGCGAATATAGCCCGGAAGAGCGTCGAGAACTTTGTGAACAATCTCAACCGTTCGCGCTCCGCGGTTGCTCTTCTTCCAGTCGTCAGCATTCTCAACATATTTGTGCAAATGTCTTGTCGTGATGTACTGCTGTTGGCCTTCTTTCTCCTCACAAAGGACAAAGTCGGACTGGTCCAGCTGGTCACCGAAGACATAGTGCAGCATGCCAAAGTAGAGCCAGCACTCCATCATGGATCGGTATTGAAATAAGTAATTCAGCTCCTCGGGTATTTTCACGTAGGGAATGTAGCGTGCAAGGAAGTCCTCTGCTCCGGATTCGTTTAGCCAGCCACAGTGGATGGGAAACGTATCCCAATCGCTCCCATCGTATAGTGGGCCGTCATACTTGATTCGAAGGGGCTTCGGAGGTGCGTCAGGAAAGAATAAATGGTCCGCCATTGGGAGTTGCTATCTCTTCTAGAGCACTGCAAGAGGTTGTCCATGACAATCAGATCTGACCCCGCTTCAGCTGAGAGAAATGCTCGTGCGCCAAGTAGAACGAGCTGAACACCAAATCACGTGGCAATTCCTTGACCTGATAGAGGCAATGACTATACTCTTTGGTCGTGGCCGCTAGCTATAAATCTGTAGCCTGGGAACTGTTTGGCGGAGGTGTTAGTCCTGATAGTCAGCATGTGTTTCTGTGCATATAGTTTGGGTGAGAAGACCCCAGACAGTCAGAAGATTAACTGTTTGTGTGTAGCAGTCAAGGCTTAGCCAGTATCGTTAGTAGTAGAATTCTTGACAAAATAAATCGTCTGTTGAACACTTCAGGCGCACCATGTGGCGTATGAGCATCGCCTCGACCCGAGGGGGTCCGGAAGGTAGAGGTGCTCTTCTTTTCGCAATCCAGCAGAACAGGAAGTGGGCTGAGGACTTGCACCACAACGGCATAGGAGATGTGCAGCCGTATGGTTATTCGTTCATTGTGGCCTGCAACAGCCACCATGTCCTGTACAAGCCGCAGGGATTTATGCGAGGAGGAGGCGTCAGAGGGAAGACTTGATTCACAGATCTTGTAAGAGTGTGTCAGATGAATTTCCGCGCTTATTCCCGCAACTAAATGGAGCCTTCGAGAGACCAAACAATACACCCATTCTTATGAGAGTCTTATTTTGATGTGTGCTGGGTAGCTGTTGGCCGTTTCGCCGTGGAACCTGGTCTTCGAGTTGGTTTCCCGGGAGGTCCCTGTATTTGGATGGGCTTTTGGTCCGGTAATATCACGAAACCTGGAAATTGCGATTCACTGTCACCAGTCCTCGCGGCTGATAAATTCGACATCTGTTAGTCACATGCACGGTCTATTCTATGAGGTGATGTTGGTATCTTAGCGATCCTGTCTCGGGGTCTGGCCCATTTGAGCTGCATTTGCCCTAAATGAGGGTGTTAATATATACTTCAGCTTTATGGAATGAGTGAGTATGGTAGAAGTTGCACACTGTAATTATTTATTGCACGTTTCTGATGAAGGATTCACCCATTCACTCCTTGGTTCAGATACTAGTGCTAGATCCGACCCATATCCCAGGACTCCGCCATCTCGGGTATGTGAGAGTCATATCCATTATCATACGCCCCTATGGCAAGACCCAGAGAGGCCTCAGAACTGAACAGACACGGATCCATGAGCTGGCCCGTCCAAGTACCGGATGAGAATAGCGATAAAGATTCTGGTGTAAAGGTGTCTATACGTGCATTAGCCCTCCAATCCTTGACGGCAAACTGGTGTGGTCTAGTCGGAGGGAGTTACCGGGCGTCGGGTCTGCGTTGCTGTTGAGATCAATACACCTAAGCAGTCTTGCCAGCGTGTCCCTGCATTTCATAAGAGTCTTGTTGCCCTGATCGAGGCCTGTAAGCACCTCCATCGCCGTGTCGAGCAATCCTCGGAGCTCGGCGGTCGAAAATGCGGAGTTTGTTCGTAGTTGGGGAGCGGATATGGGCACTGTCTGAACTATAAGGACATCGATGACGGCGAGAGAGGCGTTGAATGCTAGATAGCAGTTAGTCATCTTGCGCGCTTGTCGGCAGGACTGTCGGTAACTAGCATACTATAAAAACACGAAAACCACCAAGCCCCCAGCAGATTCTGGTTACTCTGTGACCCAACGAGAATAGTCTTGCTGATCCGGAAGACATTGCGGCAAGTTTGTACCAGGCCTGCTAGCAAGGTCGCGCCGGAGTCTCGAAGCCAGTCCGACTGATGCTCATTAGAAGAAGTCACATCCTGGCCCATGACGAGGAACTGGTTGAGGACAGGTCTCATAATTAAGACCCTTGTCCCAAGATAGCGGAGGGAGAGGAGGACGCGGAACCTCGCAGTTCCAACGGTAAGAGGAACATCTTCCAACATCTCTTTGCCGGGATCGATTATTTTTAAATCGGCGGGCAATGCATCCTGCCACTCTGCCAGTTTCCAGCAAAGTCCGAAGATTCGGTCAAGCACTTTGCTTGTCGGGAGAGAGCTTTGCAATGCGAGGTTTTGATCGTAGAGCTGTTCCAGTGCGTCACCCATGATATGAGTCAAGGTCCTATTTGTGCTGTTAGTCTACCCGATGGGATTGATGGGCTCTCTTGAGGTTCTCGTACATGATGGCATCAAAAAAGCCCAGACTGGACGCTGTCGTGGCGCTAGACACGTTGCTGAATGGTATATGCACGCTGGGTTCAAGCCGGACGTGAGAAAGCGGGATGAGAGGAGGGCGCCCGTATCTGGTGCTCAGTAGACTATAGCAAGTTGACTATAAGCAACCACCTCGCGACTAGGGCCAGGCTTGCTTACCGATCGTTGACGATGCACCAGTACCATAGTCTCCGTCGCACCTCTTTGTCGATCGCCGAGGCATTCCTGAAATCCCGTATATGCAGTCCCAGCTGATATGCCCCTTTCACTGCGAGCCCGTGGACGGTCCATGTCATGGATGAAGATGTGGTTCCCTCCAGGTACGTCTCCATCAGGAGGAAAAGTTGTACTAGGTTTGTTAGATCGCATGCGCAGTCGACAGGAAATCGCAGTTGGACTGGTTCATACCAATTTCCAATGATGGCCGTCCCAGCATATCCCACTTTACCAGCTCAAGGGCTTGCTCGAAGTACATATTCGACTTGGTTGCCCGTTCGTTGGTGGGCGAGATTGCCGCGGCCACATTGGTAGCAATGGCAAATATTACGGAGAGTATACTAAGCCACGGCCTCCCAGTGCTTCCCAGTCCATTTCTTTGCATTTTCGCATACGTGTCACGGAATGAGTCTTCGTGAACGCATGGAATCATCAGGTTGACCGTGGTGAAGTATAGACGTAACAATGCGTCTCCTTCTCGTTGAGGAGGGAGTGTAAAGAGACTTCTTGTGGTAGGACGCCTGCCTCTACGGGCGCTAGTAGTAGCCGCACGTCTTTCGTCAAACTCGTCGATGCTCCCATTGCCAGTTTGGCCCAGGTCTGGTGGAGCCGCCATGGTCGAAGTTGGAGGAGCAATTTGAGGATTTTCTTGCTTCATTGTCTCCATGATGAACCGCAAGAAGACCACATTTGATGACATGCCTGCAAGAATGATGAAGATAATCGTTAACCCAGCCTGCCGGTGAACCTCATGAAGAGCCGTACCAAAATACTCTTCTTTCTCGCCGCCATCTTTCAGAGGCACGGCACCCATGCCATCCACTCCATCGTCTTGATCAGCAGTGGCACTTCGTCCTTCGAGATCTAATGGCTGTTGATCTTCATGGGTTGCATTTGCAGTGGCCACGGATGCCATGGATGATCTGGCGTCTTGGTCCAGTACCTGGAGTCTCTGTTCGATGAGTTGGAGTCGCCGTTCTAGCACTGCATTCGGTTGCGGCCTATATGAACAATATGAGAACGCTATCGGACTAGCTAAATGGCCATGTCTAGAAAGACATTACTCACAAGTCCCCCAACTGGGAACCGATCACGGAGGTACGAGGCCAAGTCGAAGGCTGGTCGTATCGGCACTCGGTGCCCATATCCTCGCATGACGAACATGGCTGAGTGCCATTGCACTATTTTACATTACGTCTGAGGTCAAGAACAGCAATCCCGCCCAAGAGATGCCATTGTACTTACACGGGACTTTCGTGCGCGACAGGACCGACACGCCACGGAGACTCTCCTCCGTTTCCGGCCTTGAGGTCTTGATGCGTGCTGAATGTCAGAGTCACCGGGCTGGGCTCCATGGGACTGGTCCATTGGCATAGTGGTTAGGGCATACCCAGCAGGATACCGGGCCTTTTCAGTACACAGAGCGAGCAGATAGAATCAGCCACGCTGTTGTCAGTGCGGGGTATGCCAAATTCTTAGGGTTATGGAGGATATTGCCCAGCTCAGGCAGCAGTCAAAACACGTTACTGTTGGGTTTGGGAACCATAGAACCAGTAAGCAAGCACAGTTATGGGGTCCAAATGCCAAAGCGCACATTGACATGTGGTCACTGATGTTGCTGAGTAACGATGAGCTCTCGTGGTCAGCCCAGCCAGGACTAAGTCACCATTCCCGTTATCCACCCTCTTCGGTTATTCCCAATATTTCAGGCGGTGGCCGGGTCGACCGGGTATGACGGGGAATCCGGGGAGTTAGCGCGGGTAGCCAGTCAGCCCTGACATAGCACGGGAAGTATTTGCATTTCGTTGGTCCGATGGAAGAAGGGTGTTTAGCATGTGCTCGCTGGACGATATACGGCGATGATACTACCCTTGATATTATCGACCAGCAAGCATTATCGTGTTTTTTACGCGGTTGGGGTAGAAAGTATCAATCATGTATATAGAGTATTGGACTATCGAAGTGATTACAGGTCTATATTGGTCATGTGACCGAGGTCTACAACGAACAATTGGATTGAAGGTCTTGATATTCTTATAGAATTTTATGGTCATTTAGGGGCTTCTCCTGATCTCCCGAAGGAATGTTGAATTCACATTAGTTGATAGGCCAAGGTCGAGCGGTGCTGTAAGTTGACTAGTAAGGAGAGGTCTCTGGTTGACAAGTAGTTAATATTCATATTCACTGAACACGGTCGTCCCAGACGAAATACATCATACGAATTGAAATCAGTGCCCAGAGCAATGAAGAGCTCAATGCCATAATGTCATACCGAGAGCCAAAGCAGAAGGAACGCGTTTTCCTAGTGCGCTGTTTTATCATCCAGTCGAATATAAGCGTCAAAGAAGCCGTATCCATCTTCAGAACGACGCATACGTTGTCATAGCCCACCGAAACGCGTTGAATGTTGCGTCGTTGTAGTGCTAAAGAAAATGGGCTAGATCTCAGGATGCTCTTTCTTCATCCTTACCCTCCCCTTGCCGCCCTGGATAGAACATATCTTCTATCATGAACGCCCCCGCCAAACAAGACTGCAACACCAACCCTCAGTATGTTCTAGCTAATAAGTATGAATGGCTCAAGGCGAGTAAGGGCTTCAGGACTCCGTCTGAGCCGACGCAGCAATTGCTGAGTACGAGCTGGAAGCTGACTGATTCACTAAGATCCCACTGTCGATACACGATGATTGTCACTTCTCTGTCCCGAACTCGCTCGCATTTACCCAGCTTCCATGCAGACCCTGACGCAAGCGGACCGGAAGCAGAATCTTGGCCTGCGCGCGAGCAAAATCGCGCGTATCCAGTAGATGGATCTCGCTTGCCATCGTGTCATAGTTATTGACCAGAGCCAGCACATGGCCGTCTCCCTCGATATTCGAGTTCTTCCGCGGTATGAAGACGGGCTCCTGAACCAGGTGGGTTTTCCCTGGGAAGTACACCTCCACCTGTCCCGTGGCGTGGTCCAAGTGGGCCAGTGAATTGTATAAGGGGAATCCCCCGCCAATTTTGGTACCGATGCGCGCAAAATCAGTACCCAGCTTCAGGTCCATCAGGTCAAAGTAACAGTGTCGATAAGGCCGAGTGGCGAATCGGTCGTCGATCCTGTAGAACTCCGAGTTGCCCTCCTGCAGGACTTCAGGCTCGCGAAGAGTGAGGTTATCGGTCTGAGGGTCGATGGTGAATCGGACGAGCTGAGAGACAATCGAGCTGGGCTCGGGGGCGTTCCCTTGTGCGTCGGGCCACCAGAAGAATACGTTCTTCTCACTTAAACCTAGGTCGATGACTAGGTGCCCCTGCTCGTTCTCATAGGCATTGGCGGTATGGCCAGGAAAAGAATTCTTATATCGAAACCACTGTGATGGATTAAGTCACCTGGAGCTTTTGAAAGGCGGCAAATGCAGCCATACCTTGACTTCTTCGGCTTTGGCTCCCCGACGGGGCATAACACCCAAGTAGAACGGGGTCTCTGGGCTCCATTGCCAGTGCTCGCCTCCCTGCTTCATTCGTTCAAGGTCACATACTTGTGGTATGATGGGGAAGATAACCTGTCAGCAGCGTAAGCGTCGACGCAACCCTGACCGGGGACTAAATATACATACCCAGTTGTCAGTGACCGCGAAATCATGGATCATCGCTACGACTGGCGCTACCAGCCAAACGACCTCCCTGAACTTTCCAGTCGGTGAGACGCTGTAATAGCACACGTCTGGTGTACCGTCACCTCGCGCCTCGTACCCGAAACAAACCATCTCGCCCGTGGCTGGATCAAATTTCGGGTGCGCCGTGAACGTGAGAGACGGCAGCTGGCCTTCAAAGTCATACAGCCCTCTAGTCTCCAGTGTAACGGGGTCCAGGGCGTAAGGGGGCGAGTCTTCCTTCAGGGCCAACAACTGCCCGTTGAAGAAGACGACATTGGTGTTAGCTGTGCTGCGAACTTTAAGCTCGACCGCGTCGGTGAATCTGTTGCGGTATTTGCCTAACCCGGCTATTAGCATCAAATAGCTGTAGATGGGGTGGAAGAAGGACCTACCCAGCAGGGCGCGCTGGGCCTTGCGCTCGCGTACAAACTTCTCGGTTCGCACATACCGCTGCCGAAACGATACACGACCGTCGTGAATGCGAAAGGCACTGACGTTGCCGTCTCCATTAAACCACTGCATGCGTTAGCCTTCTCAATCGGACGGGGACGGTGTTTTGTTCTTACGGGATCGTCTTCAATGCAGGGGGGCAATTGAGGATCAGGCATCACCCGGTAGAATACCCCATCCATATCCTTGGGGATCTCGCCGTACACCTCCAAATGTGAGACATCACCCTCCAAGCGACATGGTTTCATGAATCCCGAGAACTGGGGGCGGTCCGGGAAGTGAGCTTTGAGATCAGACATCATGAAAGGTGAGCTGACGAAGTGTTAGTGCTTTGCAAGGACCTGTCAAATGAGACTTCCGCTGTTTATAGAGTCCACCAACCGTGGAAGCCTGAGGTCCTGCCGGGGAACAGCCGGATCTGCTGTCCTTTGCTCCCCCGACAACTCCCCGGTCAAGTCCCGGAGTATGAGCATGGGTACTTGGCGCTTGCCCCGCCTGATGCTATGTAGTCCTGGTGGTTGAGGAGTATTTAATGCCACGTTTATTTATACCTACATAATAGAAAGCTTCATAAATAATAATATTTATCAACTAAGGAAATTGTTGGGGATACTCAAAGGGGAAAGGGCAGAAGGAAGCTGTATCAACTATACGAACGTAGCCTCTAAGGATCGGACGCTATATGACAGTTGATTATCTATCTCGTTGACGATAGATCTCCTGTGCCTCTCGATCACAAAACGAGACACTGAGGGTTCATACCTCAGGGGTTGGAGATCGCGGCCAAGCCACAATATCATGTGGTATAAACCAGCCAGCGGTCTCATCTTGTACACCTGGTGTACACAATGAACATCGCATGACATCCATATCAGATATAGAAAGTGTTAACTGGCTGTCAGAGGAGGATGAAGATGGGGAGACAAGGCTTTGTAAAGACAGGATAAGCAAGATGACATGCGTAGAACATACCTTAAGTACCTAAGTAGGTAGAGTTTTGCTGGAATAGAAGTAGGCAGGTGTGAGTCTAACAAGTAGGGTTACTTACCCACCAGTACGGTATACGGAATATAGTATATTTCCAGCCGATCAGTAGAAACTCCAAAAATTCCGACTCGTCCACGACCCATCAACTTCAATCATCCACTATGCCACGAAAAGCGCGTGAAACAAAGGAATTGATGTGGCAAGAAGACAGGATCCAATGCGCGATTCAAGACTTGAAAGATAGAAATGTTCGAAATGCTGACCAAGCTGTACATGTTTACATCAAGGCTCTTTAGTTAAGAAGCTACTTCAGGGAAGGTCTAAAACCCTGTACCCCCTTCTAAGCAAATGGTAGAGGATCTTATAAAAGGCTGTCAGTTGGCCATCTACAATGCTACCTTACTAGCAAACGAAAACAGCAATCTTCGCTCTGCTATAGAGAATAGCAGACAGAAAGAGCGTTATTCTAAATACCAAGTAGTTTGTACACATGGCCTTTTAGGTCAGGAAGCTGGGATCTTATTTCATTGAGAAATAAGCAGTTAGAGACAGGAGGCGGGTAACTGGCAATTCTGCTCTCCAACTTTAGATGCATCGAAGCATGCTCCACTAACACTAGAGCCAGATCTCCTAATCACCAGACTAATTAACTTATCTAATTTGTATTGCTTTTGGTTGGTTTATAAAGCTTCGAAGTTGGCCAAGCACGGATTTTTTGGGGGTGAAGTACAAACCAACTGGGAACTCTGATCGACCGAAAAATACATTATATAAATAATCTATTCCCTCTAACTCTTTCCCTCCTTCCCACTACTATTATCTCTACCACCAGCACAAACAGGTGCACCATCAGAGCTTAATCACAATGAGAGAGTGTGAATCTCATCAAGCCAACTCCCCTGAATTCCCTCCTGAAATACGTGATAACAGGTCCATTCTCACCATCGTCAAAGAAAACAACCTCCCCCAGCTCCGCCATTATATTGCCTCCTTCCCAGCCGAGGCCATTCTCAACCGCAGACTCCCCTACTACGAGACCCTCATTACCTCGCAGCCTCGGAAGCCAAGCCCGAATCCCTCCAGATCCTGCTTGAGGCGTACGTTGCTGCCTCGGAATCTCCCAAGCCATTACATTCTGAGCAGCAGCATGGTTTCCCACTGCTGCATGCTGCATGCCGGATGGCAAATATAGACACAGTGCGCTTTATTCTGGACAGCCAGGAGAGTCAGGAGAATCAAGTATCCGTAGTGCTTGGGAAGGTGAATCCGCACAGCAGAGACCTTAGGACGGAAAGAACGCCAACCCTCGAGGCTGCGGCGTTGCTGCAGCAGCTCCAGTTAGACACAGACGAGGCAGTAGATGATGGCGTCGATCGGAACCAGTGGGTTCAAAATCAGATCATGAAAGTGGAGCAGCTGTTTGAGTTCCTTCTTGACAAGGGGTATTCAGCCAAGGATACTGCCCCTCCTTTCCAGAACAATGTTGGTGCTTGGAGTCAACCACGGGACAGTGTTCTTGGGCTTGTTGTATCCCGTGCTGGTAAGGCCTTGGTACAGCAGCTTATCAACCAAGGAGCTGATATCTACTTGAAGCATCAGCACTTCCATGATATAACCACGGCATTAATTCGGTTCAATAAAAGAAAGGGACGGGTGCATGATCTCACAACGCTGCATCTGGCAAATTTGTTATGGAATGCCGATGTGGGTTAAATGGCTCCTGGAATATGATTCTCACTGTGGTCACAAGACTGGCCCCAATCTGGTCTCCTCCCATGACAAAAATAGGTATTACCCGCTGCACTGGGCAGCTGCAGGCCCTGGACTTGAAGAATGCAAGCGGCCAGACAAGGAAATTGATGTCAAAATAATAAAGACCTTCAGGCTTTTTTTTATCCTCAAATCCCGCTAGCGTAAACATCCCTGACAGCACGAGTTCCATGATCCTGTATTACACCACCCAAGCCCATGCAGCATGTGGCGGTAGCAAGCATGCTGAGTCTGCAATCCAATGCTTGCTCGAGCACGGGGCTGATCCCAGGATACCTCATAGCCGGGGCCAATCTGTGTTGGATATGTTGAGACCTCGCTCTCTACAAGGTGCGCCCATCCAGACCACACTACTTGGATTACTCATGGCGCACGGAGCCAATGCCAATCAGGCCGACAAGAACAAAATACAGCCCTGCACGTCATGGTTCAGAATCTGCGTCAGACCGCGACGGCTAAGTGTCTACTTAATCACGGGGCGGATATCCAACTCACCAATGTCATGGGTGAGGCAGCCTTTCATGCCGCGGCCCCCGGCTATGTTCTGGATGGGACGCGGTGCAATGGGGCGTACAAGAGGGCGACAGTTGAAGATGGAATCCGGGCACAGGATGATTTGATGCGTGTTTTGCAAGCAGCAGCTGGGGAAAATATAAATGCCATGATGAATCAACGGAATATTGAGAGGAAAACGCCGTGGGAGTTGTTGGAGGAGATCAGGAGCCAGTGGCAGGAAATGGAGAAGCAGATAAGAGGCGGCGTGGGGGCGAGGGGTAGAGGAAGAGGACGTGGGCAAGGAAAGATATTAAGAGGATGCACACTGTTTCACGAAGACGCTTATGGGCTTAGGTAGCCAATGTCTGATCGATTACCGTAAGGGAGTGGATACTGAGTTTTTACGGCTACATGTTATAGACAACTATGCAGGGTATAGTGACATATATATAGCACCTAGCTTCTTGACCTTCGCTGAGATCACCGACTGGAACGATTCTCTTCAATGATATGCTCGACATGCAGGTCCCGAAGACAAAACTCGACGCCTGCACCAGAGCACAACGACTCAATAATGTCTTTGAAGCTAGCATACTCCGGCAACATGTCCGGTATAGGGCGTGGTCTGCGGTTCGACTCCTCGGTCGACTGCTCCTCAGACATCCAATCGCTCGTGATCTCCACGTACCTCAGATTCGGGCAATGGGGGTTCCCGCCTGAGAGCAAGACTGCAAACGCATTAGCTAATTCCTCCATTTGGTCTCTCTGCATGCCATCAATGATTAGTGTCTCGAGTGAAGGGGGTAGCACGTCTTTTAGTGTATTTCTTGATGCCTCTTCCCCAGCTCCCCACTGTTCCCAGTCCAGAATACTGGTAGACCTTAGACGGAGTTTCTTGAGAGCGGTAAAGTCCGCAAACGACCCGACGTAATCCCAGCCGTAATACTCGCCGTCTATTGATTCATCATAAGCCAGTACAATTTCCTGCAGGCTGTTCCGATGCTTGCGAAGTGGGGGGTAGAATCGTGATGCATAAACGTTCTCGTCTTCGGACTGGTTGGGGTCATTGGAATGCTCGAAAACGAAAGACTCGAGTCTCTTGGGTGCGTTAATGAGATCAGCAAATCCCTTTCGAGAACAACATGATCGAAGGTCGATATGAGCCACGCTGGAGCTGCCAGCATTGCCAGGAATATATCCAGCAGCGTCAAACTCGTGATCGTCGTCATTAGAATCATCATTGTTATCCGCATCGCAGATCATTTTGCCATGAAACGAGCGCAGTGAGGGAAGTCGGAATATTGGAAGAATATGGTCAGTTCCAATGGCGTCTTGCGCATCCCACCATTCCACCGTGATTTCTCTGAGATTCAATAGAGGCATATTCGACTGGAAGTGCTTATCCGTGTACGCAATCCTACCCAGCATATCGAGAGTGAGATTTGAAAAATCATGAACTTGCACCCAAAGGCTTTCTAAATTCGGCAAAAGATGCAAGAGAAGAGCCAGAAAAGCATCATTGGACTCGTAATTCTGTAATTCCCGTTCCCAGGCAGATAAGTCGTCACCAGAACCAAAGATTGCTACTAAGAGCGCATGGATTGGCTCCTGGTCATAACGCACGCTGGAAGTAGGTCGCCAGCCATTGTGCACACGCAAGGTGCGCACTTCTCGCGCAAACTCTGGATATGAAATAAATTTATGGACGAGGTGACGTAGGTGTCCATTGCGGTGTTTCAACAGGTCAAGTGATTCGAAGACCTTCGGTAAGAGCAGTCGATAAAAGGCATGGCAACAGTAGGCGAGGTGGAGAGTATCCGTGTGGTCATTAAGAAAGCTTGCTATTAAAAGCAGTAGCTCAGCTGGTAGTGTAGAGAACATAATTGTTGCAGAAGGATCGGGGTGTGGTCTTGAAGTGGAAGTGTTAGATTCCGCGATTGTAGCAACGACCACTCATCAGCACTAGGCTGCCAAGACTGCCAACTCGTCCCTCTTTTTCGCCCCAATAATAAAAACGCAAAATGCATTCGGGAGCTTTCTGGAGATATAGATTGTGTGCTTCCTAAACCTTACCTCCCTATTGATTATAAAACTCTTTCACTGTACTGTGCACATCACCACGCATGGGTGTCCGTAGATTGGCCAAGATATATATCGTTGCATGGAGCAACGTCAGATAACGCTATGATGGAAAGTAAGACTACTTGATCTTAACCATGTAGCTATGAGAACTATAGGGAAGCCTAACCAGCGCTTTACAAAGCAGTGATGACACAAGCTCAAAGGAATTGAAGGGGATAACAGACAAGGTACCATCAGTTGCATTCTCCTCTAACGGCAAATACCTTGCTTCTGGGTCATTCGATAATAGGATTCGAATCTGGAATGGAGAAACTGGACAATTCCTGCGGCAGCTCACAGGGCACACCGGCGCAGTTAGGGCAGTGGCCTTCCCGCAGCACGGCGATGACAACAGTCTCGCATCTGCATCGAACGATAGGTCAATTAAGATGTGGAATGTGGAGACAGCAAGCCTCCATCGAGATCTTACGCGCCACACAAATACAATAGTCGGTCTTGCGTTTTATGCAGACAACAGACAAATTGCTTCAGCGTCATACGATAAAAATGTCCGAATCTGGGCACTCACAAGAGGCATCATCGTTCACTCAGCAATTAACAATGTCAATGCTGTGGCATTCTCACCAACTGGACTGCATTTGGCTGCGGGATACGCTGATGGTTCGATCAAGGTATGGGTTAAGGTCTAAAGCCGAGCCCAGAAGGGCTGGTCTTTGGCAATGAAAAATGGTCGCAGAGAGTGGAACGGCTGACTTTTGGATATTCAATCATATCATATGCGATTTGGTACTCTCGAATAAGTGTTTCTGGATGAGACTGATTTCCCAAGACATTTGGTGTTTCGGAGTTTTCTAAAGCTCGGCAACAGTATGCAAAAAACAATATCAACCCACGGCTCTCGCATGTACGTAGTTGATTTACTCATGCTTAGAACTCTGAAATATATCGCCAGATAGGCACCTCTACCGTCCAGGAAGAAAAATACGGAGTCTTCTTCCTGCCTGATGCGGACGTTGCTGTTTTAAAACAGTAAGCTGGGTAAGCAAAGTAACTTACTCGACACTTGTGCCTAACTCACGCTTGAAAGCGGCTGCTGTGACTTCATTGGTCTTCTTACATTGCTTCATTGCTTCTTATTTGGTTTTGCGTGTTAATGCATGTTTTTAGCATGTACTCTAAGATCTTGAATGGATGTGCCTTTGACAAGGCTTCAGCTCTGCGTCGGGAAGTTCTGTCTCTGTGACTTCAAATACGAGGTCGCCAGTCAAATATGCAGCCACACGGGCGGGTGTATTTTAGGCATATTCGTGGATTAAAGTTGATGAATGTTATGTCGGTCTGGCTCTGTGACACTTGATTGTTCGTGATAGGGTCCAAATCTTTACCTAGCAGTGTGTCAGATGGATTCCCGCGCCGATTCCCGCACTAATGGTATGAGCCCTCGAAAGACTGAACAATATACCTATTCTTACGAGAGCCCTAACTTGAAGTGTGTTGTATTGCTGTTGGTTGTTTTGCCGTGGAGCCTGGTTTCCTAGTTGTTTTTCAGGAGGTCCTTGTCCTATTTGAATGGGAGTGTGTTCCGTCTCTATCAGCACGTCCTCTTCAGCTTGCAATGAAACTATAGGATGGTCATCACCAAAAGAGCTTAGCACCTCTCAGGGAGAAATATGAAAGACTTCAGTCACTCTACAAGAACTCGTGGATGAGCAGATCTACTGGCTCTATTACAGTGAAGATGGAGCCTGGAGGGAAGTGAAGGATGCGGACTTGCATTACTACAAACAGTCCGTCTAGATGAAATTTAGCATTATGGGGCGTAGCGCTCGACCGTCCGTTGTCGTGGTGGTGACATGCATAGGTACTACTTCTGCCTGGCCACCGTATACCTAGTCAAGGGCGTCTCTACCTCTTATGGTCCTACACGAGCAGCAATTAATCGAGTTTACCAACGCTGGGTGTGGAACCTCAAGTTAGCAGATGTGCCAACTTCTTCGGTTTATAATCATATTCATGATATATGTACCAGTGAAAGTTAAAGTTGGTCAGTTCTAGAATTTGCATTTCTGGCTAAATTGGACTCCTCTCTCGTCAGCTCGCAGAGGTGCTCTAACTTCTATCAGCACTGGCGAGGAGACTTGCGCGCCCAGTGGTTGGGACTGAACGGCGCCATATGGCAATGGGATGCATTCAGCCATAGAACGATGGCCAAAACTCGACGTACGGCCAGTCATTCTTATGAGACAACGCAGACTGTAATCCGCCTGATTTATTCGGCCCTGGGAGCAGCTTTAGATATTGATAATTGTAAGCTAAGTAAGGCTTAGCTGAATGAACACCTGTTCCGGCCTCGGGTATCCTCTCCCAGATTTCTGGCAGTGTAACATACAATTGGGATGGAGAGTTGCCGTCGATGTATTTATGAGGTGGTTTTCAAGTCAATTTTGAGGTAGACCAGATGTAAGACAGAAATTACACAATTCGACCTCAAATAAACCCCACACCACAGACTTAGGCGTCTAAGTTTAGCGCCTCAGCGCGCGCAAGTAGCCAAGGGGATCACATATAGTCACTTAGAATGATCGTATTTGGGTACAGTCTTGGCTATCAGCGTTGTGCTCAAACAACACTCAGTGTTTGTGATCTGCCTCTATCACAGTGTAATTGAAGTCCAAGGCACCAGTAATGAATGCAAAGAGTAAACCGAGGAGCAACTACCAAACTAATACTTGCCCAACTACGACGCCCTTATTACGAGGCTGAGGTGAGACTTAATGACCGAGAAGGGCAAAATGGAAGGGAACGTGAGAAGAAAGTCACAGCCTTGTTCGCTGGTTATTTAGCCAATATCCTGCGTAGGGTCAAAAGCGGAGAATCTCTCGTGGCTAGTTATCTCTTCAGACTGGCTGAAAGCTCCTAGAGCTTTAAGCCCCGTATAGCAGTTATGTGCAGCGCCAGGGAGACCAGAGATATTCAAGGCTGGGGCCTCTGATATGGCCAACCGCATCCCGTGATGGAAGGCGTTTACCATCACGATGAGTAAATACTGCACTTTTCATGATATTGCTGTTCAACAATAGACAATGCAGGTGTGGACTTGGCCTAAAGTTCGAGCTGATATTACCTTTCGTTTCCAACCTGCACTTTGTGCCTTCCACGATGCGAGCCCTCTTTTTTTTTTATTATTATTTTCAAATGCGTCCAGTGGCATCACAACTATGTTTCCCATGCTATCTTGAATTGGAAAATTTATTTAGTACAAAGGCTGATTGCTTACCCGTGAGCGTTGGCAATACTAGAGCCCAGCATCTGCCGAACTGTCAACCTTCAACCGCTCGCGGTTCAACTTTCTAATGAGTTTCAACAAGGGCCCATTTTAGATCCTGGTGTCCGTCTGATTCATCCACTAACATATCCAGCAAATGATAAGTGGCCATGCAATCCCGTTATTGGCTGAAGTCACATGCTTCCAGATCTTGCTGAGATGCCGCGGTGATTCACCAGAACAGATGACCAGAGTCCTGTTCCATAGCGTCTCTGAATCCCAAAGTGCACTGACAATAACCCGGTCCCTGGCTTTTCAGCGGCAAGGCTATTGATTAGGTCGAGGGAATGCTTACGTTACTCGAAGGCATAGAAAACATTTGAACTCCGAAGTCCACGCACCTCAGTAAGTGGCCGGGATCTACATTGTTTACGAGACTTCACCAGCTGAAATGGGAAAAAAGAAGGGCCACTGTATTTGGGTATCTTATTCACTGGTTCAAGCTTCCAATTGGTTGTAGCTTTTGACCTATATATATCCCAGAAATACGCTTTAGTTAGCGAGTTAGCCATAATAATCATCAACTCTAAATCTCGCCGCGAGTACACTCCGCCTTCAGCGCTGTGAAGGGGCATCGCAGTCGTTTATGTACGCCCGCCAGGCTGATTGGTGGGCTCGGCCAATTCCCGATATAGTGAGCCCCTGACGTGCTCTCGGTAAGTAGCCAATGTGTATTGGAGAACTTGGAAGAAGTGTAATATGTGCAGTCGAATAATCATGGGCCAGATATCCAGACTCGTGCGCTGAACGATGTCAGGTATCGGGATGGTAGCCGCGAACGATTGAAAATGTCGTATATATCCAAAACAGCAGCCAGGCTGAAAAGATTTCAAGCCCGCACATGGTGCAATCCTGTGTCCTTGCGGCCGTTTAGCGGTCGCCAGCGCGTTGATGGCCCCGTGGTGGTTGAAGCCCATTGCGGACGTCAAAACCCGAGATCCATACTCCCTCGGGCGTATAATATCCGTATCCACAGCGACAGGTCCAGTGCCGCCGATCTACCCCAGCCTGCTCGATTGGACCGCAATTATGCGTGCAGTTTGGCGTTGGAGCTGGGGGCCTTGGGGACGTTGGAGGCCTCGGGGACCCAGGAGGGGAGGGGTCGCCAGACTGCATGAAGGCGATAATCATCAGCTTCATAAAGCCAAATTATCGAATAGCCAAAGACACATCATCTTGCAAGACTTACTGTCATTGTGAAATTGATGCTTGGTAGAAAGAAAAGAGTATGTAGGAATAGATGAAAAAGTAAGGACGGTTCTCCGCATCTTCTGGAATATGTCTATCTCCACCTACCCGAGCCGCACTCCATATCATGCATGTCATGGAACGGGCTAATGGAGCGTCATGCGATAACTGACGTGTATGGGCGCAAGGGCCTGAAAGAGGGCCGGGATAATGATTGGGGAACGGAAGGGGTCTTCGTTGAAAAGGGTTTCAAAAGAGCGTCAGCCTGCCTGATTGGTTTCTGGAGACGATTCAGGCCTCAATGCATATGAACATCTAAGTGTCGTACTGGCAGTGCGTCAATCTCTTTGAAAGTGCCCAAGCAGGGTATATCACCCCAGGAGTTCGTCTGATGCTGAACTACAGATGGAGAGCCAAAAAAGTATTTAAACGGTATTCGGTGAGGTCTTGTATGACAGCCATAGAAGTTTTCCTGCCGGTACCCTTTCTTCAGTGTCACCCTATTTTCAGTAGAATTACTTTTTATTTTGACCAGTACTGCGTGGGGGTGGGACGGCAGATCTAACGTGCCCTAGCCTGGAATAACTCCGCACCAAATGGCCTCCGAAGCTAATCAAAGGTGCTGGAATAAGGCAATCGAGGTAGGCATCTCACAAATAATGCCCCCAGCTGGACAAGAGACAAGCTGGATAAAGTGACCGATAACTGATTCAAAGCCATGGACGCAAATGATGCATAGCTCTTCTTGGAAGAGTCGGCCAAGGATCCTGGCAAGCGCCGTCTTGTTCACAATCTTCCTGTCTGCAAACGGGACGATCTCGTGACGATGGTGCAGGACCAGCTGACCGAAAGGATGACTATTGGGACATGGCATGCAAGGCTACACCGATTCATCGCTGCGATGACTCCCTACTGTGCCGCTGTTGATGCCGTCGTTCAACATGAGCCGCATAATACTGCTCTTGTCTGGGGCTCGATCAGAGTGATTATCCAAGTGAGTAAAAATGCTGGTATTCATTATTCTGTTTTGTTCTTTTGCTTCCTGTCCCACAGCGCTCTCGTTTTGGCTTGACTGCGAACTGGATGCGAAATTTCTAGGTCATCGTCGCTCAGCAAGAGACTTCCGAAGAGATCAACGACGCTTTCGAGTTTATAAAGTATCAGATTGATAGTTACCACAAATATCTCGATCTATTCCCAGACGAGCTTTTTGAGGTAACAAAGCTGATCTATACCCGCACTTTTGAGTACATCTTGCGCGTGCGTGCGTGGCTAGAGCTTCGCCCAGCGGCTCGGTTTCTCAGAGCGGCCTTTAGCTCCTTCCGACAGAGACTTACAAAAATTCGCCATTCAATCAAAGAGTGGGAGCAGATTCTCCAAAAAGTCTATGAGGTGGCATTAGAGACACGTAAGCACGCACCCTTGTTGGGCCCGGCCAGCCAAGGCAGCCAATTGATCGCATCGAAGTCGCTAATCTGCAGCTTAGGGAACCGGAAGATACTCCAGCGTGTGTCACCCTTGCTGATTGCAACCCCGCAAGCTTGTGAATTTATTCATGCTTAGATGCCATAGAGAATAGGGAGAGTCAGGCAGGTGAGTCTAATAGAGTGCCAACGCTCCACGTCCGTACCGAAAACTGACCGTATATGTTCCAGTAATGGAGCGAGCCACGAAAAAAGGTACGGGCGCTATGGCCAGTAACCGATCTCAGTAACTGAGCGTGGCTGACTATAAAACGCTTTCTCTTTATTCAAGAGCACGAGCTGCTGAAAATCCACCGCTGGCTCGATGCGCCACCGGCGATAGTGGCGAACGTTCCGGAATGGCATGAAGGGACCTGTAGCTGGATCTTGCAACATGAAACGTTTCGGCAGTGGGCACAGAATCCCGGAGGAGGATGTCTGTGGATACATGGCAAGCCAGGTAAAAAGCACTCTTTTCTTGATGCGAAACCACGTACGAACTTGAGGCATTACATATAGGGTGCGGAAAGTCAGTCATGGCAAAATACCTAGCCGCAACAGTAAACGATCAGTACGTGTTCACCCACTTCTTCCGCAACCATGGAGACCCACGATTGGGGCTGGCATCCAACTTCGCCTTGTCTCTGATCTCTAAGGCCCTGGGAATGTCCGATATTGTCGAAAACCCAGGGGCTGAAAACGTAATAGCCGGTATCACTCCGCTTATGAACATGCCATCGAGTAAATGCCAACTGCGGCAGCTCTTGTCAATCTTGGATCAGCTGTTAGAGCTACTGCCTGCAGTCACTCTGCTCGTTGATGCACTGGATGAATGTTGCGATATCCAGGGTCCAGGCGGGGATCTCATTTCAGACTTTCTCCGTCGCGCCGGTACGCGGACGGACCGCCGGGTTCTCTTGTTCTGTCGCAGTCATCATTATGCCTTGACCGGATCGCTGAGGACCGGCTATGATATAATTATGGATGAAAAAGCCATCGCGGGGGACATTCGCGCCTTCATAACGGCGGAAATCGAGAAGGCCGGGCTCGGGTCTCTACGGGAAATGGTCTTGCAGAAAGCCGCAAAGGAGAGTCAAGGGATGTTTCTGTGGGCTAGGCTGATGATCCAACATGTCGCAGCGGGGCGTAACCTCAAAGCATGCAGGAGATTGATTGACGAGTTTCCTCCAGCGCTCTTCCATGTTTACGAGAGATCCCTCGCGCAGTCGGCAGAAAGCTTCAGCGCAGACGACCACGACCTACGGTACGATGTCCTCCTTCTTCTGCTTGGAGCCCAGGAGAATCTCACAGCTGCCGAGATCTCCACGGCTTTGGCGCTCTCTCCCGACACGCATCAGCTCGACAGTGAATTGAAACTGATCGACGCGGAGACACGGATTGCTAGAGTGTGTTGGCCGCTGATCGAGTTCACTTCCGATCGCCGGATCCAGTTCATCCACGGGACAGTGAATGAATTCTTGCTATCAGGCCAGTATCGCCCTCATCGGTCCCAGGTGGATCATCCTCCCTTCCCGCTCTCTTTGGAAGACTCCCATCAAACGCTGGCACGCCAGACCTTGCAGTGCTTGTCCCAAGAGTTGTACCGGACTTGGCAGCATTCCGCGAGGCTGCTCCATAAACACCTCTTACCACAAGAGCCCGAGGCCATGATGGAGACAGACAGCACTGTCAACGAGTCAAATGACTTCTACGAATATTCTTGCCGTCACTGGCAGGATCACCTTACGCAACTGGCCGAACCAGGCCCCATTATCCTCGAGTTGCTGTCCAAATTCCTCAGGCGAAACGAGTTCGTCGCGTGGTCTGAGGCAATGGCCGATCTGCTAAAATTGAGCACCCCAACTGCTCAGGTTTCTGTGCGCGCAACGCTCCAACAATGGCACACGGCGAAGCTGAAGCCCGTTCTGAGACCTAGTGTTCCCTTGGAAGACTACTTTTTAATGGCTCACCAAGGGCTGAGAGATGAGCTGGAAAAACAGGCACGAAACGCGGTACTGCCTTATCTCCCATTAGTTCGTCTCGGTGATTTTTACAACGTAGGGGGAGAAACTGTCGCGGAGTGGGAGCTAGGGTACCAATTCAAGAAGGAGGTGGTTGCTGGATACGAAACCGTTCTAGGCAAACGCAGTCGGTTTACTCTCAATGCAAGGACGAGTTTGTATCAGGAATACCTCTGGAAGATGCGAATGGACGAAGCCAGAGAAGGCCTACAGGACGTCGCAAAGCTGCAACTTGAGTCGGTGGGAACAGAGCTTCCGGACTACTATATCACCCTCTACTATCTGGGTGCGGTCGAGTTCCACCTTACCCTGTTCGAGGCCGCCCGCCAAACACTAGAAACGTCTGCCAACGGTCTCAAACGGCTCTTGGGTGAGGTCAACTCGAAGGCAATCCAGGCAGAGCTTTTCATTGGATATGCGCTAGAGGCACAGGGACACTTGGGTTCGGCGGCTACTCTTTATGACGACATCTGGCACAAGTGGACAGCCATTGCCGGCAAGACCAATGGAATTGCTCTGATGACACAAACAGCGCAGGGTTCCGCCTACAGAAAACAGGGGCAGTTTGATGCGGCGAAGGATTTGCTTACACGTTCCTGGACGGAGAGGAAGCTCTTGTTTACAATTGGGAATAATGTGACTGTGGATTCGGGCATTCAGCTGGCCATCCTATGGCGTGACTTGGGAGACAATGCAAGCGCCATTGATACCATTGGAGAGGTAGTAACGTCGGGCATATTTCCAGGTGACTTTGAACGTGCTTGCCAGCTTGATCATCTCCGTGCTCTGATAGACTTCGACAGCGGCCGCTACATGGATGGTAAATGCCGCTTGCTGCGTCGCTTGGGCCAGGCAGGCAATGGCGACCAGCATCACAATAACCGAGAGCTTTTGTGGATCCGTATCACCCTCGCTGACGTTATGCGGAGTCATGGAGAAGGCGACGATACTCTGATATTGTTCTCTGACCTAGTCACGCCGTTGTCGTTGCCAGATGAGCTAGACGATGAGCCCGAACCTCCCCAGCAGCTGGAAATTGCAGAGAAGGCCCTCCGATACTTGAAGTCATACAACCAGGCAGCGGCAACGAAACTCCTCCAGAGTCATGGGCTCAAATGGAGGCGACCCAGAGATTTCTGGATTCTTCAAGGCGGACCGATTGCGGATACCGCACGGATGGCCCCCCCTCGAAATGGGCCAGGTTAGATTCGGGGCATTTTGACTAGCCACACAGTCGGAGATCTAGGAAGCGGAATATAGGTCAAAGATCCGAGATTTTGGTTGCAGGATGTATAGCGGAAATTGAAAGTCGGTGTCAAAACTCCGGGAACTAGGGCTGCCTACGTTCTCTCAGCTAACCAGCGATCTCACAACCACCTGTTAAGACTATGTGTGTACATCCAAGTACGAGCCTGGCTTGGACCTGAATAAACGGTAGCAGCTTTTGTTCGTAGTTTGCACTTTGCTGCTGCCACCATGCATAAGACAACGAACGCGGTCTGTCTCTGCAAGTCAGAGGGCAGCGGCCACTTCTTGTTTCCAGAGCCTTTTCTGGCTCGCTTATTCACGCGGTTTTGGGCAGCGAGGTGGCGACTAGTCTACGTAGTCTAGCTGCTATAGGTGACAGAAGAGCGTAGACGTGCTGTCTCTTATAAGCGAGGCAGCCAATCACCTCGTGCTCTGTAATCCAACAACTCATCGCCAACCAGAGCCTTATTTTCTGTCCTGGCTGAGCCCCATCATATTCCAGGTGACTACCTTCTGCTAAGTACTGCCCATCTCCTCGAGGAGTAACCATTTATGATATCATAGCGCTATCAAAGGGTTCATTCTCTCGTACACCCATCTGTCACTGGTACCGTTAGTATGGCAACGGAAGACACGCCCTTACTTGGGGCGCCCACACAAGAAGCAACGAAATATGAAATCAAACGAGTTGTGCTCGCGTGTTCACCAATGTAAGCTAAGGAGACAGATCGCTCTCAATGAAGCTGGATAATTGACTGCCATAGGCTGCTCTTGACGGCGGCTGATAGCGCTTTCATACTCGCGTCTTTTCCAACGTTAGGTAGTCAACCAACATCCCAAATACACTCCGCCGCAAATGACGAACAATAACATCAATAGGTTCGCGGTTCGGGCACCTGGATGACGTTCCCTGGGGAATGATCGCCTACCAAGTCGGCGTTGTCTTCGGACAGTCAGTCGTGAGTATTGCTTCGTTTATGCTCACATGCCGAATTGACCTAACAGATGCCCATACTGACCTGCTGCTAACAGTATAGCCGCCTTTCAGATCAACATGGGCGCAAGCAGATTATGCTTCTGGCGCATTTTCTTTTTATCATAGGCATTGGCTGTCAATGGTTGGTCAATCGCTGCTCCTGTCCTTTACTGCGTGCGTACTGACCCTTTCACCAGCCTGGCGCCAAATTTCTGGTTCATAGTTGCGGCTCGAACAATTACAGGGCTAGGTACAGCAGGCATGCCCTTGATGCTCAGTACTATCTTAAATGGTAAATATCTCTTTTTTTTCTCAACGCCTCTGCTTCTACTGAAGTACCTGCACAGATATATGCAGTGAAAAGACCAGGTCGGCATGGCACGGCATCAACCCCTTAGGCCAACTTTTGGGTGCCGTTGGCGGAGGGTACATTGTGGACCACTATGGTTGGCAGGTGTAGGGCCACCCCAACTCTCCTGTTTTGCGCAATATACTGAGTCCGCAACACAGTGCCTTTAAAGGTGAATTCGTCTGGGCAGTACTGTCCTTTGGAGTTGTCTGGTGGTGCCTGCCACTTAGAAGGCTCGACGGCTTGTGGGTGCAGTGCAATCCTCGAGCAGCCCTTGTACTTGCACTCAGTCTTATATCCTTGGTCTTTTGTCTAGACAATGACCTCGCAGGAGTTGTGGTGCCCCTGATTCCATTCATTGCTTTTTCCCTCGCCTTTTGGTGGCTTGAAAGATGTGCCACTACTCCTCTTCTACCGTGGAAAAGTCTGCGGGATAAGCCTATGGCATATGTCGTTGGCCTGGCACCTATAACGGCCTTTATCGATATGTCAGTACGTTCCACGCCAACTTGATCGTTCACGCAAATGCGCTGATGTATCTGACTGTTCCGCTACAGATCCTGAGCCTTCTGCCGTACTATGCGCAAGCATCCAACATGCGCGCTATAACGGCCATCGGTGGGCTAAGTATGGTATTCACAGTCGGAGAAATTCTAGGTCATTTGCTATGCTCGTCTATCCAGCGCGACCGACACGTTTTTATCAGTTCCCGAGCGCTCTCGTGTTTGAGTGTTGGTGTTCTATTGATCAACCAAGGTATTCCTCTCCATTGTCAACCTTGTGTGTCTTCAGTAATTGCTGACCATACGAGACTGGGTGAAACTGGTGGGCTTGGGTTTGGCAGGCTTCAGCTCTGGGCTCGCCAACGGCACCTCTATGACAATGATTATGCGGTACACAGAGCGCAAAGGAGTAAAGCAAGGTAAGACAGGGTTGCCAAGAGCATCAACTACATATTAATATCATGAATAGATCGATGTATCTTGTACGGCGTATATCATCTGGTCGTTGCTATCGGCAATCTGCTTGCGCAATCTATGATTATCTGGTTGCTTCAGCGCCTCATAGCACGAAATATCCGATCAAGCCTACATCGTGAACCCCCGGACGACATCGACAAGGTCGGTTCTATACTTCTACTATAGTCTCATCGGCATATGTTGACTATGAATTCTCAGATTGTCAAGCACTGTCTGGAAAGCTTTGATTATGCTGGCACGCTTCCCGCCTGGCTGAGTCGTCGGGTGCGTGCGTCGTTCCTGGGAGCTATACAAACTTGCTTCGGTAAGTCTCCCTCCGCCAGTATACTAGGTGGTCTGGCCTACAGAACTGACGCTGTATATGTATTAGGATACATGCTAGTTATTTCAGCCGTAGGGGCCATTGTTTCGCTCCGCTACGGCTCCAGGTATTCTAAGATAGCAAGCGACGCACGCTGAGCGCTGAAAATTACTGCACAACTGCCACTAACCTTCCGCCTGTAAATCTACTGTTCTGTTCTACTGTCTCGAAACATACTGGAGAAAGTATATCTGTGGGTGTCAATAAGTGATTATCTAGAACGAAGTCACGGTTGGCGATCTCATTCCTAGATCGACCATGCGTAGTGGATCTACGATAATATAAGTAAACATGGAAAGGTCAGCAGGCCTATCCATTGAACACTGGCCTATTTATAGCTATTCACACTAGCTGGGAGATAGTTTTGATTCTTGCTTAACTGACTATACCCGACATCTCGTGGTGCAACCCGCACCTAACCCACCAAAAGCCTATCCGTTTATCCAGGATGAATTTTTACCTGTGGAGTAATATATGCCCTTACCTACGCGTTTTGCAAGTTGCGCGCTGTTCAATATAGGGTTTTACCTGGCTTAGTCAAGTACCTGTACGCTTGCAAATTCTCTCTTCAACGACCATGGGTGACTGACTGCTTGATTTAAGTCTCTGGCAGTAGCATGCGAATCCTACTACTCCTTTGCGACTAACTCAACCCAGTGAGCGGATCTATTGTCTAATATAGTTCCTGCTTGCATTATCTGGGTCTAGCTTTTTCTCCAGTATGTTTACCACTCCGGTCAAAGTCAAAATATTGCCGGGGAAATGGTTATCTATTCTGTAACAGCACCTGGAGTAAACATCTTGGCTATCTCTACCCTAGCCTACGAGCAGGTCACGGCATATCGGACAGATATACCCTTACAGCTTTCAATTGGGGGTTATTCATGTAACGGCTGGTAATGGATCTTTCTGTCTCGGGTCAAGCCCTAATTGCTGGGTGCATCATTACCTCAAGTCTATTCCGGGTTGCTCGAACTAAAGCAACCGAACGTAATCGAGGTGTATATCATTCCAGCGCTATATCCAACGCCTTGCTATGACACGTTTCATATTAGTGCGCCTGTTCCGCAAGGAACTCAGCATGCCCTCTGGCCTCGACATTTTCCAGCCTGGAAGATAAAGATGCAGACCGAGCCTTTCACCGTATTAGCGGGTTCGACCCAGCCTACTACCTGGGCAAACACGATGGCTGTCATTGATAGCAGATCACATCAGCCAACTTGTTGGAATCATCGCGATGAACAGAAGAATGACAAACTAGAAATCTCAGAGTATTGACAGAAGAGAAGCCCAAATTCTCCTAGATAATTTGATCCTCTGGAACTAGAGCCTCTTATCCATAGGTCGAGGAATCAACCAACTTTTACGAAGGGGCAAAATTGCAACCGGGACCCGCTCTTATAGATTGTGGCCTCCGGGCTGGCCATACTATTTGTACTCCAATAACATTATTTGTATCCTGAACTGTAACTAAGCCCTTCGCATTTGCGTGGTAACATTGGAAAACCCTCTGGGAAAAACCAATGTCAAGGGAAACATAAACTATTTACAAGGGGTGGTACAGTGTCAAAAAAGAGGGGGAGGAGGGGGGGCGGGGGGGGGGGCCCACGAGAAAACAAGAAAAAAAAAAACCAGGCCAAAGAAAGTTCCAATTTTCAGAGAACCCATGTCAGTTCAAAAGCCATGAATTAAAACCATTAAACCATATCCTCACCTTAAGAGCGCAGAATGCTCACAGCCGCCTCCAAATTCTCTATCTCCCGCTTCAAGATATCGCGTCGTCGTTTTGATTCTGCATCTTCGCCAGCGACCATCTCCAGCTCCTCAGTACCCAGACTCATCACTAAATTTGGACTGAAAATTTGGAGCGGACCGTCATCAGTTTCTAGGAGAAAGTAGTGTATCATTTGCTGGCAGACTATATCAACGAATCGCTTGCGGGCTACCTTGTAGTAGCTCATCAGATTGTCAAGAATATCCTCGCACACCTGCTGCCTGTTGTCCTTGTCGATAGTAGAACGCTGACGGAGCGATTTGACAGGTATATAAGCATCTCTGTCCTGAAGAGACCGCTAGCGCTTCAAGGGACTTGCACATGCGCTCATTACGTTTCTTTTGGAGGTTCGCGTTGAAGTAGTGATTGAAGGTAGATGGTCTGCCTCCACGCTCGATGGCCAACAGAAACCGGGCGTGGTCCATTGCCCGATGATAGGCATTGCACAGTCTGTGGGCGAGCAATCCTTCCCATAGTTGATCTCGGACCTGCTGCTCTGGACAAAGTTTGGTGAGAAGCTGGAAGATGTAGTCGTGCACCACGGCAATGGCCTTGCTCGCATGGGAGAGAGCAAGTGGCTCCCATTTCTCTGACTGATCTTTAAAAATCCCAGCAAGGATAGCACTGCTGAAATTGACAACTAGTGAGAACCCCTCCAGAAACCAATCTAGTTTAGAATTCCACTTACAGTTACAAGTTCCGGCCCCCGACTAGACTCGAACACTTTCTCAATCAGGGCTCATGATAGGACCCTTGAGAGGCTTGGGACATGTATAGTCTTCGGTTTGAATGATATTATTCAGTTCGGGATACTCACTTAGAGGAACTTTGAAAGGAAAACTGTCAGTGCTGGTCCCGTATGAAGCCTCACCATCATCATCCCATGTAGCCCCGAAATGTTGCTTGTGACCTCCTTCCAGAAAGTATCAGAGAAAACTTCGCTCAGCTTAACCACTTTCGTAATCAGTTTCAAGTTTGGCTCTGCCTGACTAAACATATTGTCTCCCGCATAATATCCGTTCAATACAGATTGAGTCATGGTTTGAAAACAAGGAGCCAATTTTCCCAGAAAATGCCTCTGGGCATTGGAATCATCTCTGGCCGGTCCCATGATTTCCAGCTCGGCCCTGCGCTTGCGTAGGCGCCCTTCAATCTCCAACTTGACAGGACCAAGCTCTTTGCGGGAGATAAGTATCAGCAGCTCTCGTATTCTAGTTTATAGAGCGATAATGCCGCAACAATCAAGAATGCTAGACCAAGGAATCGCAGCAAAAAATGCTCTTTCGTCGGCAAGACGGGCAGGCAGTGTTGAATTGTGGTCATCTGCACTGCGGTTCTTGACAACATGGTATTTTAGTTTGAGAACATTACATCTCCCCAAAAGCAAATCCATTGCCACATCCTGAGTGGCTTTCTCAGTGGCAAGGTCTGGTTTTGTCAAGACTTCCATTGTTCTGATATCGCTCGGATCGGTTTCTTCTGCAAGTTTCAGAATCTCCTGAATTGTAATGTCGACATTGCAAGGCATAACCGCGAGAATACTGTCAGATGGTTAGCAGACCAGGTCCAGGAAAGATGCCGCGGAGGCTAACATAGTTCTAGAATCGGCCATATATGACTCGACCATGTTCTGCACCATCACAATATCACTTTCCGTCATCAGGCTTAATAGAGATGTTAGTGAAACGCCCCTCGCAAAATATCAAGATCTGCTTGCCATCTGTAGGAACACAAAATATGCCAGGAACGTCAATAACCGTCAGATAGTTTTACTACCGTCGATGTTAGTCAAGTTAGTGATAAAGCGAGTAGAAGCTGACCTCGGGTCCGCTGATTTCGATCTTCAGTATGTCCTGACTGAACGCGCCAACGCCAGTATCTGAGCTATCTGTGCTCATACGGATTTCCATCACACGGTGAGCCTGGAAGGGAAGTTAGTAAATGCTAACTTCAGACATCTATCGGACATGAAGTACCTCGTCAAAAATCTTAGCAAGCTCATCGTTATCAATCTCCATGAGGCGGCGCTGAAACTTAAGCAGGCGCGACTTGAGCGCCTTGTCTGCGTCGGGACGGGAAATGATGGATACAGAGACGCTCTTCTGGGATTTATAGAGGCACGTAATCTGCGTTGCGTAGCGAGTGCAAAGGCCCACAGCATGAGGGAAAGAAAATCCGGTTTAGCTCTCGAGGACCGAGCTTTTTCCAGAGGGCTGGTGTCCGACAGCAACAAGCTGTTATAAATGTTAGATATTTCCATGCAGGAAAGGCACTGGTTTCTGGAATACCTGAGGGAGAGGGATAATCGAGCCAACATTCAGCTCTCTTAACTGATTGATCTTGGCCAAGATGACCTGGTCTGTCAGACAAGACTCGGTTCCCATAATGAGCAGTATCTGTCAGAAGAAGCACTTGAATGTAGCTGAGAGTGAGCCATGATTGAGTAGAAAGTTAGACCGGCCCAGGTTTGGTGGGTGACATGTTCAATTTATCTCCTTCGCATCTAGGTCAACCCACCGGTTGAAGACGAACAACGCTTTGATGCAGACGTATTTAACAGCAAAGACAAACAACAAAACATGTCTGATACCGGCCTCACCGTCACCTCTACCACTCTAGAGTTTATGCTCTCTAAGAAAATAATAGTCAAGCATAGGGTAACAGGCAGCACAAGCAGAACTTTACTGGATAGGCCCGTTAATCACAAATAGATTAGCTGAAGTATTCTCTGCCTTCAAAACCCAAGCGGGAAGAAACATCAGGTAGCATCATAATTTTCTTTGAAGGCCTGATTGTACTTACTGGATACTCAGCTTGCTACATTCGTGGTCTTAGCGGCTTGCAGAAACGGCCCTCAAGCAAGCAGCCGCGACAGGTTCTTAGACCAGGCTCAAAGGTCATTTATTCAATTATCCTTATTGGAGATCTAGTCTAATCATAACCCTCCGATCTTGTTCACTGTATCATCTAGCCAGTGTGGACCACCCTGAATTCATATATGCATGCAATCCAATGATCAAGCAAAACGGATAATTCTTTGTTTTTCAAAGGATATTCTGGATTCGTTGCCCCTACATCCGCATCTCTGTATGAATTGCCTTCTTTCTTCTTTCTTGGAGCTACAGCTGTTGAGATTTGACACGGAGGCTCATACCAATCTACTTTGTAAAGTAGTAAGAAAGACAGAGGGCCTCTCATCACTGGCTTTATTCATGTCTGATACTTAATGATATTGGCTTGCATGACGCGAACGCGGCTCAGGAATGTGATATTGATATTGAACATCAAGGGTACCAAAGTCAGTGTGTAGATATAAACCGTAATCGGAAAGTCGGAGAGCAGAAGCTTTTGCTATAAGATAGTCTGATGTAACGCGTCTGTTTCTGTGTCCTAGATGCGCACTGTCTCAACATAAGAGGCAGATTCTAGGAGCCGGCTGCCAGGGAGGAGGTTATTGACCAAACCAAATATGATTTTACATCCCGAATCAGCCCGACGATTTTTGGAGTGGAGGCTATATCCACTTCTGCCATGCCCTGCGCACTGTAAACCGGACAATGCCCAAACGCAAACAAAGCCAGGCCAGCCGCGACTATCATTGAGTCGATTGGTTTCTCTGAGACATGCTAGTGGGAATATTCTCAATCTCAACCTTGTTGAAGCTGTTGCCGAACAAAGGGGCGAATTTGGTAGAAGATCATGGTATCGACTAGGACTTTTCTTTCCTACAACATTCTGTTTGCGATGCGAGTCGAGGATGTTCTCCCTCTTTCCTCTGAATGTAGTCTTATCACTTTCTGTAGTACGCGATAACAGCATATGCTTGTCTAACTACCTCTTCCTTTTTTATGCCAGATATATTCATAATGCGTAATAGGGATGATGGCACATCATCTTTCAAGCGACGATGTAGAAAACCCTGTAGTATAGCTTTTCCCACAGCATATACCCAAGCAAAGGTGATCTACCCCCCCACCCTTGCCGTCTCATCTAAGTTGCTGCTAAATTTCTAATATGCTGGTTTGATATGATAGAACAAGACACTTTAACCATTATTTTTATGCCTCGTAACTTAAATCATACAGAAGTGACCGTATGCGATTAGAACATTAAACAAACATTGGCATAAGCGAGCACACACTAATTAGTGCAGTCATCTTTTCCCGATAATCCAACTCCCGGTCCCCTGCAAGATCATCCTGCACCCAAACTGCCTTTATCAGTGCGCTTAGGATATATACAGACCTTGAGGACGCCATTTTCTCCGTCCGATCGATAAGCTCGAGAACGGTACACCGATCATCGTCCGTGCGGGCTTCGCAGCCGATAATTAACAGTGGGAACTGCCGGGGACAGGATTCGAGAGTGGCAAAGATGGTGAGCGCGCGCTGAATCCGGGTCTGGCTGGTGGATCGGGGTTCAAGGGCGCAGGCTGTCATGCGGTTGAAGTAGACAAGGATTGAAAGGTAAAAGAGTTCGAAAGTTGGATCTGGGATATCTGGGAGGGGGAGGTTCTGGAGTTCCCAACCTAGGTTTTGCAGGATTCCGGCTGGGACGGATTCGGGGATTGCAGCAAGTATCTGGTAGCCCAGGTTGAGTAGGATGAGTAGGGAATTGATTGGAGACGGCGTCAGTTGTGAGACCTGATATAGAGTTAGGGGGATGAGATAATTAAGTAATTGAAACGAGGAATACGGACACTCCAGCAGATGACCGGTGGACAGTACTCAGTGTGCAGGGCAGGCCGCCAGTGCAGAGTGCTGAACCGTCCCATGGAATGGTGGTAGAACACCCAGTCCATCATGGTACTGACGACGCTGTCCCGTTTGAAAGGCAGGATCGAGGAGGCGTAGAGAACCTGTTTTACCCCGTTGATGAACAAGTGCCATTGAGATGAGGTGCACGACGCTCTGTGAATCTCAAACGAACATAGAAGCATGCCGGCGGCGATATGCTGCAGCGCTTCTGCGGCACCGATATTGGTATACGAAGCTGCTTTTAGAGACTTTATGGCGGAAATCTTGAACTCAAAGGCCTGGGCTTGCACACCGTAGCGGTGCAGCGACGAAAGGCCAAGTAGGGCTTGGCGAACCGCTGTGGAGGAGGGAGAGGAATCTACCAGCGCCATAGGGATAAGTATGCTACTTATGCTTATAGGATCGTGACCGAGCACGGCTAGAGCGCGCGACGCGGTATGTTCAACTAATGCTGTTAGTTTCAGAGCAGAGTGTCGGGCAGGGGGCCACCTGCAGTATTCGAGCAGCTGACTCTCTGTGACAGAGAGATCGCCGGGCGTGAACGGCATGGGTATTCTGAGAGTGAGCGAGCTAAATCCTATACACTTTTGAGCATAATACCTTGCGGAATCAGGATCTGGACCTACCAGACGGTGATGCACTGGAAAGATAGTAGTGCATCTTGATGTCCCAGTCGGATACGTTGATTAGGCTAATCAGCTTGCAACTGGGCTGTCTGCTGTCAGCCTTTCGAACGGACGACGGTCCTCCTACCACCGCTCGCCTGGGGTTATTCGATTTGGGCCATGAAAGACGGACCCCGTATCCTTTACAGATCCGGTTTGACCGAGCGCATTGCGCACACGTGGGCGTGGCCCGGTCACAGCGGATTCGACGATCTGTTTGTCAGCACCAGAAGGCTAGCGTTGATCCGCGGTTCTAGAAGTTACCTCTGCAGGTCTGGCAGCTTCGTGGCATCTTGAGTTCTATGGAGTTGGACTGCACGAGTCTCGCGCAAAGTTGCCTTGCAGCTGCGGAGGCTCAGCTTATTTAACCCTAAGACCGATTTTAATTTGGGTAGCCTTAGAGGCCAGCTGATTTGTAAGACCGCTAGCCAATGAGCTTGAATCTGCTTATTAGGCGCTTCCTGGCCTGTGGAGCTAAGGAAAGCAAGCAACTTTTCGCGGCGCTAGCCCTAATTGTAGCCGTTTCCATTTTTGGCTGAATGACCAAGCTGAAGAGCATTATACACCATGTGAGTAGCTTGAAGCTCTGTATCGATTTTCTGATCATTATGCTTTGAAATCAGGTCATTCTCTGGACATACGACTGAGAGTTATAAATACTTGCTCTCTGTCCCGAGTACCAGTCTTTTGTCCTACTAAACATCGTCTATCCTCAGCAACAGCAGCAGCAGCAGCATGTCTTCCTACGCAATCACAGGAGCCTCGCGAGGCATCGGGGTACGCAGAATTCCTCTCGTCGTGACCGTAATCTAATCATTTCAGTGGGCATTCCTTTCCAACCTCTCTAGCAACCCGGACAACACCGTCATTGCGCTCGTCCGCAACAAAGACGGAACCGAGAAGCGCGTCGCTAAAGAGCTCAGTGGCCGCACTAACATCCACGTAATCCAGGCCGACCTGGACGCCTACAGTAGCCTGGAAGCTGCAGTCGCCGAGACATCAAAGATCACCGACGGAAGGCTTGACTATCTCATTGCCAACGCCGCATACCTCACGACCTACGACCAGTTTGACTCTCTCAGTACTCTGTAAGAATCCTTCTACGTCATCCACATTGTGCATTGACGCAGTCTAACGGGCAATTACCTCAACCAGGGGCAAGGACCCAGTCACCCTCGAAAAGAACTTGCTCGCCAGCTTCAAAACCAACACCGTCGCGCAGATCCATCTCTTTAACCTCTTCATTCCCCTGATCCTCCGCGGCACAGCGAAGAAGGTCATTGCCATCTCTAGCGGTCATGCAGACGTTGAGCTTGTCTCCAATCTCAATCTGGCCACTGCCCCCGTTTACGCAATCAGCAAGGTCGCGCTCAACATGGCGGTCGCCAAATTCAGCGCCCAGTTCAGTACCGACGGGGTGCTCTTCCTCAGCATCTGCCCTGGTATGGTGGACACGGGGCATTTTGAGCAGTGTATGTTCGCTTGCCTTGCTCATCACTGCGCGTTGCTTCCCAAGAGTTCGGAATGAAGTGCTAACTTCTCTCTTTCTTTCCAACAGTGACCGAAGAACAGCTCGCCGGGGCGGCGGCAATGCTGAAGAAGTTTCAGGAGTACTCGCCTACTTTTAACGGGCCGAGACAGCCTGCCGATTCGGTGAAGGACGTGCTTGATGTTATCCATAATGCAACTGTTGAGAAGAATGCGGGCGGATTCCTCTCCCACAAGGGCAACCGCACATGGCTTTGAGGCTTTGCGTAACCCACAGGAGTTTTATGAGACTCATCAGGTCGATAACGAGGTATATTTGGAGGCAAGTCTGGTGCTAGCAGCCGCGAGGTTTCAGGCCCAATCTGCCTGTATTTTAGGATTCTGACCATGATGGGAGTGGTCGATTGTTAGTAGAAGTGGTAGCAGAAGGGCCATGGCATTGCGATTGCCTGGTTCTACGATGAAAGCAATATACTGGACTTTTGTTGACTCTCCTGCCTAGAGTCTTTTCTCTTCTCTAGCTACTCCCTGATTTAGCCGCGACCGCGCAGTTCTCGAGGTTGGCAGGCGCCGCTGATGCAAGTTATCTAAAAGTCATCACTAGGTTCCGGTCTTCAGAGTGCCAGGAGTAAAGAAGCCACGACAGAGGAGCCGACAACATCCCAACCACTCCAAGCACGTGCTGGTTCGTGAGCACTGAACGCGGCCACTAACAACTCTGTCACGATACTCCATCCAGTGACTTGGGGGAGGAAATAAGCGGTCGATTAGAGATCCAAGCCGCCGGAGAGGCAACACCAGTGATTCACGTAGCGATACTGACGATTCAAGTAATCTGACAGTAGATAGAGAGGTGAGGTGAGACTGGGCGCCTCAGCCGTTGCTGCGGGAGGAGATCGTTGAAGGCAGCGTCCCAGTTGCGCGTGCAGGCATTCGCCATTGTCAACGTGGATCCTCAAGGCCTAGTGAATAGAGCTGTTCAAGCTCCCTGGCCAGGATATCAGCCTGGGCGACCTGGATAACAGATTCTAAGCAACAACCTACTGACCATTCCCGCGCATCTCTTGGTCTGATATTGGCATCTATTGAGTTTCGCGGTCCACCTCAGTAAGTCACATTGGCTATAAAGATCAAGTACGTTACGCTGTTGAGCCACAGGATTGCTGCTTGATCTGGTTTTTACAGCTTCGGTTATACTTATGCTCACAGCTGCCCCATACGTAGATCGCCTTAAGAGCCACCACCGAAACTGTACTCTATAGTCTCTTTTCTTTCAGCCTGTTGTCAATTCTTGGGCTTCCAGAAGCTGGCTCACAAAGGTGATCTATGGCACGATAATCCAGAAGCCAAGACTTCCATCGCGTGGTGTGCTGCAGCCATACATAGAATCTCCTGTATACCTTTAATTTTGGTAAATCAGACCACACATTGCAAAAGGGATCATTGCAGAACCCCCCTAAATCCGTATGGTAGCAACAGTTGCTCTCACCTATTTAGTCTAGTTCAACCGATATCCATTGGGTATGAACTCTCACACGGCTTCGGTTCCTGGTCCTTTACCTGCTGATTTAGGGGCAATAATATGTTCCATTTAGGCTGACCATGCCAGGTTTGCTACATGGCTACCGATATACACCGGAACAAAATCAGATATGGAATACCAGCCGGGCTTTTGCATACCATCCCAAATATGCTCGCCATTGATCTCCAACCCCTGAAAGTCGACAAACTGGATGCTCCGGTTTTCATTATACCCAGCTATGGCCGGAGTGTTCCCTCCCACCCCATTGTACGATAGGTTCCTGGCAATCACGTTTTGAATACCTCGTCCGGGCCCTAGATTATATTTTTGGTTGTAGAGCATCTTGAAGCTGAGAAGCATACCAAGCCGAAAGTCTTTGACGCGGATATCTTCAAAAAGTATATCCTGATCAGGTTTTCGTCGCCACAGTTGATAGCTAGCCAACCCTGTTAATCGACCTGTGACTCCCGGTGATCAAGGATATCAATCTTCGAGATAGTGACGCCCTGCATCAGTTCTGGGCTGACGGCTGACGGTATTCCCATGGAGACCGATATGCAGGGGATGAGCCACATCAGCCCATAGAGACGAATCGCGGAGAGTGATATTCCTCGAGTCTCCGTAATAGTCCCACCGGTGCTGGTACATGGCTACGCAGCATCCGAGTTGCGCATGAAGAGGTTCTCCAGCACCACATCCTGACAGCAAAAAACATCCATGCCGTCCCCTCACTGCACCGCGCTGATCGATCTCAGGCCAGAGACGACGACATCGCGACTGGATCCCATCATCACAGAGTAGTGGCCCGGGTTCAGCACCGTGATTCCCCCTACGCGAATGCTCTCGGAGAGGCTGATAGTGACGGCATCGCTAGGGCTCTTGTAGAGCACCCCACGCCCAAAATATGGCCGCGTTCGACGTGTTTTGAAAGTTGAAGCCGCCCTGGACTACGGATCCGGATGCAAGATATACTGTCTGACCGGAAGTGACGTTGACTGTGCCATCGGGCTCGTGATAACCGGTTCCATAGTAAATAACCGATGAGTCTTGCCTGGCTTGGTCCTCGGAGATGTTATTATTTCCGGTCTTGTCTAGGAATAGATGCAAGACATTGAAAACATCTCCGTTGACCTCGACCACCAGGTTCGCCGGCTCCGTAAGATTCAGCATGATATTGCGGCCACGGACGTCTGCTTGCAGACCGTAAGAGAGTGGGTAGGCCCGTACTGCGTCTATGGAGGGAAACGAGACCTGAGACGGCTCGATCGACAGTTCGATGGGGCCGCTGAAATCGAAGATGCCAACCGATGTATTATAAGAGACAGTATTTCCTGTTGTTTCTTTGACTTCTTTCACGTTGGCCTGGAATAGATCGAGCGATTGCCAGTCGCTGTTGGCGTGTTTGTCCCATGACCGCACACTAACCTGGTAGGCATATGATCTGGCGACTTCCTCTGGTTATGAAAAGATCTCAAGACGGCTTAGATTGGCATTGGGAGCAGCATTTGTAGGTATGATCGTAGCACACAGGGCCAACAGGCCGAATAACAAGCCCTCTTAGCACCGTCTGAGGTGGGAACATGGTTGAACAGACCACTTCCATCAAACATCAAAAGGTGACGCGGTTTATCAGTACGCAGACTTTATACTGTTCACGGTCCGGAGAGCCTGAAACATTTTTAAGCCCTTTTTATTAAGATGCGACATTCCCAGATCTGGCTGTTTCTCGGACCAGGTCCGGTGGTTGTTCCGCGATGGCTTCCAGATATAACCGACGGCCTCTCGCACTGCAGAATCTCGGTCAGGATGACCTATTTAACCAGACCCCATCCGGTAGCTTTCCCGCGCACTGATTTTACCACTGCTGTACTATCCTTGTTTACTCCAGTATTGCTGTCAAGGCTTCAGGAGACGCAGTTTTCTCGTTCTCGTTCGTTCTAATCTGCTCTCAGCAACTTCACCGGATAAGCAGTATGGCGTTCAAGTATCTCTTCTAGTCCGTAGCTGACCGTTACGGGGGGGCAGGGAGAGCTCTCTACGGGCCCTATGGTTACAGATACGGTCGTTCTTTTCATTTAGACGCGGCTGTCCTTCTAGTGGAATAAGATATGATACCTTTCACCGTGTTTGGGACTGTTTCTTATTCTTATATCAGTGAATCCGAGATGACCTCCACTGGGGAACCTCAGTTTCCAACTTCGAGAAGGCCAATCACACGATGGGGGCCAGGTACAGTTGATTACGAAGCCTAACTGGATCATGATATTCCTGATTGGGTCAATCAGTCGGGCTGTTACAAGCGAACCCGGGATAGATCGAGGACGTGCCCTAACATGGATGTCCTAGGCTAAACCTCTTGTAGTGACCATAATTTGCGAGAATGTAAGTCTGTCAGTAGGGCTAGCCCAGGTACTGTCAAAGAGACCATTCGATCTGTTTGGGAAATCGAGCGTCCCTTGTTGATGTATTTTTTTTTTACCGCGATTGACTGTCGGTTAATTAAGAACGAACCCTGAGGGGCATCCACCATCCTACATTGAGCCTACGCAAGTCTGTCAGTACCGAGCTCTTCAGTCAATGCCCATTTAACCCCACGACCGGAAAAGTTCCCGGACCAGCGTGTCGAATTTCCCTCCCTGGCCAAAATGACTTTATTTTCCGCCTCTTCTATCTATACCTGGAGGGCCGATGTGCTGCGAATCAGGGTATATTGAACGTCAAACAATCCAACACTTATGCCCTTTTTATTCGAAAATCTGAAGTCACAACATCTATACTGGGAAATGAAATTCTGGAATCCTCTATAAGTTCTCTCTATGCCCTTCTCAACGCTGGCCCCTCCGGAGCGGTGATTATCTCCCCCGCCTTCTGCTCATTAAATATCAATTCAAGCGCATTCTGCACCTGTTCTCCCTCAGGACCGGGCCCAGCTGACGGGGGTAAGAAGCTCGTTGCGCACGCAGACGCAGACTACAGCCCCTCAGCCACTGAAACGGTTCGCCGTGGTTCTGGCTGCGACCCCAGAACTACCTAGGTTATACGGTGGCGTCGCCTTTGGTGTGGGGAGATTGTAAGAGAGGTACTCCTGTCGGGACACAGAGTCAAACGGCCATATCGCCCACCCTCCAGTATCCGCTCTGGGAATGCTTGGGGCTTGTATCACACTTCAATATGCTGGGAATGCCAAATATTCGCCTTGATATGACTTTCTAGTAGACAAGATTGCATGGATCCGCTAGAGGTGCTCCGAACATCCACCAGGATGCAGACCAGTAGGTGGCTGGAGTTGGATTTAGAGACTTTTAGACTTTTGCAGGCTACAATCTGGAAGAGTAGTTGATCACTCCTGAAGGTGATTGATTACTTTTTTGCTTACCATCTTCGTTATAGGTGAATATTAGATGCAAGAGCCATTGTCCAAATAATTCGGACTGGTGATATCTGGTAATCTCATGGCCTCATTTTGTTCGTAGAAAATTCTCCTAAGCTTTAACAGTATCGACAGTCTCCTACCAATATCTCATTGCATCACTGGTGGCTCTTCTATACTGCTTGCTGCATTGGTATCGAATTGCTTATATAGGTTAACCTTTGGTAGTTCAAGGAACAGAGTTACTGATTCATGTACAATGCTCGTTGTCTTCTAAACTAAGGCAGCCTGAGCATATCAGTGCGGCCTTATTTAGCAATAGGGCCAAACCGTTAGTTCTTCTGAACGTGGGAGACGAAGAGCCATATTTGACCGTTATGGCCTCTGAATATACTCATTGCTCTATTCAATGCAAGATTCTACTAGATATCGCCCTTCAAATTCTTTAAAGCAGCAACACCTCCAAGCCCCGACGAACATAACTTGGAAAAGCCCTACCCCCGTTTAACTTTAGATTTGCTCCCACTGAAGACCCAGATGTATAAGAAGGGATACACTGTCTCCGGGAGAAGAGTTGCCACAATAATCGCGATGCTCCAAAACGATCCGACATACTCCCAATTCTGAGGGACGTTTAGATAACGCCAGCTGAAGACACCGTAAGCTGTGAAACAGCCTAGATAGCGCGCGAGCCTGCGACAACGGTTAGCCATATCAGGACCAGACGGTAAGGGTTTAGAACTGGGATTTAAAACCACCTACCAGATCTCAAGAGAATGACCCAGGATAGAACGATCCTTCAACAGCCGATACACGTAGACCCAACCAACCGGGAGCTGTAAGAGTATCCCTGTCCAATATGCCGTGACTTGCTCGCGGTCATCGGGGTAGATATAGCCCAGATACCTGAACAGTCCACACGCCGTTACGAAATAGACGACCATCTCCCCAGCAACCCGTCGCCATTGATCGCGGCCGTAAACGCGCCAAAGAGCAAGCCCGACGAAGATGAGGTCGAGCTGGAACCATACTAGGAAACAGATCCTCTCGGTTCGGGTTGAGGTAGTCGCAAAGGCGTAGTATAATTCGTACGCTAATGTCAGAGACCTAAATTAAGCGATCAGTCATCCACGGTACACAAAACTCAGAGATAACAAGCGTACAGGTATTTGATTGAGCCAGGCAAAACCCGATCTTTAACAGCGCGCATCATACAGAACACATAGGTAAGGGCATATAATACCCCACAGGATATAATGAGTCCATCCTGCACGAACAGATAGGCTTCTGGTGGGTTTAGGCGGGCATCTGCGGGTTGCACCACGAGATGTCGGATATGGTCGGTTAGCCAAAAGTCAGACATGTTGCTAGCCCAAAACAGAGGCAAAGACCCAATCTAAACGAGCCAAAGCAGTTAACAGTTAGTATGAATTGTTGAGATTAGAGGACAAAAGGCGCGGATATACTATAGTTTCCCTCCTGGCATCATAATGACGGCTGACGAGTGCCAAGATAACTGACCAGTCGCCACTGGAGAGAAAAGAGAAGACCGTCTTGTTCTTTTCTCTTTTATATAGTTTAATTTATTTGTATCTTCCAGAAATCGAGGTGGTTAATGTTCCCGTCCGGAACCTGTAAACCTCTGGGAATACCCAGGGTTATGAAGCAATGAAGGCCTTATAATTGGGGTTCAAGCAAGTCGCCTTCAATAAGACCGTTGTCAATGCTCAACAATCTGGACTCCCGATTACCAAATCGCCACAAAACCCTTTGAATAGGCCATTAGTTTGTAGATAGGCCAGAATCGATGATTTTTCGAGGACCCCAAGTTATATCGTAGATCCACTGCTAATGATTCGGCAATGAGGTCGTCAACCGTGGGTTCAGTCTAAATAACGTCTTACTGATATCTACAGTAAACATCCCCAGGGATATGTCCTAGGCCGATAAAGTGGAACAGAACAGGAGATATAATGACAGATAACCTAACACTCAGCTCATGTCGCTTGCTGTCCTTCCCCTGGATACCCCAGCCGTAGCGAAACGAAACAAGGCCCCCATGGCCGAAATAGCCAGCATTTGTCCTATAGATTCCCAGTGTCAGCTCTGAGCGCTCCAACTGAGTGTCGACCGCTCAGCCAGTCCAGGAAGTGTGAAACACAATAGTGAGAGTCGTCTGCCAGTGCTTGACAAGCTGAGAGAATGTATAATCATGAAATGCGGATGTGACGCTAGTACTGAAGTAAGACCGACCTTGTTGTTCATCCAGGTGTTTGCGATAGGACATATCAGATATTGCGTGCAAGGAGATGTTAAAGCATTAATTAAATTATAGGCTAGGCGAGTCCATTGCGTAGCAGTAACAAATGTAGTAAACGTCGTACAATATATTGATATATTCATAATGTTATTGTAGAGTCGGTGCCCTTTTCGGATCGGATCTTACACCCCTCTTTACTCCTTTCTGCTCTATGTACCGCATAATGATTGCCATCGAGGTGCCGTTGGCGAGACCAGAGCTGAAGCCTGTCGAGAAAGATTCACCGGTTCCACCAGTCTCGAATGGTCAGCAAAGAGCAAAAACCCTTGAGATTGACAGGAGAGAGTAGTACCTTCATCGAATTAAGGGAAAACCAACAATCCAAAATGAGAGCCCAGGAACTGATGAGAATGCGTCGATCGCGCTTGATCGGCGAGCATAGCATGTGTCCTAGGATTTCTTTCACTGTGAACCATGCCCTAGCCCAACATAGTCGTTATAGCGCGCATGTTGATTGCTTGCACGTAATACAAGTGAAGGCTCAGCATCTGAGCCAGCGATCTAAAAAGATGCCGAAACTCAGCCAAGACAGTCCCGGTGAGACTCTAGACGAGGTGGTTGCATACCCTGATTGCGCGATCTATCAGCTTGGTTGATATTTAGAGGCCATTATTGCGGGATTATTCCAGTATGGGGCACGTAGAACTATGTCATCCCACCTCCGCGTCAGTCCTAATGGAACTATTCAGGTAAAAAATACTAATAAGGGTCGGGTGACACTGAGGTGAGACGAATCGGCAGTGAAAAACTTTCGGCGGAAGAAGCCAGTTCATCTTCACTTTTACACAAGAACTTTAGATATAATTTAGGACTCCTTGGGTGTGATCACCGCATTCGTTTACTCTCATCACGGCTGGCGAATAGAGCTCTCGTAGGCTACGCAAATCTCGGGCACCGAATGGCGTGCGTGGACTCTAAAGCCCCAATGGTTTCTAGAATATATGCTATCTTACGCAACCCTCGGCCTTAATATATAACCTCCATCCAATTAAAAGCCAGGACTAAGCACTGAAGCACGTAATCGCACCGAGATATCACTGCCGGTATAGTTGCACCGCTTCGTATGATATGCCGTGGCTAGGTCGTTCTATGCTCCAGACAAGGAAGAGCTGTAGAGCTTTTGCGCCTCTTGGGCGCATACATTCCGTTAACCTGTAATCTCCCTTCCGAATATCAAAGACGGGATTATTGTCAAGGCACGTTGGAATTCAAATACGCTACGAAGCAGGAATCCTGGTCAGCCCTCCAGGATCACCGCGGCATCTAGAAGAAGCATGTCACTCCACCCAGCAACAGAGATTGCAAGGCCACATATCATTTGCTAGCAGTGTTAGAGGTGGATGAAGCAGATAGACCCAAGGATTTTGAGGTGGTGATTCTGGTATTTATTCGACGGCCGCAGGAGCCTGGGAGATGGGCCTCTACTGTTGGCTCCGTAAACTTTCTGACGTGGTCGTATTCGAGCAAATTGAAAGCCGACAGCCTGGCCAGATACTGAACTTCAGTACAACCAGCGGAAATAGGTTTAAGACCAGATTTTGCGACCAAACTACAGCATTGCTATTACAAGGTACATGGCTGCGCAAGAGCCGTGTGAAAAAAAAAAAAGAAAAGAAAAGAAAGAAAGAAAGAGAAAGTAAAAAGAAAAAGAAAAGTGCAGAGGGGAAGAAGAAGAAAAGAAGAAGAAAAGAAAATATAAAAGAAAAGAAAGGAAAAAAAAGGCAAACGCGGCTCACATTATAGGTGGCACAAAATGCAGATTAAGAACAAAAAGTAACATCAGTCCTTAAGCCAAGTTCATATCTGTTGTAGTGCATGCTGAACAACAGTATCAGGGAGATGCAGTTGTTCCTCATTGTGAGTGTAAATAGCCTTTAATGTGGTTGGTGATGCCAGAGGCCATTGCTGTGATATTTCAAGCTCCTGAGCATATTCGGTCTCCTGCGCTCAATATCTCCAGGTTTCTGGCTCTGTACAAGGTTGATCATGCGGCCGGGTTTGAAAACGACCCGGAGAAATCTATCCACGAGAAAATCTCTGCAGAGTAAATCCTGATCCTGCGCAAGATCTTGGCGATATAGCCCAGAAGACGAGCCGGGGACTCTCTGCTCAAGATTCCTTCTCCTTCCCCTTGTCGGTCGCCTTGTCTCTCGTCAGTCTCGCAACGGATCGCGCGATAGTTAGGCAGCGTGCTGACTTGATGGTTGTTTCTCGGTGGCTCTTGGGCGCCATGACAGGCGTCTTGGAGACATCAATCCTTTTGTGACGAAGGCCGACTAAGTAACATGGAGTGGCGTCTGGGACAGTACTGTACTTATTACCAAGTTCGCAGGACTCGAAAGCTCTTTATCGGGTTTGATAGGGCGCATTTGTAAGTTATAGGACTGTCCTTCCGTCTGGCTGAGACGAACAGCTACATCATGGAAGTCTAACATCCGTGTCCAGACGAGACGTCACTGTCCCTGGGGAGTCAGTGGTCAATGGGATCGGTCCTCTGCATGTTGATGGAGCTTAATGCACGACCATTGCTTTGGTCAGTAGCAGGACGCAAGCATCTACGTCCTGCCTATCAGAAGCGACTGAACACTTCTCCCATGGACTGACCGGCCTTCTTTGATCACGGCTCAAATCTCGACGACTGTCATCGATCGTGTTCTTGTTCAGACTATAAAATTCCAGGCATTCAACCGAAGCCCGCGTAGTCCATGGTTGTCATGCGGAATGCCACATCTTACACAGCTAGCAAGTCATACCGGTCTATCACCGTGGGTCACCGCGACGATTGTCGCTTGCTGTCGGACGAGGTCGACTACTTCTAACGGCGACTCGGGAGGGACACGCGAGAGATCTCTTTGGGATGCAGCCGCCACATCAGGCTGCATTATAACTAACCCTACCTCCTCTGGCTTCGCTTCTGATATCAATTAAACTGCGCCCAAGTTCTTTCCCACACAAACCTGGGAGGAACAAGAACAAAAGCAAGACGGCGAGGAGGCGAAAGAGACTCACGTTGGTCCAGTGATGGCCAGCCACCACATCGTTATGGTTCTGCAAGAAGCCGAAGTTCGACTCTATACACTGGTATCTTATTAGAGGTATAGATATTCTACAGACATTTAATAGAGCTTGGCTGTTCATTTGAAGTCAAGCATGCGGAAAAGAAGCGAAATGAGACAGATGAATCTGAGTTATTACCTTTCAAGCTATCCTCCGCAACGCACCTGCATCAGCCGTCAGATCGGGTATCTGTCTATGTAATAACTTGCGATGACACGAAAGCTAAGTCATCCGTCTGCATTGCTGCAGGACGGGTGAGTATAGTTGCACTGGTTGATAGATATGTTGTTCGTGCGGTTGTAATGCTCCTTTTTCCTTCGCATGGGTAGGTACCTACAGGGCGCTATATGCCTTATCAGCGAGATCACCATTCGGGCAGGGCATTGAAACCAATTAGGTAAACTTTGTATACTGTGCAGAGGTGAGTTAATCGCGACATGATGCGATTGCAACTGCTTCATGGTCTTAACTAAGACCACGATGCAATGGTTGCAATGCGTTTGCAACTTCTCTGTCGTCTCCTACCGAGTTTAAGATCCCGGATAGAGAAAAAGACAAAGTCTTCATATATTAAGTCAGGTCACTTTTCCTTCTCCCAAAGTCAAGTTTCGCGGACACGGGTCTGTCGATGGACACACGAGGCCTATATGAGACCTCCCGGGCAGTCTCGGCTGGAATCCCCTGAATGGTAACCACAGAATACCGGGAGCTGAAGAAATCAACACTCTCTGGACAAAATACTGGGGTAGAGAGACTATTATCGAGGCCCGCGATGCAAAGTGTCCTGTCCTGTGTGGAAAATGGGTACGGGTATCCTCGTGGTTGAGGCATGCAGAGCAGTGCGGTACATCACTTGTCTAGGACAGTATGAGCCTTTGATACATGATGATGTACGTTGATTAGATCAATGGGACATCCTCTACAATATTCTTTTACTTTGACAGACCTGACTATATGTATTACGGCTAACTCTATAGCTGCTTGGTAGGTACTTGCTCACCAAGGGATGACGGCTTCAGATATATATATATAGATATACGTATGTATGAATATATTTATTTTCAACATCAAGCTCCTCAATATAACTCGAAGTCTTTGACGACCAAATCACGTACATAGAAGAAAATTAGGTCATTTCTACTAAAGAGTATAGTTCCGCGAAGTGCTCCATTAATCCTTAGCGAGAAAATGCGCCGTGGGCTCGTGCCAGCTACCAGGGCCTGCGTGTCCGTGACGAATCACGGGCATCTGTCACTGTTTCAGGAAGCGCCGTAGCGCTCTAGGGCTCGGCCGGTGAGAGTGTACCATGGTTGCGGTAAAACTCTCCCGGTCATCGTTTGGGTCTATCCTTGATTTCGTTCGCTCAACTTGACGAAGCCACAAAATCCTAGCTACAACTCCAGCGTTACTGTACTGACTCGTAGCATGCAGGCACCCTGCCTAAAGAAGGCACTCCAGGCGAAGTATTTTACCTCCACGTTTCGCTCTCATATGATGATTTCCCGAGTTCCAGACGAGCCGGAGACCGTGACAACGCAGTCACATCGGTCGATCATCACAGGCGCAAATTGAGGATCTGAAGCTGGACAATGGTCCGTCCGTCGTCGATCGTGGTCCATAGTTTGACTTGCGTGAGTTCCTCATGCCCGTGCAGAATCCGACAGGGACTGCGTCACTGCGCTGCTCCGTGCGACGGGCATAGACACGCTGGCTCAGGGCCCACGTTGTTGAAGACATGCGAATGGAACCTCCCGGATTCTTTCATCTCGAATTCGCCTTGTGATAAGCGGAGTAGCTGTACAGTAGTAAATTTTGCGATTGGATAGGGCCTGTCTCCGTCGCTCCTGAGAGCATGGCAAATTGCGATCTGGAGTGGGGTCACTTGCGTGCCTGAATCGCTAGAGCTCTTCAGTGGAAGATAGAGTTTCATGGTCACCAGAGCCCTGGGTCCAGTGAGGTGTTAATTGACACTGCAGAATTCGTTATCGCCCAGTCTGGTAGCATCCGGTGTTGGCCTGCTAGAGGAAAGGAAAAAGCAAAGACTCACCGCACTTGAATTGCCATCGACACAGGCTGTCGACGAGAGGAAATCGAAAGAAACACTGAGCGTCCGACAATTAGAGACAGCTGTCAACTCGGAATGTCTTGCAACTTCGTTTCATCTAGTCCTATCACGCCACAAAAAAGTCGACCGGTGGCGGCGCCATAGTAACTGACAAGGTTCGTAGTCTCGTCGAGGTTTGGACTTTGCGGATGCCCGCCAATCTTTGGCTTCGTATTGCGTACAATGGTCGCTATCAGCTCGTCCGTATATGTGGTCTCTCCAGACCTATAGCGGAAGTTCCCGACTGGAGTCCTGGAGATGCCGGAGTACACATCGGGTCTATTGCCGCTATCACCGCAAATCGCTTCCGGGAAGAAGAGTTGGACTCGCAGTCGTCACTCCACCTCCCCGTCCTATTGGAGCTTGCCTGAGGGACCTTGGGGATGCATTCAGTGCACCCATGAGTCTGGGTCCCACCTTTACTCTTCTCTGCTCGAACCGCGGGTCGAGTGGTCAACAATTTGCCGCATAAAGCTTAGATCAAGATAATTGCCTTGGTAAAAAGCGGGGCCTGTGCCCAGACGAGGCTAGCATCAGTTTTAGCCCTCATGCTAGTTCCTCGGACCGAGTCCACCGCTGCGCTACTGAAGGGCTGGACTAAATGGAATCCACGGGCCTCTCTGCGTCTTTTGTGTGGTCGCACTGGCTAGTTCCACCGTTAATCCTTCTCCAACTGGGATGCACGTGTGATATCTGGCCGCCTTGGCTATTCCCATGCTTTGCGATCGACCTCTGCAGACGTCCAAAGGACGGTTCGAGGAGGGAGGCCAGGCGTTGAAACTTCGAGTTCAAATCCAATAGCTTCCGGGGGTGAGGCGATCCATTCCTTGCCTCAGGCCCACGAGGTTGCATTATACCTTCCTTAATAGGCAAATGAACGTTACGTTCACGGGTCCGCTAAGGATTCATCGTCTACCCCAGGATTGGCATCGAGATGGTCGTCCATCCCGCTTCCAGTAAGTCTCATCCTAGCCAGCAAGGGTAGCCAGGAATGCAAGTCGTGACCGGCTTGAGCTTGTGTATCCGCAACGACCTACTAAGTAATCAGAGGGCCTATCACTTGAAGGTGATTTTCGTCCCTCATTGCCCAACCTCTCGTACTTCGATTCATATACAACGCAGTGGATATCGGAATTGTGAGGACACTACTAGAACGCTATTATTAGCGCCACCGGCTCTTCAGACTGTTAGCCGACACGATACGGACCTTGGACTACTCAGATAGGCGCGACCAGGGAAATACTGAAGTTCCATTTTGATGGGCCGGGGTTATTCTGGAACCTGAAAAGCGGGTTCCTGAACGGAGCCAAGGATTTGGAATCCAGCGGCAGCACCGAGAGTCGGTGGCTATGACGAGCCTGAACATCAAATGGTAATAGTGACGGAGGATAGACCCAAAGCAGCGGTAATGGAAGGTTCTTGGAATGCTCCAAAGCCACTATCCAAAGCCTATTCCGACTCTATTGACAGACGGTCGTCTCGATGGTTGTTGCAGGGTGACCTGAGTGGTCGACGGCGGATGCAGTGGATGCGCGGAGATGAGGGCGATAGCGCGTTTCAGACTGTTGTAGCTGGTCAAGTGTTAACTCAATTGACAATTCCGAGCTCGCTTCTCGCTTTCAATTTCTAACTTTACTCACAAATAAATCACGACTCATTGCTCTCCACCAAATTATCGGCTTGGCTCGTATGAGAGTTTGTGAGTTACGAAGCACTTACTGGGTGGCAACCGGTAAGACCATCGCACTCTGTCCCCATTCCCCGTATAGTCCTCTCCTTGACCCAATATCGCGTAATTCCTGTAGCCCCAGATAGCTCGTCGGATCCTTATTATCGCATCTCTGGTACGGTCGGATCCTTCCGCCCGGCTGTCTGTGATTATGCAGGTCAGGTCCCATCATGATGGTTTCTCCGCCACGATCCTTCACAAACATAATGAGACTCTCGAATTGGGCCCTGGAAACCTTTCTGTAGACCCGCAAGTCTGATCTTGACTTCTCTACTTGATTTGTGAAGGGACGAGGCGTCGGGAGGACGGGGAAGGTCTGGCAATGCTCTCTCAGGATCAGTATCAGATATCGAATGATACAGCGACTTGCTCGGCATTTCGTAACGTCTTTTTTTCTTTTCTGTTATCTTCAATCAGAATCCTTCGCCCAGACCCGTGCTCGCCGGACGGTCACACCAGCAACAAGTGCAACCCGCCCAGTAATCCGCCATTATGCCGGGTCGTCAAAAGCCTCCCACTCCCATAGAACTTTCCTTGACGGAGCGACGGCGGCCCTATCCGACAGGACAGTTGATACGGGGACACGAGGGTTCCGGTATCCCGGATGAAGAAGAAGAAGAAGAGGAGAAGAAGCCCTGGCCTGATCCTGAGCGTCGAAAAGGTCCAAAGCAAAGTGAAACGGATGTAAGGGATCCGGCGGGTCTCGGGCGCCCACTTGCGCGGGAAGGCAACTGTCATATTCGCGTACTATCACTGGCCCGAAGGGAACCTCGTGCGCGCGACCAGTATCAGATCACCAGAAAAATGCCAACATTCAAGGCTAAAGTCTCTCGCCAATATCGCTACACGCGGAATTGCGCGATGCCGACTGCATTTTTTTTTTTTTTTTTGGAAAGGTTCGATATCCTCTTTTGTTAGTTTATCTGCCGTGGGTGGAGATTCTGTGACCTGTCATGTCATCTCATCCACACCGCGCGGGACTCGAAAATCAGACGCTGACGATGGGCACGAGCCGTCCTGTCATACCGTATTCATGCAAGGTGGCTTGACGGCGTCGATCATCGCGGTACGGCGTCGGTACCTGCGGTAGAGCGACAATTTTCACCTCAGCGCGGGTGCGACTGTCAGTGTCGAGCTCTCCCATCCCTATCATGATAGATAACCGTTGCTGTCGTCAGATACGCGCAATCAACCAGCTAGGCCATTACTCCTACCTTTGAGTGTTGGCGCTTATCTATCACTTATCGTTCTCTGACCAGGCAAACTGCAGTCTGATGCATACCCCGACGACAAGGATACTCTGCTGACCGGTCATATTCTCTAACATCTGTGCCACAACGGTTTTCCTCTTGGCATTGGGCGCTAAGAAATGACGGTGAATCTTGAGTGCTCAGGTCGACGATGATTAATCGTCTCTCACTCTTCGGTTCTCGCAACCGAACATTGACACTACTACTCGAGTTGCCGTAGTTGCTGTTAGGTATTCATTCGTCTATTTTACCCTACAAGGCTACAAGGACAAATCTCGGCGATACACCGGCGCATCATTGTAGTGGAGGCATCAAACGTTCGAGGTCTCGAGCTCGAGTCTGAGAAGCGCAGCCTGGCCTGATTCTGAAGGCCCTAGTCCCAGTCACCGACCTGTCGAAATAAGCAGGTAGTGCGACATTGCCACCAACTGGAAGGCAAGTACGTAATCGACTTGCTTACTTCGACTCCGTTCGGCTTGCTAACGGTATGTAGAGAGGATGGCGCCATTTGCTTCTGGAAGCCTTCTAGCGTCAGTAATGGAGCTTCCAGCTCCGTTGTCGTACAGAGCATGGCTCGATGTCGGCTCTATCGGTACGTATCCTCGGAGTGCCTACCATTTCAATTAGAAGAGTGGGTAGCAATAATGTCGGCCCAGATCCTAGGTAAAGCTAGAGCTAGGGGATGAAAAATGTCACGCCGTGTCCTTCTGGAAGCCTTCTAGCTTCATAGTCATGGATTCGGAAGCATATGATTATGGAGAGCCTAATATGACTTGCTGTGGCCTGCGCGACAGTCGCAGCGACGATATGAGATGGACCCAGTAATGGAACGGGACCTTACAGTAGTGACAGCGGCCTGGTATATCTCCGACCCTTCATCAAAAAGGTGGAACTGGATAGCTTCCAACGCCCACGGTGGAACTGGAATTCTTCAGGAAAGTAGGCCGTTTTCTTCTCGAAGCCTTCTAGCTCTGCGTCTGGAGCAGCTAGCATTATTCTAGCTCGGCGTAGCTTCTGTGTGGTAAGATGTCGAAGGGTCAAAGCATGGTTTTTAATATAAGAAGTGGATAACATATGTACCTAGTACTCCGTACATACGGACTAACGGTCGTCGGTAAGCTTCCTATTACTGCAAGCTCCAATAATCTCGAACCTCGATCCATTCTCAATTTGGGGAGCAGGTAGGGCCGAGCCGAAGAGAAAGTACCATGATTTGGATATCCAATATTCACCACTTGACTCCATTGGTATCCATACCATCTCCGTGCCGTCTCAGGCTCATCTGAACTTCAAAGGCCTAAAGTGCTCACTTTTCATGCATCGTCCGTCCTATCCCCGGCCCTCGTCCCGCGCGAACCGTCCTGTCAAAAAAGTACCTTATGTCAAAAGCACCAATGAGATGGGAAGTGGGGTCCGGTCTATCTTTAGTGCTGGGGCCTTCCAATAAGAAGCCCTGAATTTCCGTGTTTATGTAAACCTTTTGCGACATCTCCCCCAACCACTGACAGCAAGCTGAGGTCCCAGTGACCAGACCTCCCCGGGGTCTGTCGACCGTCTGGCTGGACTGGTCGCTTTGGTCCGCGCTCTGGAAAAATACAGTTATGGTGAGTGCACTGTGCAGTGCTTCTGGAGGAGGCAAGTGCTAGAGACTTCAAGGGCCCCAGCTGACCCTTGAAACTTCATTATTGAACTTCTTTACACTTGGCCAAGAGGCTAGGCAGCAGCGTCCAATTTCTCTGGCCTTAACATCATGCATTCTCATGCATCTGGAACTCACAATCATGCAGTGCAGGCATCAAGTTTGCGTCCCACAAACAATGTATTGCTTGTGAGTGGCAGCCAGGATAACTCTGCAGTGATTTGCAACTCGCAAGTTTATTGTAATATTTGTACAACGAGGCCTGGTAACTCGGCTGTGGCATCGTAGCCCTACCGTACATACCCTTGTACCAACGTCAGACTGCGTGAACAGTATAAGTGTGCTGTTGGATCTCATCCACGGTCCTGGTCCTGAGCCCTGACAGCTCGCTCAGTTTCAGGTCAGCTTGGCTCGGGGCAGATCCCTTGCTTTGGGATCCGGTGCTGTCACTCAATTTACGAGCTTTGACAGTCCTTTCGCGTCCATTGGAGACTTGCGCCTGTCAGCGGATATAGGGACTGTGGTGATGAATACTGTACAGGTCTACGCTGCTGATCATCGCATACAAGGAGGATTCGTTGCGAGCCTTCAATCCGCTTGCGATTGAGTCGGAATGGTTGCGCTATCGGCATTAGCTGAATTATGAGCGGTGTGATAAGATTGCTTTTTCCACCGAAGATCAAAGATGAAGTTCAAGCCTCGACTTTAAAGCGACATTGCCACGGAACTGTTAACCGGCAGTCCGTCTGGGATTCCACCCATGCACCACCAGTAGACTATTGGCGAAGTTAGCAGCTGCTGAAAGGAACCCTGGCGAGTTCGGAGTCAGCTTTTGGGCTATTGGCGCTGGTCGGCGAGCCCAACATCTCTTTGATGTCGAGACATCTTGACAAAGAGAACCTTGAACAAACTGTAAGTCTGTACTCTGTAACGAAGCTGGAGCTTGGCCAGTAGAGGAAATCAGAACAACCCGGATCATGACGGGGATAACTGCGTAACTGTTTTGATGGCGACCGGCACTTGCAGTAGACGACGCGTTTTTGAGTAACCTCGATGCCCGTTGCCTCCGATGAAGCAATTGCCAACCTGAAATTGGGCCAGCTGCACACAAAGATTGGTCGGTGGGCAACGCCGACAGACCTTGGCTGCTGCAAGGCTGCGCTCTCTCCGCAGTTGTTCCTGCAGTAGGCCGGACAAACTGATCGGTCTAGACGGTGTTGAACAGGTCCAACCTAAACTTGGAAAATATGTGACTTACTACGAGACAGACGTCTTGATTACTCTGAATCTTGTCTCTACTGTCTGTCACTTGTCGGAGCATTTTTTACCTCATTGGTAGGTATTTGTCGAGCTGGGATTCCGCGGCAATACTATATGCAAGGTGCGCACTTCGCAGCGTACCTGCCATATGACAAGCAAACTTGTCTGGAGTACAGCCCCTCCTCTGATGAAACCGCAGGCAATCGGTCTCGTCGGCTGCAGCAGAATCATATGAAAGCAAGCTTCAAATCAAGCGCGTATAGGACAATGCAACTAATCGATATCCCAACCAGGATTGCATGCGATATTCCTGCCTTTTGGACAATCGGTGGGACTGGGCCGGGGAGACGGTTTCGAATCCTCGCTCGTCGCCACAATAATATCCGTTGATATAGGTCTCATGTAGATTGATTACTCCGGTCGGTGTATACTCTTCTTTGTCCTCCGCGCAGGCCCGAAGGAAAGCCCACGGTCGCGGCGATACTGCAATGGTTGTGGCACTCTAGTGGCACTCTACAGGCCCAGGCGAGCAGTGCGACTGCGACCAATCCTCCCACAGCAGCGAGCACGGGAAATTAATTTTGATCGACCTTGCCGTTGTTCACTCTAAAGTTCACAGTCCACAATCCACCATCAGCGAGACCCTCTTAAGCCTGGGAGTGCTTGCTGATCATACTGAAAGCGAATCGACGGCTCGAGCGTAACACTCATCGTCATGAAGACGGCCGCTCATAGGCCCAAGCCCACCGAATTCTTCCTTTGCACAATTTGGGCTTGGGGTTGAATCAGAATCCGACCCCAAATGGACGGACGGGATGCGCACTGCGTGGGGCCGCCCAGGCGAGTCAATCCTTCCCTCAGCAGCAGCCAACTTTTCGGTCCACGGGTTGACGGTGCAGTCGGCGTTATCTGTCGCTGCGCTGCCGTTATCATTGGTCAGCAGGTTGGTGCTCGCTCCCCGCTCTCCCTCAGAAAGAAGAAAACCAGGCGGTCCACCTCAATTTCGAACCGACTGCTGATTGGCCGTATGTTAGTGCACATCGCCCATAAGCCATTTTACAAAATCAGGTCAGCACGCATCTCACGTTTGAGAGCCGTTGGCGAAATACCATTGATGGATGGGCGTTCGTCAGTAGACGCGGGCAAGTCCGTGGAGGGTGAGACCGGACAGGTTCACGCTGGCTGGGTTCCAGGCTGGGAGGGGAGGGAAACAACGTGACTGGCGGAGAGGATGGGCAATTAATCAACTGGCGAGCTATTTTAGGAAGGAGCGAAAATCATTGGCAGTCTTTAGGTCTCGGAACCGCTGCGAATACGCTGTGGCAAGTTGGCAACTGGCTCAGCCATCGAACAACACATAAACTATCCATCAAGAAACTGAGACACCAGTAGAGCAAATCAGAAAAGTGATTTGGCCGAGCTGATGGCTTTGTTATTGCTCAACTGTCTAGACTGTCTAACATTGCGTGGTTGTTGGTGAACGCGCACACCACTCACGGTCCAAATCTGTTCTGTGTCCATGGTCCACGGTCTCTAGATCGCTCTCCGCATTCGCTACAGTATCCGTATTCCGTACGGAGTACCGTAACAATGGATTTGACCTAAAGCCACCATTAATATTTGAATTTGGGAAGTGGGAATGGGGCCTGAAGCCCACTCGTGCTCGTCGCGGTCGCCCCCTCCCCCCACCGACTTACGCTTTTTGGGATTCCCCGGCCGTCTTCTGCGGTAGGCCACACCCTGCTCGCTCTAGCCCATTTTATTCGCGGTATTGGGCATGGAGCACAGCATCCGATGGCAACGGCCAGCTGGAGTTATGTTGTGCACAATTCAGAGGGCGAGAGGCAGGATCCTGCCAATCCAGGCTGCAATCCCGGGTCTCGTCGTTCCATTGGACTGGTATCCTGGGAACTGGGCGGGTGCATGAGGACGGGCATCAATCAAAATTTCGACATGGCCGCCGTCTCTAGAGAAAGAAGAGATCTGAACAGATAACATCGCAGGAAGGCATGTTAGGCGTTATGGTTTATGACACCATCTCGCCGAATCAGCAGATGGCTGGCGTGATGGTTTGGGAAAATAAAAATATATTATTTCTGTAATAATAATAATATAATTTATCAGGTTGAGCTAAAAGTACGGCTCCAGTCCGAGCAATTTGTAGCACAGGCAGATCACACTCTTTTATCCACAGCCCGTCCATCACCTCCACCATCCTTCCACTCGGCCTCTCTCTCATTTCCCTCCCCGCGACTTCATCTTCTCTTCCTATCCTTATTTCAGTTTGTCCTTTCCTTTCCCTTTTTAGACTTCTGACTTCCCTCGTCTTTCGTTTTTTTTCCTTTTCTACTCTCTGTATTTCCTGCTTCGCTTCCTCTTCTCTCATCAGTCTTCCGGTGCCTCACTACAAAGGTCCCTGTCCTTCCTTCATACGTCTGAGAGACAAGAGAGACTAAGCTCGAAACACCGTCACGACTCGCTTCCAGACTTCTCAAGTGTTGTCTGATCCTCCTGCCTCAATCATTCTTTACCTGAGCGCAAGAGCATCCGACTAATACATTCATTGCATCACCCTCAATCTATATCAACTTACGCTTACTATATCTAATAATACCTCGGTCGAGAGCAGCTTCTGCTCTTCTTACCTTTCGACCATCATCTAATGTGAGTGCTTCTGCAAGGGTCCATCCTAGGTCAATACTAATGCAGTATAGAATCAGTCTAGCACAATGGACGCATACACAATGGCTCCCAACGGCCAGGCACAATTCGCATACTACCCTGCCGACTCACAACCGAGGCCGCAATACTCCAGTCATCCCGAGATGCAATACTATGGCCAGGTCTCGCCCTTTACGCATGCTCAGCAGCAACCCCAACAGCCGCACTGCATGCCCGAGCACTATGCTCCGACGGTCATCAACATGCACCAGATGGCCACGGCCAACGCATTCCGCGGAGCTATGAACATGACCCCGATCGCCTCTCCTCAGCCGTCAAACCTCAAGGCGTCGCTTGCTGTGCAAGGATCGCCCGCTCTGATGCCCTTGGACACCAGGTTCGTCAGCAACGACTACTATGCATTCCCCTCCACGCCTCCTCTTTCCACCTCCGGTAGCTCCGTGAGCAGCCCGCCATCGACCAACGGTGCTCTTCACACTCCAATGCAAGAGAGCTTTTTTACGTTGGAAAAAGTGGAAGGTGTGAAGGAGGGATGTGAGGGTGACGTTCATGCGGAGATCCTAGCCAGCGTTGACTGGCAGCGCTCGGCCTCGCCTGCGATGACACCTGGTAAGTTGCATGTGGATTGTGCTCAGAAAGAGAATCAAGAGGTGGACAGGACTAATTTTTCTTTAGTGTTCATACACAATCCTTCAATCTCAAGTCAGGGCTCAGATCTCCTCTCGGCAAGCTCATGCCCGTCTCTTTCCCCATCGCCTTCTCCTGTTTCTTCCATGTTCGGACAATCACAATCTTCACTCCAGCTTGAACACGCCACATCTTTCTGCGATCCTCGGGAACTCACCGTAGAGTCGGCACACCACGCTCCTGCTGAGCTTCCTCCTCTGCCTTCTTTGTCGTGTGACGATGAGGAGCCAAAGGTGGTTCTCGGTAGCGAGGCCGTGACTCTGCCCGTGCACGAGAATCCCACTCCATCTTTCACATCTACCAACGAGGACCCGCTCAGCACACTGCCGACTTTTGACAGCTTCACGGATCTCGACTCCGATGATGAGTTTGTGAACCGCCTGGTGGATTTCCACCCTAGCGGCAGCACATTTTACCTCGGCGGTAAGCGACAGCGCCTTGGAACTTATTCATTAGATGAGGATGAGTTCCTCAGTGAGCACGGAATGGATGAGTCCGAGGATTTAGAAATGGCTCTTTCTGGCCTTCCTACCATTCAGCTTGATAGCGGTGAGAGTCAGGAGGACATGGCAGCTAAGAAGCGTGGAAACCGCAAGTCTGTCAGGAAGTCGGATAACGGCTCAGAGGCTTTCATAGGAGTGCAGGCTCAGATGCCCGTCGACAATGCAGTCGAGCCCGCCTCTCGCGATCATGCAGATTGCCAAGCTCGTCAGAACTCGGTGGTCAGCGCGTCTGGCTCAGAGACAACATCTGCTCCTGTCTCGGTCAATCGCCGCGGTCGCAAGCAGTCCTTGACTGACGACCCTTCCAAGACATTCGTCTGCAATCTTTGCTCCCGCCGCTTCCGCCGACAGGAACATCTCAAGCGCCACTACCGTTCTCTGCACACTCAGGACAAGCCATTCGAGTGTGGTGAATGTGGAAAGAAGTTCTCCCGGAGTGATAACCTTGCCCAGCACGCCAGGACTCACGCTGCTACCACATCGGTTGTTATGGGTGTCATTGACACCAACAACGGCCAGACATACGAGGACCGAGATTCATCGACGATAGGCGTCCTTTTCGACGCAGCGACCAAGTCAGCCACCAGTGCGTCGGACGACAGCACGGAGACCTCTGTCGACCGACGCTCGCTCAAGAAACGCAAGCGTGAGGAGAGCACCGCGTGATCCGGAATCACCGGAAGCTATCACGAACGCTATGCGACCAGGAGCTTTTTCCTATACATTTATACACTATCCTGCATTTTTGTCCAGCTTCGACTTCCACACTGGTCTCGTCGGGTTGACTTGGTATGGCGTTAATCATTTTTGGGTACGGTTTGCATCACACTTCTCCGGTCACAAGAGAAAGAAACAAGGAACAAGCGGTATTTTGGGATGCCCATTTCATTTCAGGGCTATAGAAGGGGCGCAACACTCGGTTGGACACAAAATCATAGAGCGCATCGCATGGCTGGGTTATTACTTCAGCCACTGGCTGTATCATCATTTTCTTTTTTCTCTCTTTGACCCCTAACAACCTTTCTTGTACTTGGTTTATCATTCCTGCTCTTCACATATCTTTTCGCTTCGTTTCGTCTCGTTGACATTGCTCTTCTCTGTCTATTTTGTTGTAATATGCTCTTTGTAACTTCACTGTGCTGGCCACATGTATATTTTAATTTTGATCTCCTTCTTCCCGTCATTACTCATACCCCTACATGCATACTGTCTTATATCACTTATATCTTTTGCCAGTTTGGTTGCATCTACCCGTGTGCATAATATGTGTTTGCTGTACGTTGACGGTCGTCTGGCGGCTTAGGTAGTCATAATCTAGATGTTGCTGAAGCAGATCTTCTCTGATACCTGTAGCCAAATAGAGTCTGATATTGTAAGATATTGCGGGAGAGGACTCTTCGAACTTCAGCGATCTATTTCGCACTTGGCCGTTCTCGGGCGTCGTCAACCAACACCAACGCTCAAAAACCGTCTACCTTTATGGAACCTACCATTCAATTTGTCACTTCTTAAAGGGCCTAAGTCATTCCACGGAAAGGATCGAGATTGAATATCCTCTTTGAATCCGCAGGGTGTCAACCCCCCCTCGATTGACTCTAATCTTATCGGACGGACCTGAGGGGTAACCTGAAAAAAATCCCGACTCATCGACGAAAGCCACCTCTTTTAACGTACAAACAACCGCAACACGAACAAGAATGCTACAATCATCAAAATCTGCAGGTCTCAACGTAATCGCCCTAATATCAGGCGGAAAGGATTCCCTTTACTCGATCCTGCATTGCATCCGCAACGGCCATAAAGTCGTCGCGTTGGCGAATCTCCATCCACCGCCAATTCCTGCCATTAGTAGCAATAGCGACAATGATTCCACACAGCCAGAAACAGCAGACGATATCGACAGCTTCATGTACCAGACAATTGGGTGGTCTGTGATTCCACTGTACGAAGAAGCATTGGAGATTCCACTGTATCGCGCCCCGATTATAGGAGGAGCGGTTGATGCGGGAAGGGTTTATCGCGACACGAACGATGCTGCTTCTCCTACTACAAAGCTTGAGAGTGCTGGCAAGGATGAAGATGAAGACGAAGACGAAACAGAGTCCCTCATTCCCCTACTCCGCAAAGTTATGGCCGCGCATCCTGAAGCGAACGCCGTCTGCGCGGGAGCTATCTTGTCTACGTACCAGCGCACGAGGATTGAAGATATCGCTAGCCGACTTGGTCTCGTCCCGCTCGCCTGGTTATGGCAATACCCGTTCCTCCCAGCTCCCGAGGCGCGGAGGCAGCTCGGGGGTGAAGAAGATGAGGCAGGCTTGCTGACGGATATGGCGGTGGTGGGGTGCTCAGCGCGGATTGTGAAAGTTGCGTCTGGCGCACTGGATGAAGGGTTTTTGTGGGGTGATGTTTCGGATGCCGGGGGTGGTTTACGGAGGAGGATTGTCAAGGGTGTTAAGAGGTTTGGGATGGGTGGGGGTGAGGATATTCGGGGCGCAGTTTTGGGTGAGGGAGGAGAGTATGAGACGCTCGCTGTTGATGGGCCCGGGTTTTTGTGGAGAGGGAGAATCGAGGTTGCGGAAGAGGGGAGGGAGGTTAGATCTGGGGAGGGGGGTGTTGGATATTTAAGGTTAAAAGGAGCGAAGGTTATAAGGAAGAGTGAGGATAAAAGTGATGGGATTACGCCGGGAGATGTGAGGAGGCCGGCATTGTTGGATGGGAGGTTTGCTGCGGCTTTGGATGCCTTGTATAATGAGGGCGAGGGAGAAGAGGGCAGAGCTGTGGTTATTGGGGGAGATGGCGGAGGGTCTTGGCCGTCTGATCAGCCCATACAGTCTGTCAATGGTGGTATATGGATGGTGTCTAATCTTATAGCACCCGAGGCTGGCCCTGGGGCTGCTGAACAGATGGCAGCGATTGTGAAGAAGATCCAGGCTGTCCTTGATACATCAGTTGCTAACACAGCACCCCGGACGACAGCCGACATCGCCTTCACTACAGTCCTTCTCCGCTCTATGGCCGATTTTCCGTCAATGAACGGCATATACGTCTCTTTATTCGAGAAACCAAACCCTCCAGCCCGAGCTACAGTGGCCTGCGGTGATAGGCTCCCCGACGGAGTAAACGTGATGGTCTCGATGGTGGTCGACCTGGGCCCAAGGGTTCAACGAGATGGTCTCCATGTCCAGTCGCGATCATACTGGGCTCCGGCCAATATTGGCCCTTATTCACAAGCCATTTCCGTGCCTTTGCAGGGAATGGAACGGGTCGTATACATCGCCGGGCAAATCCCTCTGGAGCCGGCCTCTATGGATCTGGTCGAGGTTGAAAGCCCTTCAACGGTTGGAGGACGTGTATGGGCAGAAACGTTTTGTTTACGAGCTGTCCTATCGCTCCAACACATGTGGCGGATAGGAGCAACCATGGAGGTTGGCTGGTGGCTGGGTACGGTTGCTTACTTCACTGGGGAACATCACATCAAGACTAGGGCTCGGCTTGCATGGGAACTCTGGCAGAAAATGCACGAAGCAAATGCTGCAGAGTCGGAGGAAGAGGACGACGAAGGGTCAACACTAGACGTTTGGGATATTAAATACGGACGACGAGTGCCCGAGTACTCAAAAACAGCCCTGCGCCCCAGTCTTCCCAATTTCGAACTGGTAGAGGCAAGCGATCTCAAGAACCAAGTGCCGGCATTTTTCGCTGTCCAGGTGCACGAACTCCCCCGAAACAGCGATATTGAGTGGCAGGGATTGGGCTACTGCTGCGAGGGGTTGAAACTGACCAGGACAGAAACAGAGTTCGGGCGCACGACCGATGCCACCACGAGCGAGGGCTTGAAATACTCGTGCATCGAGATCGATTGCGCTAGCGCAGAAGACCTCAAAACCCGGATACAGCGTGTTATGGAAGTATACACGCCATCGCAACCGAATACTGTCCACTGCGTTATCTACAGCAGCCAGCCTTTAACCCAAGACTGCTGCCAAGGGCAAATTGTCTCGTGCAAGTCGGTTTGGGGCGCTGGTGGGAAAGAAGTGGCGGCAGGGGTGATTATACAAAGACAGGCATGAGAACTCTTGACTTAAGACCGCGTAAGTCCGAAGGTATGGGTGAAACGATGTCTACCATATGGTGATGGCGAAATATTCGGGAAATCCTTCGAACGGGGGTTGCTGCAAGGCGATTATCCAACGCCTCTACGAAGGGAATTTGATTGGCCGATAAGCGTGGACTAAATTTCCCAGTCACCACTCAGACCAGTCCCAAGCAGGCGACTGTTGGTATTCCTTTCGCTGTTCTAGACACAGTCCCGAGCCGTCGTACGTGTCGCCGCGCTGATTGGGCTGGTACAGTCGCTAAGAGCTTTGTCCCCGGGCTGGGTGAAGCTAAAACCCAGGTCGGGAAACTGTTGAGGCGAGAGAGGCGTAGCAGGAAAATAGGCGAGATTCAAGAAACACAATATCGAAAATTAATGGCTCTATAGTTATAACTAAATGGATGATGGATGATGGACTGTGGTAACTTGTGTACAGCTCGTGGAGCCAAGCATGTGACAGCCAGAAACAGGGCCCGCCTTCCGCCTCGATAACAGCTGGAGCCTGTACGGTGGGTGGTAGACTCAACCAAGTTACCAACGCCATTCCATGATTCCCATATTATCCCACGTCTAACCATCGCTCGCTCATGCTTTACATCCTGTCAGGTAAGTAGATTCATCCATCTTTGCCACTACTATCTGATCGAGCCCCGCTGTCGTGGTTAATTTCTGACTTTTCTGGGCTTAGTGTAGTGGCCTCTTAACTTTCAACCCTCACACGACTCGACTTCCAACAACGCCTGATCATGACTCTCTCCGCGTTATAAACACAACAGAGCTTCTCGATATCCATGGGGCCATGGCCTCTTCGACAAGCCAGGAGGATGAGGGGCCGTCTCCGAATCATACCATGATAACTCCCAACTTGGATGTCGCTGACGATCTCCGATCATTATCGCGATCACCACACCCGCATCGGCGCAACGGCTCCGTACATTATTATACGCAAACACGAACGTCCAGCGATAGCGGCACTGAGGCTGATGATGAGAGTACCAGTTTACTGAAGGGACTATCTCCGCCGCCACTCCGATCACGAAAGGGAACTCGACCGGTGGGTGATAATGATTTTTGGCTTCCTGGATTGCAGCGATGGCGGTCAACCTCGCGAAGCTCGCGACGAAGCTCGGTTGGAGATAATGAGGCAGATATATTAGAGCTGAAGAGTAAGATCAGGGCGAAGAGACGTGTTGAGATTATTCGGAGGGCGTTTGAGGCTGCTTTGCTGCTTTTTGTTGGTGGTGTGGTTTTGGCGCAGGAGAATGCGAGGTTGCTTGCGTGGGTTTGGAAAAAGGGTATGTCGGTCACTTATCGAGTTTTATTGCTTTCATTACTGACTGTGCCTGATATTAGAACTCGTTACCTATTCCCTTACAGTTATCGGAGTCTACGCTATATACCCGCTCAACAGGCACGGACGATTACGGCTCTCTAGATTTTTGTCATTCGACATTCCGCCCAGCTTCGACCCAGCTCCGCTTCTATACCCGATTCTCATTCCTGTTTATATTTCCCTGTCCTTGTCAAATCATGATCCATCATTGGTGCTACACAACATCCTCCTCGCTCTCGCCTCAATTCCACCGCCGGCAATTCCCATGCATGATTCGGTGCACGGGCAGAGTGTAATGCACTGGCTCCTCACTCTACTCCCTGTTCTCGTCTCGGAGCAATTGTCTTGGGGTAACATTCGTCCGACGCCTCTTTCTCTCCGCGGTCTCAGTTCTGAAGCATTGACCTTTGTTTTTCCTTTGCATCAAGCATTGATACCCACTTTAGATTTCCTTTTGTCTACCAGCATTCTTCCAGCGGAACTACAGCTTCTGACGACTGCACTTATTAATCTGTTTCTCTTTGCCACTTCACCACAGGCGGAAATTCTCAAAGCGCTGCTATGGCTGGGCAGCCTATGTATTTTTATCTCTTGCCGCCAGGTCCTCCACTGGGAGGTTTCTCTTGCTCGAATACCGAGTTGGAAGTTTCGCCGGTCCCCTAGCGGCTCTAGCTCGCCGAAGAATATTTTGAATCTGCTCGACCATAGGATCTGCCAGAAACTGAGCCGAGCTGGTTCTTCTGAGGAGCCTACTTCAGACAGCGATTCACCAGATAGCTATCTGACATCTACCTCGCGACGGGCACAACATGAGACCCGAGAAAAGACCCCAGAGTCTCCTACAGACAACGTTGCAGTGGAGGACTTTCCACAAAGACAGACTTCTACCAATTTCGAAGATGCCATGCGCTTAGAGAAGACCAGGACAACTCCGCGAGGCCGACGCAAGCGATCAATGGCGCCTGATCTGGCGCCCTTCCTTACGATGACTGTCCCCCAAGTCCAAGTCCGCAAGTGGCTTTATGCTTTCTACGTCTACTTGGCCGTCTTAGCTGTCATTCTCGGCCCGGTGCGAAAGTATGTTGGTGAGCGAGCATTACAGGGGGAGGAGCCTTTTGGCTGGGCACTGGGATACTTGCTCGGGAATGTATCTTGGTTCAGGTTTTGGGTCATAACCTCGAGTCTGGAGCGATGGATCCCGATACCTCCTCGGGTTGATGCTAGTTTATCGAATGCATTCTGCCATCTCGGCCGGATAGAGCATATCCGTCAAAGCGCCCTTGGGGAGGCTAGTACGCGTCTCATAATCATTGCGTACTGCCTAGCTGTACTTGTGACCGGTATTGCAACAGTCATCCGGTTGGGCACCTTTGTAGAAGTCGACACAAGGCGCAAAGTCTTTCACGGTACGATGGTGCTAATGTTCCTCCCGACAATTTACATCGACCCAGCATTCTGCGCCCTCGCTATGGCCCTGGTCTTAGCGATCTTCCTGCTACTGGACCTTTTCCGCGCTTCCCAGCTCCCGCCGATCTCTCGGCCATTGACCTATTTCCTTGAACCCTACGTTGATGGCCGCGATTACCGTGGCCCTGTCATCGTCTCGCACATATTCCTTCTCATAGGGAGCGCCATTCCACTCTGGCTCACCCTTGCCGATATCTCCCGAACAGGTGACTACCCCTGGAAATCTTGGAACGTCCAGACTCGCGACGCAAGCATGCTCAGCGGCATCATTTGCGTTGGTCTCGGAGACGCAGCCGCTTCCCTCGTGGGCCGGCGCTTCGGCCGCCGCAAGTGGTTTTGGGGCGGCGGCAAGTCCGTTGAGGGCAGCGTCGCCTTTGCGATTGCAGTGACGTTCGGATTGCTGTTCGCTCAGGGCTGGCTTGTGCTAGGACAGTGGCCTACTAGCGGATTCGATGGACCAAAGCCGTTCTCCTGGTCTGGGGCGTTGGTAAAGGCTATCCTTGTGGCTGGTGGAGCTAGTGCAACCGAGGCGGTCTTGACGGGGTGTAATGATAATGTGGTTGTGCCGGTTGTGCTGTGGTTGCTGGTTAGGGGGTTGGGACTCTAGATTACCCAGGTTGTTTTACTATCTATGTCTGAGATGGCTGACTACGAAGATTTATGCTGTATAATGTGCCCTAAAGAGACATTTGTCTTCAATCGTCTCTAGTGTTAGCTGAATAGTACCCAATTAAGCGATGAGGAAGTTCAAACACGCCAGCTAATCTCGCCCTCGAATTTTGAAGGGAGCTCGGAAGATCCTGGAAACTGAGGAAAAACTCAGGAATCCATACCGTTATTCTTAGGTGCCTGATACATAGTTTATGCCCTTCTATGGAATTCGATCACCTGATGACATCACATATCGGCAGATCACCCATACCTGTCTCTCCCCGCATCTATCTCCTCATTCCAGCACAACAAATACAGTACTCGACCTTATCATCATTTACTAACCGTCACCACCGTTTAATAACCGCGACTAACCCTGCCCAACTCAGCAAAGCAACCATCTCATCTCATCCCATCCATCCAATTCCAACAAAATAACCGAACCAATATGTCAGACCCCATCCCCTCCGCCACGACGGCCACCACCTCCGAACTCCCTTCAGCCTCAGCGGCCGCTGAAGACCGCAAAGCCGCCGCCGCCCTCTCCTCTTTAAATACCACAGAAATCACCTCTGAAACCGCAGCGTCAGAAACCAAGCAGCCGTCCTCAGCAGATCAGGAGGCGCTGGGCAAGGCGATGAGTCGGTTGGAGATTGCGGCGGAGGGTACAAAGAGCCATGCTGGTTCAAAAGGGAAGGGCGAGGGTGGAAGTAAGACAAGTGAAGCTAAGAAGAAGGCTGCTGCTGTTGCGGCTGTGAAGGTCTCGGGGGAGGATGTGTCTTTGTTGGTATGTTCTCCTGTCGGCTTTTATTGCTGAAAAGGTTGGAATTGGAAGGAGACTGATTGGTTTACTTCTCCAGATGAATGAGCTAGACCTTAGTAAAATCAAAGCGACGGAGCTCCTGAAAGCGAATGAGGGAAATTCAAGGAAGGCAATCCTGGCGTTTATTAGGCCGGCAACTGCTGTGGCCTAAGCTTATGTTGCATTTGCTTGGGCTTCTTGGGTTGCTGGGAGTAGGTCGTTTGGTATACAGTACTGCTATAGTTTCACTGGAGTTGTCTCATTGGGTTGAGAGAATCAACGGGCTTGACTCTGGGTCTGGCGTTTGGTTCATTCTTATACTACGGAGCTGGTAATTGAAGAGCTATGAGTGAGTTAGTTCTTCGTCCTAACTGATATTTGATTGAGCAAAGCTCTTTCTTGTCATAAATCATGATCATTTCTCGTATATACAAGGCGTTACTATGTTCACCCAATCCTAATTTCACATATTCATACTTAACATGGTCCTATTGTACCATAGGTGGTAACCGCCTGTCACCCAGCTCTTCAGTCTGTAGCACACCACATCTCGCCTCACCTCCTTTCCTGCCCTCGCTCACCTTCCTCCCTCTCAATAATTAGATCCTTCATCCTGTCGATCCCCTTACCTTCATAGATTGACCCAAGTAAGACCCAACCGAGCAGCGCTTCAACCGCCAACGCCCACCAAACCCCACCGACAAGGTCATACTTCAGACCTAAGCCCAGTCCCCATCCCCCAAGTAGCGGACCCAGCGTCCTTGCCGCACTAGAGATACTCGTTGCGACGCCATTGACAGTTCCTAGGATAGACGCGTCTGTCACGCTGTTATTGACAAGGATAACAGCCGCGGGAAGTGCAAAAGTCCTCGACACTACCTGGAGAGCCACGACAAGTGTGAATGCCGGCCAAACAAGGTAGGGGTAGCTTGGGACCAAGACAAGAAAGGGCATGAGCGCATATGAAAGTGGTGAGAATGGGAGGAATGCGCGGAAGGAGGTCAGTGTACCGAGCCTCGACTGGACGCGTGGGTAAATGAAGATCTGGAGCGGGAGACCGATGATGCCAATGATTGCTGTTGCAAGACCAACCCGTGAGGAAGGAAGGCCGAGGCCACCACCGAAGCGGAAGAAGTCCTTGTGGCTGGAATTTGGGGCGCGCGGGCTTGGTAGGAAGGTGAAGGTCATTGAGTTGAAGGCGCTCGTGTGGAAGGCGAGGAGGAACTGGACGAGGAGAGTCAACAGGACGTTGCGCGTGAAGAGCTGACGGAAGATGGGGCGTTTGTGACGCCGTTGGACTCTCAAGCGGACGGGGCTTGGCGGAAGGGATCTGCTTGCGATACTTTCGTCCACGAGGAGCGAGGTGTCGTCGGGGTAGTCTAAGAGGGAACGGTATTGGTGGTAGCGCCGGCGGCGGAACACCCTCACCAGTCGACGGCCGACTTTGCGACCCCAGTCGCTTCTGTACCGGGCGACTTCGTGCGTCTCATCAAGACCAAAGAACACAGATACCCACGAGATGAAAATGAAGATAGCGCTGACCAAGTTTGGGAGCAGGAACGGCCAGTGTTCCATCCACCACACACCCTTCTCACCACCAAAAAAGGAACCTGGTCCAAACAGCTGCGGATAGTTCTTGCGCGGATCCGCCAACAAACCACCAAGTATTGGGCCGATAATAACACCGATATTAAAGCACATCGGCAAGAGAATGAACGCTCGTGACTGATACCTAATCCGACCCCATTAGCAACGTCCCCACGAACAAGAACGACTAAAATACGCACTTCTTCTCTTCAATACTCTCCGAGATCATCGTCCTCATAACACCCGCATTACTATTCAAGGCACCTCCCAGCGTGCGGAACACCGCCGCAGCCGCAAACGACCGCGAGAACCCAAACCCCAAACAAGAGATGCAAGTGCCCAACAACCCAATGAGCAGCACGCGCTTCCTTCCTATCCACTCGCTATCAGCAAGGCGACCCCATACGACCGCCGTGAGAAACTGCGCCGCCGTGAAACTGCCCTGCAGAATACCCGCCTGCTTGGAAATGGTCGAGTCCGGGAGCGACGGGTCGAAGGAACGGAGCTGATAAAACAGGTAAGCTTGCAGGGATGTCTGAGTGAGAGGTTCAGAAAGGCGCGCAAGGGTCAGAATAGCAAGCTGCCCTTTCTTAGGGAGTGAGGACCAAGTCACGGGCTTTTCACTCGGCGCGGTATGCACGAGGTCATCCTCGTCGCTGGTGTTGCCTGTGTCGCTGTCGCATACCCGTTGTTCGTCTTCAACCGGCGCGGGGTCTAAAAGGCGAAGATGAGGTGTAGTGCTGTTACTGTCGTTGATTGCAGTGCAGACACTACTGTCCCCATTTGCACTGTCATTCTCATTGTTGGTTTCGTCATGGTAGGCGATCTGAGAGGTGTTGCTGACGGACGTTGCTGCGGTGGTGAAAGAATCTACATGGTCTCGATAAGGAGCTGGATCATGTTGTTGATTAACGCCCATCAAATTATAGAGTTTCAAAGAGGACGAAGAAGTTTAAGTGGGATCAAGATAGCTGAAGGTCAAAAGACAATGCGCGGAGAAGTTGGAGAAATAAGGACTTGAAAGAGCAAGGCCGGATATCGGCTCGGTCTCTGCGCTAAGCCGGGTTGGGATCTGCAGTAGGCTGGCGAGCGCTGTCACTGCCTCACAGTGGGCCTCAAAGATGGGATTGGAATATGAACTACACTTCCGAGACTGTGGGGATACTCCGGAATCGCAGAGAAAGGAACAGATCAATTGGATAAACATGATGCTCAATGGTGCTACTTTGGGACAGACTGACGCCATCGCACGCTTCCCAACATGCGAAAAATACCAAACCGAATGCAGAATTGCAACCTGAACACCCCAATGAAACTGATAATCCAAGCAATAGACAAACAGCAACTGCTTTCTTGTAAAGCTAACAGCAACAGCCAGGGAAACCAAAACAATACTTGTTTAATTATGCCGACTTCCTCCAGTCATCTCCACAGTGCTCTCAATTCCTTCCCACGGAAGCTCAGAATCATCGTCATCCACATCATAGTCTGTGCCACTTTTCCGAGAAGACCTCTCAGTGGTGCCTGTCACTTCGCCTTGCTTAGGATTGGCATCAATGCCAATCGATTGAAGTGTCACCTCCATCTCCTGCTCGGTCATCTCTTGTCCGCGCTGTTTCTGGCCTTCGAGTACGTCGTAGAGAGCGTATATTTGGTCCGCCTTCATGTCCATGTCCTTCAGCAACTTACCAATCTTCTCACCGAGCGCTTTTCTCTGGCGTTTGCTGATAGATGCATCGAGTTTATTATATACCCCTTGGTAAGAGACAAGTTGGATTCTGAGATGCGAGAGCTCGTCTTCCAATGCCTTCAGAACGGTAGCGAGGGCAACAGCAGGCGTCTGTGCAGGCCGTAGGGTAGGCTCCTCGTTATAGCTAATCGGCTCTGGCATGCGCTCCGAGACAGGGACGGGTTTGGGAATCGTAACAGCGTCGCTGGTGTGTTCACAACCTTCGCCAGGTATGGACTGTTTGCATACTGTGCAGTTCCCTCCGTTATGCTGGGTGGCCCGATTAAGCGCTTGCTGAGTGGCCTCAGGAAGTTTAGTTAGATTCTCGGCCAAATCGACCTGTCGCAGCGTAATATCCGGGAGGATGAAGGCAGAGGTCATTTCCTCCGCGATCCGAGGGCGCCTTCGCTGAGCCAGTGGTGTCACAGAATGATCCGAATGTCGCCTTCGGCGCTCAGCAGGAATAGTGAGTTGACTCTCCCCTTCCGTGGCTTCTGGTTTCGAATGAGCAGTCAAGTCTCCGAGCGCAGAAGCAGGTCGAGGTACAGAGGCCTTGGTCTCTTTAAGAGACGACTTTCGTGGAGCAGGCTTCAGCGCACTCTGACGGGTGAGGTTGTCGGTCTCGCCGGCACCGTGTTCTGAAACTGGGTTGGATTGGCGCCGCTTGCGGGCCAGTCGCTCTTCTTCTAGCGTCTTTCTCAGCTGAGCAATCTCACGTTCGTCAATGAAACTTAACAAAGTCAGGTCTTGCTCTGCGGCGAACGATTTGCGGGTTTGTCCGGTTGACTCTTTGGTGCGTCCGGTTGTCTCTTTGGTGTGCCCGGTTAACTCTGCGGTAAATTCAACCGGCCCTGTAAGCTCGACTTCTTCGACCACAACTCTCTTAACACGTCTTCCCGTATTTGGCTGCTTTTTGATTTGTGCGCTGGTTGACCGAGGTCGATTTACTTTCTGCTTCTTGGACATGGAAGATTCCCTCACTCGTGGCAGTTCGATCGAGAAGAGTTCTTCGTCGGCACGTTCCCTCTCAAGACGAGAGATCTCTCTGTCAACCTGGCTCGACACTCTAGTCCTGGTATCTTCTTTGCGACTCTTTGATTTCGACCGTGTGCTTTTAGCGGTAGCGTCTTTGGTGCTTCGTCGGGTATCCACTTGGCTATCATCTGCTTCTGCGCTGGCATCGCTGGCAGTGTTTTGTTCAGATTGCGCAGTGTCGTCCCGTGTCTTTGAGCCGGTCAAGAGCTGCGCAAATCGAGCCTTAAGCTCAGCGATCTCCTCCCGTAGGACTCCATTTTCATTCTTGAGGTCCTGAGACTCGAGGTATGCCACACCCAGCTGAGAGACGGCCATATCACGCTCCTTACTAAGCTTTTTCAAAGCCGCTTCTTGAATATCGCTCTTGCGCTCAAGAAGATCCACTTTATTTTGAAGTGCTAGGTTTGTTGATTCCAACTCTAGAAAGTTGTTAGCACCGAAAACTCAAATTGCACGGGGTTAGCCTACTTTGATTCTCATTGATCAAACGGTCCTTCTTATAGTCGTTCTGTTCAAGCTCGTAGCGTTTACCATGGCTTTCTCGTTCCCTTTGGCGGGCCTTTCCTCCCTTCAAGAAAGTGTTTTCCTGCCGGATATCTTCCAGCTTCTTCTCAGCATCGGCCTTGGCCCTTTCGAGCTCTGAAACTTTGTCCTGTAGGAGTCTCAATGACACAAAAAGCGCCTTCTCATCCTCAGGAATTGGTATAGTGTCAAGTGGCATATGTTCACGACTGAAAGAAGCATCTGTAGTATCGGCAGGAGGTGAGACAAACCGTGTGGTCCTGGTCCTTGGTTGTCTCGTGTATACCGGCATTCCGTCTTCGTAGACACCAGAAACAAGATCCGAAAGGTTCGGTAAATCAGGAAGAAGAAATGATTGTTGGGTACCAGTATCGCCTCCAGCATTAGCAGATGCACGCGCCTTCGCGCGACGGGCTTCCTTCGCATATGCTTCTTGCGACGCGCGTTCAACAGCATCGGCGATCTGGTGCGAAATATTCGAGTTTCCGAACCGTGTCGGACGCGTCGTGGTCGTCGTAGCAGCGGGCGGACGTTCGTCTTCCAGGAAAGAACCATCATAAGAATCGCGGACCTTGGCGTGGATTTCAGACAGAGTACGTCGTTCTTTTCGAGACTTTGAGGGCGGGTTAGGATCGATGTTTTCCTTGTGAGCGAGCGTGGCCTGCCTCAGCTGGGCGTCTTTCCGGAGACTTTCGCTGACTGCTCGCCTGTTTGCACTGCGCATCGCCGATTTCTGAGGGGTAGGCACGTCAAGGCGGACAGCGGGAGAGGACGAACGGACGCTGTTTTCCATGCTCAAGTACGAATTTCGCGAGTCGTCGAGTCGTCGCGGTGGATTAGACGGAGCTCGCCCTACCTCAAGGGAGATATCGTCGTCAATCTCGTGGTCTTCTTCTTCTTCGGACGTTCCTATCGGCGAGATGTTGGGGAGGTATTGTTCAAATGTGGAAGTGTTGAAAACGTAATCTGGCTCTTCTTCTTCGTCAACCTGGGACAGCTTGCTAGACGCGCCTTTCATCTTTGGAAGTCGTGGGCTCTCATCAATCTCTCTGGTTGATGCAATGGCTTCATGTTCTGGATCAAAGTCGGACCCGAAAGACGCGAAGCTGTTCGCCGTATTATCGCGCGACATGACTGACGCGACGTATTCGAGGAAGGATACTCGAGAGGACGAAGCTGAGGGTTGAAATTCCTCCGCTCCTAATCTCGCGGGGTTAAGATGTATCTGCCTCTATGATATGAGATGTGTGAAACAAAACAGCGCGTCGAGTGGGTTCCGCTTGAGGTAATGGTAAATGGGGAGGCTGGGTTTGTTTACGGGTAACCCGTGCCAAATCACTCACCGCTTTCTGCATACACACGATTCAGGAACGTGCCAAGCAAAAGTCATCAGACTGGGCCTTTTAACCATGGTTACTGCAAGGCTCAGGGCATAGTATTAATTCAAAAGATGAAAATTGTACTATTATAGGCATGATCAATTATATGTGCAGCCATGCCCACTAAAATGCTCTTTTCCCACTTAACGATGCCTCCCAAACGCCTTGCTAGGTCCATACAAGAAATTCCAAAACCATGGACAGAAAATCGTAGAGAATCTTATAATCGTAGCAGGTCATATCCATAATAGGGTGCACAGGCACCAGGTCACCCACGCGGCGGATTTGCGCTATTATCGCCTTGAGAGCCTGACTCTGTCGTTCCATTTGCCGAAGTACTTCTTGATGCGCTATCATGATTAGAAGTACCAGCCGTTGCGGGGGCACTTTCTTCTTCGCGTTGTGTTATAGGCGTGGGAGAGTCATTACTGACTGGGCTCGCCACTTCAATTTGGATCGTAGGTAACGGAGTTAGCTCACGCAGCCGAGGCGGATTGTCGGGGTGTAACTCTGAAGTGGGAGGTTCATATGGAGGAGCCTCTCCCCAATCCAGATTGTCGTAGTCCGGAGGTGGGATATTTCGTGCTCCAACGTCCCCATCTTCAGGCTGTTCGTTTTGATGGTGAGCAGAGTGCAGGGAAGTGGTGTAGGATTGTGTAGGAGTTAAGCCCTCCCCGTCGGATAGCGCCGAAGAATAAGATTCGCCACGGGAATGCACGCTGATAAATCCAGATGAGCGATCAGGGCCCTCGCTCATCGCGGCGGCGTCGTTCAAAAGAGGCCGAGAATCTGAATCGCGTGAACTGGCTCGGACGCGTGAACCGTCGTGCCGAACATAGCCTACATCAGCATAACTGACACTTGAGATCCGCCTATCGCGGCCACGACTCTGAGCTTCTGCTAAAGCCGTAGCCGCCGACACTGAAGTACTCCCGTTGACAGATTCTCGACTATTGGCACGTGCCCGGCGGCTTTCCGCCCGAAGCTGTTCGAGACGGACAATGTCTCCATGTTCGCGGGCTTCACGGCGCTCGCGTCGTCGTGCCTCGCGCTCGGCGATTTCCTGACGACGCTGCAGTCGGATTTGGTACAGCGATTCCATCATTTCCTCCCGCCGCTCTTCTTCCTCCTCCGCTGTTTCCGGAAATTCAACCACCACGTCCATTCCTCCTCGTTCTCCCTCCCTTGCGATCACTTGCTCTGTGGGTTTTGGCGTCGACGAGTAGGCAGGTAGAGTTATTATAGAACGAATCGAGGTATCGCGACGAATTCCGGCATTAGATCCGGTCTGCGGACCGCCTTCGGCTGTTTGAGCGGTCGCTGTCTCCCCGGACCGATTGGGCGACGAGCCGCCCGGAACCTGGCCGTACGAGGCGCCAACGTTCCACCGATTCCATCTATCCTTGAGATATTTTCCTGGTATGTATTTTGGACGACAGTTCAATTTTCGGAGAGCACGTAGGACAAAGTAGACGATCACTAGAAATGCCACGACGAACACTACGATGGCGGCAATCTACCACAAGTCAGTACTGAATAGGCAATTACCTGGATGAATGAAGACCCACGATAATGACCACGTTATTATTTACGCTCCCCGAACCATCTTTTGTAGAGTTGTTTTGCCCTTCTGTTCCATTGTTTGAGTGTTCATTAGTCGGGGGATCCGAGCTTTGACGAGGCTCGAGCTGCCGCAGCGGGATTGGAATCAGCATGCTGTGGAAAGGGACAGAGAAAAGCGAAATCCCAATAGATGCTCAGTCTGACGCATGTAGAGCCTTGGGGAAGTCGAAAAATGTCGAAAAAATCAGGAATTAAGACGCAGTCTTTGCTTGCTGACCGAACCAGGCAGAGAAGAATAAAGCGGCCTCGAGCGGAAACAGCACGGAGTCGGCGGCTGCGTTGACAGCTGGGTGTCAATGTGGGTCGGTCTGACGTTGAAATCAATAGAAACAAGGTGAAACAGACGCAATGTAAATATACTCCGCAGAGTCCGTACACAAATAATATAAAGGGGTTAAGGATGAAATCACGCCTTGATCTGTTGGACAGATCCTCGTGAGAAAGGAGAATGGAGAGGAACATCGCCACCAAGACCGTCCGCCGTAACGTAGCAGAAGAGCCAAGTCTAAGCAGAGCCAGGCGTCCAGCTTACAGGCAGTTATAATTGGAGTAGAGGCGCGCGATAATCATCAGTTGGCTGAGCCATCGCTGACCATCTCTTCATTGGTGCTGATCTCACTGCGTGTGGTGGCTGGGCCAGCCTCGAGCCGCGAACTCAGACAAGGCTGCTCCGACGGAATCAGTGGGAGTAAGGCCGACTGGGAGCATGTATGGAGTACAGATAGGACTTTCTGCTAAACAGGGGCAAAGATATTCGGAGGACTTCTATATTGCGCGAAGACACCAGGCGTTATTGCTTCCCCGGATTCTTGAATCAAGAAGATTGATTTATTACATGATTTGCATCAGTGTATATTTTATTACATAATATATTCTATCCAGGCCGCATTAGGAAGGATTAGCGGCGCTTAGGGAATATAGGGCTGAGCACGGAGTATACAGTACATAATATAGTACTATCGACCGAACCATTATTGGTTCATGCTCTTACACTCGTGGCTCGCAGTAGGGCTGCATCAGAAACAGCAGGCTCATGCTGTTGTTACTTTGCTGTCGTTTCGAACTATATTTCACGTGGTCCGCGAAAAACTTCGTTAGGTAATACATGAAGGAAATAACATATACAAGAGTTCTCTATTCCATCAAAATACCATCAGAGGCTCAAATAGATATGCTGCTGCGGGCTCACGATCTGGTCGTTGAAGGAAAGGAGATTGCTCAGAATCCATTCTGGGTGATATTCTCGAAAGCCATGGTGCTATTCTAGATAGAGCGATCAAAATGAAACTTCTGGCCCGATTACCGCATAAAACTGACACAGTAACTTATCAAGAACTATATTTAGCTCTCGACTGCGACGCCGCTGTCAGAGGTAAGCTTAATGCTTAGCAACTGCCCGCAACTTCGTGGCGCCAAATGCCAACGTGGGGCACCATTAAAGACGAGAGGCGAAAGGCGATTATCAGCGCCGAACCGCCTTCACCTCTCCAACGAGCACTCGCTGTGCTGGTAAACCACACAGACGGCTAACGATCCCAGATAGACCCTGTGACTATTGGTATGAACTAAATAAAAGCAGACGGCTTCCCAAGCATGTCGTTTCCGCCGTTTTAGACCCGCTATTGCTCAGCGTTCTACTGGCTTCTGCAACCCAACAGCATCGCACCAGGCCGGGAGGCGGTTATCCAGATATGTGAGTTCTACCATTAAGGAGAATGCCCTGAAGTTGGTCTCTACTAAATGTCGATGAGCTTCTGCTTGAAGCATTAGCTGTCATCTGCTCCTTGGATCTTAGGAAACCATTATAAATGAGTTCGAATCTGGCCCGGCTTCGTGTATACTCATTATTCCCTGTGAAGAGATTGCTGGCTTAGAGTCATTTGCAAGTACCTTGTTCCCTTTCAGCCAGCCAATGTGTACAACTTACTCAGACATACTCGGTGCTGGGTTCTGGAACTATCTGCGAGAGGATATCACCGCCTCCCTCATTGAACGGCCGGGTTTCGTGGTTACCCTATCTCAACATAGACCACAGAATCCGCAGATGATGCAGGATTTTGCCTTTCATATCACTTTTTTCATAGAAAGATTATCAATCGTGTCTGTTAGTCGATTCTCCCACTTTGAGTCTTATAGTGTGGGAAACCATGAAATCAGAGCTGGACATTTATAGAACCTCACTCCCATCATCTCTTGATCCCGTAGATAGCATAAGTCTAGGAAGGCCCTACAGGTTTTCCATATTTGGTCGCTCCGAGTTTGGCACGGTAAGCATACGTGATATCCCGTCTAAGTTCACCTCCCAAAACCTCCAATCGAAAATGCACCATTAGCTAGACACTCTCAAACAATATAGCCGCCAGAAGCGATAGAAGATAATACAATTTCCACAAATTTGCGCTATACGGTGTAAACCGTTCAGGACAGAACCTGTTAGCTATTCAAGCCCTTGCAAAGCCTGGGGATATGCAAATATTATGTGGCAGAACAGAACGGCTCTGGCAAGTATAAATATCGCAAATGTTCCCCTGCAAATTTCTCAGAGCCCTAAGTCGTTGTCAACTAATGTTGTCTCTCCGCTACTTCTCACTCTGAACCAGGTCAAGATAAATCTAACCATCGCCCAAACCGCCACAGGAATTGCAAATCGATGTGGACAAATAGCTATCAAACTGGGACAATGACAAGCTACCGAACCTCAATTCGTCAGCCTCAGTTTGATCTTTTGAGATCAAGAGCACAAGGCTCTCGCTCCATGAATCGAAACCGGCATCCGCAGCTTTTGCTGGCGTCTTTGCAGTCAAGAACTGTCGAGAAGTTTGTCCGGCACGAACCTTCTCGAGTCTTAATGAGAAAATGGTTTCAGATGCATACTTCGAGGCAAAAAGACAAACAGCCCGCATGAGCCTCTCGATAGGAGTATATTTCGTGAGCATGTTACTAACTTGCCCGCCTCGTCTGAGCAATAGACTGACCCGGATATTTGCAGACTCCAACGCATTCCAGACCATCTCAATAACCCTTGGCTCGCACCCATGGTGGACCTTCTGTTCCGGAAACACCGCCATGCGTCCAACACCCACCACGCCGCCAAATGCCCAGCCTGTGCATCAGACGCAGACTTCACACAGCCAATTCACTCTTCTCATACATGACCAACGTGCCCGTATTCACGATGACTGCCCTGAAAATGACTAGACAGAAGTGTGATTCAGTACGCACGCAGCTGCAGGACTGCGCGTCCAAGAGAGTCGCCATAGCGAGCGCTCAAGCGGAATCTAGTCCAAGGTACCGGAAACGCGCTGCGCAGAGAGACCTTCATCTCGCCCGTTATGCCGAAACGGTTGAGTGGTGAGGGATTTAAGACTGCGGCACGCCGGTGGGAAACCAGGCTGAAGTGCTTCGGGTTAGATTGGCTATAAGAAGGCTTCAACACATTGTGGATACAGGGCAAAACTGCAATCCTGGTCAATTCACTTTGGCGCTTTGGCGCAGTCCCATCAGGCTAAAGCTGGCGGATATAGGCAATCATCAATGGGCAGAACGAGCTCGAGGTCCCTGCAGACTGGGTGAGTAAGGAAGAAACGCTCTGTCTCGCTACGTAAATCGCGGCTTCGTTGGTGCGGACGATTTTCAACCAGAGTGCTTGATCCAAATATGAAATGGGCTTTGAGAAGCTGTCCTTGTATCTATCTACAAGGATGTTTGGCCTCCAAGGATCTGCATCGCTACCTAACTCATCCCATTCCTTGGGAGTAGTCCATTAGATTACCTGGGACCCAGACCACATTGGATAATGCATAAGCCTGGGTAGCTTTAGGTGTTAAAAATATCAAATACTGAGAATCGTATTTCTGTAAACATAAAGACTGAACCCGAGGTAATCAGTCCCATGCCGTGCTGGGTTCCCTTCCTGAACCATAGATCAATGCAGTTCAGCCTCAGCTGGATATCTTGGTAGGCAATTTCAATGTGGGTTAATCGCAATGGTGGTAGCCTACTAGGCGACTACTGTCTATACTGCGCCGCACACTTCACCGACTCACCCTGCAGCTATAAAGCTCAAGCAGAAACAGCAAGACGACCTAGGCAACAATCGACCCAAATTCTGTTGATTTCAGACTGAGAATCCATCTTCTTCAATACCTCGAAAACCTGCCATCACCCCGTTGGTCTGCCTTCCTCAAAGATCCATTGTTGAAGTTATCTCGTGTTACTCAGGTAGTCTGCATATTCATTGTCCGCGCTCTGTGATCGAATACCTTATCGTTAGCTTCTTTCCGTCCAGATTCCCAACCCAACCCACCAACTCTCGAAATCTATTCCAACCACCAACCATCCATCCACGATGTCTTCAACCTCTATTCCACCAGAGTCTGACTCGCAGTTGCAACCCCACAACGGCGCTGAAAAAGAAGGGTCCGTATCTCGGCTACAATCCCACCTAAACTACCTCCACAGTCCCACCACCCCGCTTCCCACCGTAGTCCAAGCCCACCACTGGCTCCTCCTTAATCCAGATTTCCATCTGACACCCTCCATCTCACCGACCGGTAAACGCCTCATTACTCTCACCAGCACTGCCAGCGCCGACACGACTCCCTCCCTAACCGGCACAGCGGACCTCAACACCCTCGGTAGGATCCACCTTACGTCTGCAACCCGCTGCAGAGACGAGCATGCAACATTGAAGACGCGCCTCCTACATGTCTCGCTCGACGAACCAATCGAAAAGCTTTACGATGCAAGCCAGAAGCTCCTAAGCGAGGGTCTAAACAATGGAACAGTGCGATTCCCGCCTATAAGTGAAGACGAGATGGGCGAGTGTCCTTGTTGCCGTGGCGATCCAGATGCGGTGATCCTGTTTGGGTTCCACCATGGAAATGCGTTATACTTTGAAGAAGACGAGTATAAGGCTATCTGGGGGGATGAGGAGGGTAGTGGGCTTATGTCTGGGTCCGAAGGTACTTGGTTGATGGCGAGGAAGGAGATGGTGGAGAGGATAATGGAAGCGGAGGAAGAGAAAATTAATGGGATGAGTAAACTTTGATTGAGACGTCGACATTATCGAGCTTGGATTGCGGAGAGAAGGCTTGACAGTCTTGGTTTACCCATCCAGGTAGTGACTTCCACGTCCAATTGGCTGTTTGAGGTCGGTAGATCAAGGATCCAAGATTGTCAGACCATGTTTGGCCTGTCTTTAGTAGGTCTCGCCCTGTTTGGTAGACCAGAAGCGTTCAGGGTTGAGACATATCGTTACCTTCTTAAGGCAATGTAGACAATGAATCGACGGTTGAGAACAAACCTTCGTGTCAGCATTTACATTTCATCCAAGATCTTCCAGCAGGCCAGTTTAAATGCATTTCAGGATGGGCACATATATGTAGTATCTACGCTAGGACATCCAATTAGCCTATTGACTTCGGCTTGAATTGCAACGTTTCCAAAGGCCGTCACACGGCGCGGTCTTTTACAGAATCACAGACAATCAACACGTAGTTTCTCATTAACTGTCATAACTCGGGGCTTCATTGACCGAGTGTGTACGTGGAGAGTACAAGAAAGAAACGTCTTTGGCTGATCATATAACCTCGGGTCCGGAAAAGCACACGCTTTTCCGTGTTTTTGGCTGGAAAACTGGAAACCCCCGGGGTGGTGCGGGGTCTGGGGTAGATGTGCATCTTATATATGGGAGGTTCCAGAAGATCCGTCGGGCATCTTTCTTCAACCAAACATACCAGGTATTCTCAATTTTCCAATACAGAATGGCCCCAACCACCCTAAGTGACATCCAGCCATCAGCCACGATTGAGGCCAAGCCTACAAAGGTCTCTATCCCATCGAGCAGGCCCGAGGAGCCTCCCCCAGTCCAAGTTCTAGGCAAGACCAAGAGCGGCAAGACGCTGAAGATTCGCAGCTACCCACAGTTTGACAACCTAGACGACGAGCGCCTTTACCGCAAGCAGCATCTCGCTGCTGCATTCCGCGTCTTTGCGGACAGGGGCTTCGATGAGGGCGTTGCGGGACATATCTCTGTTCGCGACCCTATCTTGACTAACCACTTTTGTCCGTTCCCTGTATCTATGCCGAGATTGTGAAGGGCTTTCTTGACTGACATGGCGCAGGGATAAACCCTCTCTCCGCACATTTCTCACTAATCAGAGTCTCCGACATCGTTCTTGTCGACGAGGATGGAAACGTCGTTGAAGGCGATGAACCGGTCAACCTCCCCGCCTTCGCCATTCACTCCGAGATCCACAAGGCGAGACCTGACGTTAACGCCGCCTGCCATGCACACAGCGTCGCAGGAAAAGCCTTCTCATGCTTTGGGCGTGAGCTCGAAATGATAACCCAGGACTCGCTGCGCTTCTACAAGAGTCACGCTGTGTATCGCGAGTTCCGGGGCGTGGTTCTGGATGGGGAAGAGGGGAAGCGGATTGCGAAGGCGCTGGGGAACGGCAAGGCTGCGATCTTGCAGAATCATGGACTGTTGACAGTGGGGCAGAGTGTAGATGAAGCGGCATTTTGGTTTATTAGTCTTGATAAGACTTGCCATGCGCAGTTGCTGGCTGATGCAGCGGCGGCCGCGGGATATAAGAAGATTATCATTGATGACGAGGAGGCCGCTTATTCGGCACCACAGGTTGGCGGACCCGAGAAAGGTTGGTTGGCGTTCCAGCCGTACTATGATGAGCAGGTCGCGAAGACGAAGGGGGAATTTTTGTTGTAGTGTAGTCTGAAGTTCAGCAGTTGTTTGTGTATAGATCTGGATCTGAAACCGCCCCACTCTGACGTCTACCCCTCCTCTGTGTGTTCCATCTTTCTCATCCTCACATCATCACCTCGATCCTTTCTCAATTCTCCCCCGAAATTGCCTTCTCATCAATACTCTACAAAGCATCTCCTGAAAAATAAAAATAAAAATGGACCGGTCTAAGAAACCCGCTGCCATCGGTGTCACCGCAACCCCGCCCCAGCCAACAATCTCCCTTGCCAACAACGTCGTCCAAGCCAGGCTTCCCTCCGGCGAATCTATCACCGTCAATCTCAACGGCGCAACAGTCACATCCTGGAAGACTGCCACCGGCGCTGAGAAGCTATGGCTCAGTGAAGCTGCCGTTCTGGACGGCTCGAAGCCGATCCGCGGTGGGATTCCCGTTGTCTTTCCGGTACGTGTCCTCCATTCCTAAATTTCAATTCGCAGAGGAATCGAGGTTGGAATTTAGTCATTTATACTGGTTGATACTCATGTTTGGCCAGGTCTTTGGGCCACCTCCGTCCGACCACGCCACATCCTCTCTCCCACAACACGGCTTCGCACGCTCCTCACTCTGGGAATTCCTCGGCAAATCCTCCTCCGAGTCCTCCGGCGCCAACAGCGGCGACGACACCGTGAAGCTCGATTTTGGTCTGTCATCAGGATTGCTTAGTGATGACTTCAAGTCGAAGTGGCCGCATGAGTTTGGGCTTGTTTATAGCGTTACACTTTCGCCGGAAGGATTGGGAACTTCGCTGCAGGTGCAGAACCAGGGGGAGAAGAGCTTTGAGTTCCAGATGCTGTTACATACTTATTTTGCAATTGACGTGAGTCGCTTTTCCCCCCTTCCCTGGCAAGGCGACGGCGACGACTTACAGGGATGAAGGACATCTCTCAAATCCAGGTCAAGAACCTACAGGGCAAAGCCTACATTGACAAGGTCCAAAACGCAACCACTCACACTGAATCTAATTCCTCCGTCCAATTCACTTCCGAGACGGACCGCGTATACAAGGACCTCGACCCATCAGTTCCGCTGGTCATCTCATCAGGCGATAAGGAGCTGTTTAGCATCACGCGCGAAGGACTCAATGATGCAGTGGTGTGGAACCCGTGGATCGAAAAGGCAAAAGGAATGGGTGACTTCAGCCCTGATGACGGGTATAAGAAGATGGTTTGCGTGGAGGCAGGAGCCGTCAATGGGTGGCAGACGCTGGAAGCCGGCGAGTCGTGGGAAGGTGGGCAATTTATCAAAAGTAAATAGCGCAAACGTGTCTAGTGAAATCCAATGTCAGTGAACGAGATGAAGTGGACACTGTTTTTGTGATGAAATACAGTCTTCGAATGGTATGAACGACCTGAAGAGCAGGTTCATATTCTGTATTGTTTCCAGAGTGCTCATGAAGAGTACAAACCCCTGCTAACCCTATGCACTAACGGCCTCCAAGCCCGAGCGCCGCCGTTTCTATTAGATAGGTAGGAGAAGCTAGGGCCTTCCCACACAGCATCTAAGATAAGGAGACAACCGTACTCGCATCCACATCTTCCGGCGCTCATTACGTATATTGCTAGCATACATGCAAGGAGCCTGTTCATTCCCATGTGGCACTGGCAGTTGCCGGCCAGGTGTAACGCACATGGCAGCAGATTTATGTCGCAGATGGTGCCTCTACCTTAGACCCTCTCTTGCTCAAATGTGATAACAAATTCTTATCCTGTACTGGGATAACGTTGCACGGGCAGGCTTCTCAGAGTCCGACAGGGTGATATGTTTGTCCACTGCGCCTGTACTCCGTCATTATCAAAGGCTATTTGGCTGTGGAGAGGTTATATCATGAGAAGTTCGTAGTCAAGCTTCGAGGTTTAGTAAATATATACTTCAAGGGTCAAAGTCGCTTCATCTAGCAAGTAAACCCTGTCCTCCAGAGGGTCTTAGTCTAGTATGGTTCATATGAAATTCAGCCCTAGAAGGAAAGCGATAATGGATGGATGTGCTGGAGCGATATGGATAGGGTTGTCGAATTGGTCTGGTGCCTGGCAAATCCTCAGAGTACGTATTGATAAAGGTCGCTCGAGGATAAGACCATCTAATCAGGTACGGAGTATGGCGCGATTGTGACAATATTGTGCATACTTTACTGCTGAGGACCCTTAGGCTTGACACTACCTAACGCTTTCCATGTACCTAAAGCGAGTGAGCCTTGATCCAGAACGACTCTTCAGCAGTATCAGCAGTCGGGTTTGTTCATTCTTCCCAATGAGTTAAGTCAACTCATTTCGAGTTCTTCGTATGTCTCGAAGTCAGAATTAATGTACAATAGTAGTGATTGTGGATTAATGCGTGTTTGCTATTCACCGCATCCATCTCTTTTCACCGCTAGATTAGATATGTGATATCAGAGCTGAGAAGGTTATGCAAATAACAAGCAAGGGGTATCAAAAAAAGAAGGGAAAAAAAACACTATCTGTATGATTATCTGGCTTCAACTGTTGACGGCAGACCACGACGGAAAGGCTTGGTGGCCATCTGGACGCCTCGGCGAGAGGCTTCTTACATGATTAGATCAAGGAGGAGAATTACCACACTGCAGGCACCGACGAGCCAGAACACGGCAGCACAAGGCTCGGGTTCCAGCTTCGGAGTGTATCTCGGTCTAGGTGTTGCCGGCAGTTACACCAAAAGCCCGGAGACATAGACGCATAGAGCTCTTTGTCCGGCACCGATAATGCTGGAAAATGGGAGTACAAGATCATTATTGGTCACCATTCACTTCAACCCTCGGTGACACGCAACTCCAGCTCGATAGCAGACACGTTCTTGCCACTTGGCGCAGTATACTCCGTCTGGCGGGCCGTCAGCGCCGAGTATGGCGGGCTAGCCCTTGCGCAAACCCCTTGCCTCCACACATGCTCTGCTGCAGCAATCTGCTTATTGGAACATGTTCCAGCGAGTTTGCGTTAAGCGCGGCAGGACGCTTATTCATGACCCTCGTGGAATCCACAAACTTTCGACCAAGCCTTAAGCCGACGAACAGCGAGGGAAAATAGAAATACCGGCAGTAGGGTCATCGTATGGTTGGAAGGATCTATGATCATCACGATCGTCAGTTATGCGGTCTGGCGCCAATACTCAATCACGCGGGCGGTCCTCGACATAGCGTCCGATGCAGTCATCCCCGCGTTCATTAGAGTTGCTCATCAAGGCCTAGGTAAGAAACAAGAAATATTACTGGGGCGTGAGATTAGGCAACTCCGCTATAAAGGCAGATTTGCTGGTCAAAATGTTCATGCTTGCGTGTCTGCTGAGAGCCGCGTATAGTATGATACGGCATTCGAGCGGCAAGAGTGAGGCGACTTAAGTATCGGACCACAAATTAAAACGCAGGCGGAAGCTAGGGATTCGCCAAGACCTAGGACACTGGTCATTACCGAGCGCGTTAGATTGAGCCACTCGAAAAGCCGTAGTGCTAGTAGCCCTACCGAGCCATCGTGGGCATATTCAGAGCACGCGCGGGAAGATCTGATTACGGATCAACGCAGTCGCCGGCCGTACGGGTACGGAAGGGTTGATCTCAGGATAGTAGCAGGTCTTGCACAGCGGACACCGGGCCTGCCGTTTCGTGAACCATGGGTCAAGGCAGGTGGCATGGAAGATGTGATCACAGGTCAGCGCGCGAATGGAATCGTCATCATCAAAGTCCTCCATGCAGATGGCGCACTCCCGGTGTGCATCGCCATGGCTGGAAGCAACCTCATGCTCCACAGACGCACTGACTTGAACTTCCTTCTCTGCAGCGTCAAGCGGCAGAGCAAGATTGGAGGCTGGTGCTGGTGCTGGTCCTGGCGCTTGGCTCGTACTGTCCAGGTCTGGGTCGACCTCGCTTCTCTCAGAATGTTTTGCTTGGTGGCCCGACGCCGCTGTCCAGGCCCTAAATTTGATCAGGGGAAACCGCTTTTCCAGCTCGGCCGAGGTCAGTATGGTGTGCGAAAAGCCCATCGGCCAGCTCTCCGGGTCAAGTTGCCGGTTAGGACCTCTGAACCGCTGTCGTGTGCCGAAGACGATCCTGTATCGAAAACTGTTCAGAATGAGACGAAGCAAGACAGGCAAGACAATATGAGACACGGGAAGATACCAGACGAAGATGAAGAAGACCGCGACGCAGATTGGGGCCAAATAGCCCAGGGTGGCCCCGGAGGGTTCGTCCGAGTCCTGCGCCATTATACGACCCAAGGCTGGTTTTAGGTGCGATTAGACATTAGATTGAGATAGAAGAGTTCTCATTCGACGACGGAATTAGACATTAATTTTTTTTATATATTTGACATTGCATTGTTGAGTTCGCGATGGACAGGAAGATGGAAAGATGCTGCCATAACTGAGGCGGTTCAAAGTGTCGAGTCTCGTGTCTCCTGACAACCCCGCACCGACCAAGACCTTAGTTTCTTCTTTGCATCCCTTGATAGCGGCATCTACTTCATTTTTGTTATTTGTATACTGAGTCTGTGTATATAACGTGCTCTGAATTGTTTGAAGTCGTTGATGGACTCAATCAAGACTCTGCACCACCCAACTGCCATCGCTACTGTCACTGCTCTGGCAGTCTTATCGCGGTGGAGAAACCCCAGATCACAATGTTACATCCGCTATATTAGATGGGCCCTCAGTCCTGACGCTATCTTAACAGGACCTGCCGGTAGCCGTGTGTAATTGTGCCCGATGATTGGTGGACAAAGCTCCTATCAAGCTTGACGTAAGTCCCCGTACCACTTATATCGAGGTTATCTCCAGTAGTCCAGTAGTCCAGTAAGTCTCCAGTAAGTCTCCAGTGAGTCTCCAGTGAGTCTCCAGTGAGTCTATTCAGTGGGTCGGCGGACTCCAGAATTCACGACGAATTTCCCTGATAACATTAGCAGCTCTGATAATGGTCTTGATAACCATTCAATTATTATTATCATCATGGCATCTCTTCTCCCACTGTTTCCCTCTAGCGCCCCCCCCCTCCCTCCCCCCTGCTCCTCAGTCTCCTCCAGCGACTCTCCTATAGAGCCCCAATACCGCTGCTGAAGCATCACCATCAGGATTGACCAGAGATCAAGATTTCAACTACCTGAACCTCGTGTAGCTCCACGCCCACGCCACTCAACCCCAGACTCGAGCCAGCGACTGCAGCCAAGCGCAGTCCAATCGCGTGGTGCGGCCGTTGCCCGATCCATGGGGAGATGCGACCACTGTAACCTCAGCTCTCGGCCTTCCCGTTCTTGTCTCGATCCGGTCAAGACTCGTTATCGTGCTTATCGTGATTCGCCATCTTCAATGGAAACGCGTCCATGCCTTCCCTAATCCTCCTGAGGGCCTCCTCAGGCTGGCCTCTCATGGCCCATCCCGATCCCTATTAAAGCAATCTCAAACGCTCATCTCCGCTGCCCAACCCGTCTTTTTTTCCCTCAATCATCCCTTTATTCATCCTCTGTCCTAGCCTCTGCCCTTCTATCCTCGGGAGCTCTGTAGCAATGGGCGTTGAGGAAACCAAGAAAGGCCTCGACGTCGAGGCCACCTCTGCCGCTCCGCCGGCCTATGTGCAGGATGGCCATATCCAGAGCTACGAAGAGGAGGACTTCTGGACCCGGAACGGTCTGACTTTCAAGTCCTTCCAGCGGCGCCCTGCCCACGTCGTCGAGCTCAACCGGACCATGAAAACGCGCCATATGCACATGATTGCCATTGGCGGTTCTATTGGTATGCTCTATGCTTGAAGCCCCAAAGCCGCTCTAACGGTCGCAGGTGCTGGTTTTTTCGTCGGCTCTGGTGGTGCGCTCAGCACGGGAGGGCCTGCTTCCTTGTTCCTGGATTTCCTGATCATCGGTATTATGATTTTCAACGTTGGTAGGTCTTTCTCTCGAGTATCTTTCTCGCTGGCGTGCTGACAGTTCAGTCTACGCTCTTGGTGAACTTGCTGTGATGTACCCCATCTCCGGTGGTTTCTACACCTACTCGACCCGCTTCATCGATCCTTCCTGGGGTTTCGCCATGGGCTGGAACTACGTCTTTCAATGGGCCATCATTGTCCCGCTGGAATTGACGGTTGCCGGTCTCACTATTGACTATTGGAAAGTCGATATTAGCGTCGCCGTCTGGATCACAGTCTTCTTAGTCGCTATCATCATCATCAATGTTTTTGGTGCGCTCGGATATGCTGAAGAAGAGTTCTACTCCTCGTGCCTTAAACTCGGCGCCATCGTCGTCTTCATGATCATCGCTTTGGTCCTGGTTTGTGGTGGTGGCCCGTCGGATGGTATGTACAATGAATACTGGGGTGCACGACTCTGGTACGATCCCGGCGCTTTCCGCAACGGCTTTAAGGGCTTTTGCTCTGTCTTCGTCACTGCGGCTTTCTCTTTCAGCGGAACGGAACTGGTCGGTCTGGCTGCCGCCGAGTCGAAGACCCCCACCAAATCCCTGCCGGGTGCCATCAAGCAAGTCTTCTGGCGTATCACCCTGTATGTCTCCTCTCTTTACAAGCGCCTGCCATGATGCGCCATATCTGACAGTATTCTTCTAGTTTCTACATTGTCGGTCTCTTCTTTGTCGGTCTCTTGGTCCGCTCTGATAACGAACGCCTCCTCGGCAGTGGTCTTATCGATGTCCAGGCTTCACCATTTGTCATTTTGGCTTACGATGCGGGATTGAAGGGATACGATCACTTCATGAACGTCATTATTTTAATATCTGTCCTTTCTATCGGTGTCTCCGGTGTTTATGGCTCTTCCCGTACCCTTACCGCGCTCGCCGAGCAGGGTTACGCTCCCAAGATTTTCGCTTATGTTGACCGCTCTGGCCGTCCTCTCTGGTCCGTGCTGATCACCATCCTGTTCGGTGTCCTTGGATACGTCAACGTCAGCTCGTCCGGTGAGGAAGTTTTTGCCTGGCTTCAGGCTTTGTCCGGTCTAGCCGCTCTCTTCACCTGGGGTTCCATTTGCTTGGCACACATCCGTTTCCGCAATGCGTGGGCTTATAATGGCCGCTCTCTCGACGAGATCCCTTTTAAGGCCGTCGGTGGTATCTACGGCTCTTACCTTGGTTTATTCCTTGTCTTTATCGTCTTGATTGCTCAGGTACGAATCTCTTGCTCCGTCTTTCTACGCTGTCTCATATCAACTGACCCTTGTAACAGTTCTTCGTTGCTATCGCACCTCCCGGCGGCGGCCCTGACGGTGGCACCTACAATGACGCCAAAGGCTTCTTCAAAAGCTACCTCGCCCTCCCCGTGGTGCTCTTCTTCTGGGTCTGCGGTTACTTCTGGAAGCGCCAGGGTTGGCTCCGCACTTCACAGATCGACATCGACAGCGGACGCCGTGAAGTCGACTGGGACTTCATCAACGCCGAGCGTGCGCGCATCGCCGCTATGCCAGCTTGGAGGCGCATCCTGAACGTCATCATCTAGTAGCTGGTCTCTTTCCGTTGATTTCCCGACTCGTATCTTACTCTACAGGTGTTAGGACATGTTCTGGGATAGATACAGAGTGCGGCTCCTAGTCTTCGCTCATGATTACACAATTTAACTGTATGAACACATGCAACATTATAATCTACTCTTATCTTAAACACATTGCCTTGCATCTTTCTGTCGGCAATTCTAATCCTGAGGTGTGATTCTCCCAGGGTCTAAGACTCGTATTCGTCTGGCCATAAGCCCACTACTCTCGGCGTTATCCGTCTCATTCCCAGCATCAGATTAGCCCTGGGACAGTAAAAATCCCTACTTATCATTGGTCGACCCATTTGATTATCTCTCCAAGAATTCCGCCACTTGCGACGCCGCAAAGTAAGCTGGAATTCAGAGCCAAGGTTCATCAGCTCAGGTGTTCATGCCGAGCGAGCCAGTCAACAAGCAGCCCACCAGAGCGAGCTGAACAGATTCAGGAGGGTCTCCCGGTCTATCCCCGATCAAGCACTTTCCTCCGCCGCGGCACTGCGCCCAGCATGCCCAGCATGCCCAGCATGTCCAGCATTACTGTAGCATCCGGCCAACTCGCCCAGATCAGTAGTACAAGGCTAGTGCTGTCGGGGTCGGGGTCGGTTTCAACCGCCCCGCCACGCCGACATGCGTTGGTCTCACTATAGTAGCGACTAGCAAGCCGTGCAGGCGCCTAGTGTGCATATTGCCTACACCGAAGAATTGATGGAACGATCTTGGAAGAATCTGGACTACCTTGGCACTGCAGCTTGCGTCCTGGTGCAAATATTAATGCAAAGCACCATGCAGGGCAGGTGACGTGCCTTTCGTTATCGATGGGTTTCCGTTCATCATCAAAGTGCGCTCCTGTACGGGGTTTCCAGACATGAAGGTGGTGTTGTGCCTTAAGACTCCGCGTGGCGCTTACGCTGATATTTGGATTTGCTCCTTGCAGGTGGTTGCGCATGGGCTTATGCCCATGGGTGGAAACAGTGCTTCCATCAAGGTTATGGCATGGTCTCATGGCTAATGGACATCCTCCGGCCATTGATTCGGAGCTAGATGCTGGTGCTTGCATCTCGTCCACGCTCAAGGCTTATGCTTACTCAGTATGGTGCCGGCGGCGCGGTACCTCCTCACATGTCACTTCTGTAGATGCGTACATCCCGTGCACATTCAGTTGGCAGGTAGAAAATGAGACCTTGTGATTGACATACGGTTTCTGTGTCACTGGCAAGTACCCCTGGTCAGTTAGGGCTACGGTGGGAAGTAGTTAGGTAATGCTACATATACAGTTAAATAGAAGCGTTTAACCTTCTGCCTGGTAATTCTCAGCCTTTAAATATAAGCGTCACATTCAGACCTGCTACTTGGGTATGAGTAGGTAGGTATCTCGTCTCAAGTACGTACAGGTACAACAGCATAATGTGAAAAAATACAAGCCACCCAGTCATGCAAGGAAAGAAGAGAACAAAGGCAAGCGACAAAGTAAGAATCAAAGTTAATGAAATCTAGTATAGTTGAGTCGACTTGACTGACGTGCCCCGACCACATACGTAAGGTTTACGATCTGATATACCTAAGTAGTCCATGCCCGAGAACAAAACAGCTCAAAAACGCCATCGCTATGCAAAATCTTTGTATTTCCCCCGTTTCTTTCTTTTTCATTTTTTCTCTTTTTTTTGGACCTTCTCTTTATTTTTTCCTGTAGGAATGTATACTGAATGAGTTTCACTGGCTTAGATTAGCCATGGTGGTGTCATTGGCATGATGGCGCCGTAGAGCCTCATGCATCTCGACTCGGAGGTCGAAGAGGAGTTCATCCAGCTCTTTGACGGCGTTTCGGTCGAGCGAAGATAACTTCACTTGGTCGATAAGGGAGCGGAGGGAGGTTGAGATTTGGACGTCCTGGTTTAATTGGGGCGCTCGCTCTGATGTCGATTGATCTGGTGCCGACAGCGGCTGGTGTGGCTGGCTTGAGTCAGAGAGAGCTTGCTTCTCGGTCTCCGGTTGAGTTTTTGGTGTAGATGCACTCTCGACCTCTGTTACTGCAGCTGCTTCCGACTCAGTTGCCTTTAATTCCGCCATATGAATGACCATGGGCTCCCCCGACGCTTCTGCTTGTTGACTAGCCTGCGTTCCCGGTTGGTCTATATGAGCAGCATCGGTTGATTGCGGTTGTTGCTCGGAGTTATTGTCTGTCGTAGAAGGTTGAGAGTGTTCAACTGATTTCTCTATAGAACTTTCCGTTTCCGGGATGATTTCGTCTTGCGAAGCTCCCGCTCGTTGAGAGCGGCGCCTCTCCGACTTGCGGTTAGTTTGCTTCTTGTTCTGCAGAGACTTCTTCGGCGCAGGTATTTCATCTGGGATATCGGGTGCAGGTACACCACTAATACGGTGTGACCTCCGTTTCTGAGATCCCTGGGACCCTTGTTCTTTAGTAGTCTCTTTGTCCATATTGACCTGCTCCTTCCTCGGGGTTTCGGCTGTATCCTCGACTGTCTCATGCTTCCGCTTCTTCGCGGCTCGGTTAGCTGGAGAAGAGACGGTATCTTGAGGCGTAGCCGTAAGCTTTTGTTTTTTGGAAACAACTTGATTTTCTTCGGCTTCGGCTGCCGGCGTTGCCGCAGAAATCCTTGATGAGCGGCGACGCTCCTCTTTGGCGGGAGAAATCCAGTTCTCCAATTCCCGCTTGCGTTTGCGTGTGATGGCGGCTTTTCCCATGTACGCTACAGCTTCACTATCTGCCTTGTCACTGCTCAGGTCCACGGCGTATACAAGATCATGTTCGAGCTGCGACGTGGCCTGCGTATCGGTGTCCTCGCTAGCTGAGTCCACAGCCGGGTCCATCCGATCATGTTGCAGCTCAGAGACATTCTGACGTTTAATTTCAGGACCAGTGGCGGTGTTATGGATGAAGTCATTGTGCGCGGTTTGTGCTGCTTCTTGCAATACTTGCGCTTGTTGAGCATTTTCGCCTTCATTCTTTGCTGAGGGCTTTTCTGTCGCCGAACGGAGACGACTTTTCATACTTTGCCCTATAACGCCCTCATTGTTTTGTTCAGTTTGCTCGGTTTCCAAAGGAACAGCATACGAGATTTTCTGGCTTGGTGTCTTTAATCGCCTGGGCCTATTTTTCTTCTTGTTCTTGGCATTTCTGCCTTTGGTTAACTTGGAAGGAGAAGTTTGCCGTGAATCAGCGCTCTGCGAATGAAGCTCGGGTGGTGACGAAGGGGGATCAATGTCCATAGAGTCACCGGAAGGAAACGATGGAGGGATGGCGGATGCAACCGACGATGTTCGGCCGCGGATAGCAGGTGTCGGAGACGAACCAAGGAATCCGTCTTCGTTGTCCGCAGAGACGGCTGGTATTGTAGGCGTCCGCGGTGTTTCAGATCCGGATTCTTGGTTTCGGAGGTTACGTATATGCGGTGGTGTCATGAACCCAAGTTCTTTCGGAGTAGTAAGAGGAGGAGACGATGAACGAAGGTTGTCGATCATGGAGAACATCTCCTTATGATGGGAGGTGTCTTCTTTGGCAGTGCTAGCCGAATCCTCAAAAGGAGGATTGCTGCAAACTTTCCGAACAAGAGCCTCCTGTTGGAAGCCCGACCCCGCCGTCTGTTGCAACGCTGAGGCTCCCAGGTCGGAGCCCATCACAGGAGATTCAAAGCGAGCAAAGCCAGGAGACTCGGACGGCGCATCCAAGATAAATGCAATGCGAGACTTTACCGACGCATCTTCTGTTGCAACTATAGAGCGTTCTGCCGCAATATAATCGGTTTCAACATCGCCCTGACCGTCTTCGACCTCTTTCATGCTTTGTGACAATTGGGCGGTATCTACGTTCGACTCTTGTGTCTCGCTGCCGACACGGGCTTCCAGGTTTCGCACCGCTTGGGATATGCTAGCTGGGTGTATTGAAGACTGCTGGGAGCCAAAGGAAGACTTCCAAAATTCCCAGAATAGGTTAGCTGTCGACATATGCGAGGACCCCAAGCCCGAGCAAATAATCTGCTCGAATTTGTGAGAAGTTGAAGCATAGCGAGGCAAGATTTGTAAGATATTCAGCACAGTTGATGCTAGCGCGTGACACTTCTCAAAGTTAGGGGATAACCAATCTAGAATATTTTTGGTGCACTTACAGCAGTCAGAATCCGGCTGTCAGCGCCACTCTCGAGAGTGAGCTTGCGGGACTCATCCTTCAGAAAGAGACCAAGGGGATACTGAAGCTGATCAAGTACCACAGATCTGAACATAAAGGTTCCTGATCCTAGAAAAGAGACGAGAGTCTCTATGAATACAGCAGCAATGTTGGAATGTAAAGGCACTAACAGTTCATAAGATCGGGAGAGAATCTGATGAACCAATCCAACTAACGCGGTTGGAAAAGGAAGTTTGTTGTTGTCGTTGGCACCATTTTCATACTCCGAGAAAGGAATCGTTGAACAATGATGGATTATCGAAGAAGCGGGTGAACATGCGGTGCGGATATCGAGATTCATCATCAAGCCCACGAGGGGGACCAGCATTGTCGGCGTGATTGCACAATCTCCTTTCTCATTCCTCAGGGCACGAATAGACGCACTCAAAAGCTGATCCCAGACTTGGAAACTGTCTGAGTATTTCAATCCTGCAGACAGGATCTTGATTACGTTGTCATAATCACGGGCAATAGACCCGTCCCGTCCGCGAGCTGATTCCATAGCAGAGGAGCATATACAATCTGCAGACATTTGAGCAGTCGTTGTCCACACAATCTGCGCAAAGTTATCAACGCCATGGAATCCACTTCCGTCAGGGTACAAATCGGCACATTGTCTCAAAATGTCGAGTCGGGAGCCCCTTGAAACCTTCCCATGGCAGGCTGCTTCAATGATATCTTTGATAAGGCGTGAGTAAGCAGCCGTTGGCCCTGAGATCCCTGAGACATCAATGAGGAGCCGTAGCAAGTGCAAAATAGGGCTATCGGGATTGTTATTGGCTTTCGGATGGCGGTGCGTAGGCGTTGCGGCTTGGTACGAATCCGCCGTCTTCAGGAGCAGTTTCTCCGTGAATGAAATGCTGCCTAGGGCGATAATCATAGTCGTCGACAGAAACCTAAAGCGTTCAAAGAAATTATCCATTGAGTTGCCATTGACAGCATTGAGAGACGATGGTCCTCCATTCCATAATCGCTGGAGAAGCCCCAAGACATGAGCCACTGTCTGCATAGACTCAGGCGAGGGTGTAATCTCTTTGCTAGCTGCAAACGCCAGAGCATGGGATAGACTAACCCACGCCGCAGCAATATTGGACTTCTCCATCTCCGAGTCCCAAACTGATGATTTCAAGATAGCCTCGAACACCTTCAACACATCAGGAATCCTCGACCTAACCCATTTGCAATCCAAGGGTGGCAGTTCTTCTGGCACAATCCTTTTTGGTTCATTGACGCGATTATCCGACCAAGCCTTGAGAGGGTGTGAACTCCACAGCATGTTGGACAGCACGTGCGCAAGCCTGTCGCTAAGGCTGGGGACAAAGGAAAAAACATTTGAAGATGGCGAGAGGATGTACTCTTCCCAAACTTTATCGAGTTGTTGGTGAGATGCATCAGGTCGAAAGGCATAGTATAGCAGATTGTAGTAGCTGGCAATCACGAGTTGGCTGGGTTGGGAACCTGTCTTGTCGTGCTTCTTTCTTTCAAACTGAGAGAGTATCGGCTTGCTAAGCATATGCAGTAGGGACCGACTAGTTGTGTCACTGATATTGGCCACTAATACAAACCGATTCCAATTACCAATGGCTTTTGACTTAATTTCAGGATCATTGCAATTGAAGCATTTCTGAAGAACGAGAACCCATTCCTTGAAGTGCTGCCACTGGTCGATGTTGAATCGCTTGTTTCTAAGAAGTAGTGTGATGACACCCCAGATTTGAGGAACGTGTTCGCCGGTTTCTGGATTCGACATCATCCTTGACATACGCTCGCTGACCTCGGAGACCAGCTTCCGGTTGTTTGCGAGTGGTCGGTCGAAAATATCACGGAGTGTCTTGGACAAAGTGGAGTTCGAGCCAGATGACATATACACGTTGAAACCAAGCTCCAGCGCGTTTAATCGGACATTCTTAATTTGATGGAGCAAACCCGATATGAGATGATCCATCCAAAGAGTCGATAGGGCAAGGAATGTCGGCTTGGCCACGTCAAATAGTCGCTCGTAAATCATTAAACGCTGAGAGATCACGGAGTTTCCTTTGACTCTGTCCGTTATACTATGCAGCATTTCCAGTATGCGCGTCGTCCTTGCCGCTGTGATTATCCGTGCTGGGAACTTCTGCGTTGACAGGACGGTGAGATAATGGGTCACAACGGACTTGGGAAGATTTCCACTCTCGAGACAGACGACCGAGTGCTCAATGAGGAAAAGCTTGAATTCATCCGGCAATTGAGGAGAGATCTGAGGATGCCAAACGAGCACCACAGAAAGTTTTAGTGCTTGAATGACAAGGTTTGTATCCAGTGGGCCGCCCTTTGTGAGATCGCGGCTAATATCCCGTTGGATGAACTCTGCAATCAGGCTCATCTTGCGCAGAATTTCTTCTTCTGTGGGCAACTTTTCATATGCCCTCAATGCACCAAATAACTGCATATACGCATCTATCCTTGAGCTGGTCGACTCTCCAGCCAATTGCTGGGTGAGGGACTCTAAGAGCATTGCGAAAGACTCGGGAGTATACGTTATAGCAGCAGCCGAATGAACAGGGCCGGGCGAGTTCGTCGTTTTGAGTATTGATCTAACCGGCTTGAGATCGTTCGAAGGAAGAAGAGCTTTCGACTTCGGGTTCGTGAACGAAGGAGGTTTGATGAATTTTGGCCATGGCGAAAAGTTCACGCGCTTCGACTGGCGGCTGGAGGGTGCTCCAGTTGAGGTCGAGTCGTTCTGCAGAACAGGAGATTCGTTAGGCGTTTGTACGGGCACTGGCGACTCCTCCGTCCGATCTTTCTCAGACAGCATACGAGACGCAGTCTTTGGTGGAGTCGGCGGACGAGCTGACAAAGGACCCAGAACGTCGACCATAGTTCAAGACAAGAAGCAGTAGTAGAAGGAGGAGAGGAAAAGGAACATTGCGAGACGGCCAAGCTCCAGGAGCGAACTCAGGCCTGTTCCTATACACGTCGTAGCACTGAAGATGGCAGATTGAAGATTGACGGAGACCATGAAGAATTGAGACCCTCTGCAGAACGCCGGAGACGCCAAGCCACGCTTGAACGCGGTTGCGGACGCGTTAAGTGGCAGCGCGTTTGAAGCCTTGTAAGTAAGGCCTCAAGGCAGCAGAAGCGGCATGCAGCCTTATGACTCAGGCAAGCTGCGGAGAAGCTGACTACAAGTGGGGTCTAGCTGTTTCTATGGCGCTCGAAGGATCGACTGAACAATGAACTGATGTAAGGGCACTGCTCATCATCTATTTCTTTATTCACATAAGTTCTTAGTTCTCGGACTCAAGTTTGATTCCTCGTTGATTGTCTCGGAGAGCTCTCCTGCATCTACCTAACCCCTGTCTCTCCGCACTAGAATCCTTCCGTGCGATCGACAACTGACAATTCTTGAACTTTTGAACAACTCAACCAAAGGAATTCTTATCGCGCAACTGGACACAGGCGCCGAGTGAATATGGATTTGCGTATTCTGCAGGGCTCTGGTATAGCGCAGTCCCTGATTCATTCTTTTCTCAGCGCTGACACATGCTCAACAGAGAAATTGCAGCAGGTCACAAAGCTTTTGGACTCTCTTGAAAAAGACCTGAAAGATAACTCGTTGAACTCTGCACGTAAGAAAAACCTAAAAACTGCATACTAGACACTTCCTGACTTGTTCTAGAAAGAACTCAGATCCTCTTACAGCTGAGGCAACATGGCACGAGTCCCGACAATGCAGGACCGATTTACTCAAAAAAGGTGGATCATACCACGTGCCGCCTCTGACCGTATCTAACATTTGCATAGGGCATTGAGATACTATCCAAGTATGGCGTTGACGGTGAGACAACAGACGTCCGCCATGCAGCCCTGCGCTGCGTTGCAAACGCTCTCTTGTTAGACTCCAAAATGCGCCAGTTGTTCGTAGACACTGGTAGGGGCGGGAGACTAGCCGAAATGCTCAAGGTATGCTCAAGTCCATCATTGTATTCTATGTTAACATTTCTAGTGTGATTCTTCCGAGCATGAAATGGTCATCAGCCGAATCCTTTTCCTCTCGACATACGATACCAACATGAATTTCGACGACCTCATTAACAGCCACTCTTTAGGAGATAATATCAACTACGTGAGCTGAGTGTTCCCTTGAAAGAGTTAACATACTAATAACGACAGCAAATCCTCCGACATTCCAAACAATTCCCGAAGTCCGGCAGAAAGCCTCTATCACAAGTCGACGAGCTGGCTTTTACAGATACGTTGAAATTGGTATTCAACATAGCGAAGCTTTTTCAAGACCTGGCGCCGACCTTTTCACCATCAATACCATACATATTCAAGATCATCAGCCGAATCGATATCCCCCTGAAGCCTCTGGATGGTCTTCTCGGCACACTATTGAACTGCCTGTCGACACTGGACCTCGAAAACAAGAACAAAAAGCCTTACGACGGCAACCCACTTTTCCCTACTTTTAACCAGAACTGCAACGTAGACAAGTTGATCAATATCCTAGATCAAGCAGTGTCAGCTTACGAGCCCTCGGAGCTTGAAACCAAGGCCATTCCTCTCTTCCATACCCTCGTAACCATCCATGAGGTGGCACCCGACGGCCCCCGCAAATACATGCAGTGGCTTCTTCTACCTGACGACAACGACCGGGACCGGCCAATCGGGCAGTCTGACACGTTATCGTCGAAGCTGCTCAAGCTTTCAACCATGCACTATGCGAACCTTAAGGTCGCTATCTCCGAACTCATGTTTGTTCTTTCAGGAAAGAATGCCGAAAGCTTGACGAAGAACATCGGTTATGGTTTCGCTGCGGGGCTTCTAGCATCCCGCGGCATAGATATCCCCAAGTCTGCGGGTGAAGCATTCGCAACCAACTCTCAAGATCTTAATCCAGAAATCAATCCGATTACCGGCCAAAGATGGGCTGCGGAGAAGGAAGTCACCGGCCCGTCCATGACGAAAGAGGAGAAGGAGAGAGAGGCCGAAAGGCTGTTTGTGCTTTTCGAAAGGCAAGTACAGCGTATGGATTTAATGTAGTCATGCTAACTCTATTATAGGGCCAAAGCAAACGGCATCCTCGGGGTCGAGAATCCAGTTACTCAGGCTTTGCGGGAAGGAAGACTGGAAGAGTTGCCTGACTCTGATAGTGAATAAATATATAGCAGATTGTAGCCGTATAAGTTAAAGTTCCAGAAAAACTCGCTCCACAAGGCCTTCACTAGAGCATTCATGGCAGAACATGAATTCAGCTAGCGCGTTCATGGTCCACTGTACCTTGGACCGGATGTCGGGTCCTGGTAGCAATCTGAGCCCAGATTATATTTTAACCCTCCAAGATGTGGTGTGGATAGCCATGCTAGACAGCTTCATCCAGCTGGCCGCCGACACCTTAACACAGTCATTTTCTCAAAGGCTTATTTCCCAAATGGTTAGTCTATGCTAAGACATGGTAATCAAAACTGCTGCACTATCTTATACGTCGAAGAAAGTAGCCCATCTTTGCCTCTGCGTCTTCAGCGGTACCCACATACAGTAAGCCGACAACCGCCCCCAATATCAATTCCTTCGGCCCTCCACTTCTCTTCCAGGCGTCACTCAGGTTTTCATTACTGTTTGTAGTGGCCAGAAAGATCTTGAAGAGCGCCACCCAGGCGTCAGCGTCATTAGAAGGGTCATCATCGGATAGAAAAAGCATACACTTCTTTTTTTACCAGGCCACGAAGGATCTTTGCAGCATTAGCGTTGTCCTGTAATCCTGCAGCCAGGAGAAATCGACCAAACAGAGTATATCGTCGAATCCAACGTTGGCATCCAAGGCTAAAGGGAAATGTCGAATTGGCTCCGAAAGAGTAAGGATAAACGGCATCCAGATGGCTTTGGGCTTGCTTTCGTTGCGTTCATCTTCCTCAAAATAAGAGGCACTGGGTTTGAGAAGCCCGCGGCTGCTTCATATCAACCACGAATTCTGGCGGCGAACCGAACCTTTGCAAGCAATACCAGCTCCCATTTAAAATTTTCACCTGTGTTACGTCCATGCCATAAGATTTAATTGGTCTGATCCTTTCCACTGCCCAGGTGATCAGTTGAGGACGCTCTCAATTGTCCGGCGTCAAGATTATATTGACTATAATCGTTTTCATCCCCTTGATGAGTGGAAAATCTTATACATGTCCAGCTGGAGGGCAAATTTGCTCGGTTTTTGAAAGCGTAAAGCATCAAGGAACAAGCCTCGGCAATAACGATGGTGGAGGGTCGAGGGGAGGAATGAGGTACGAACTTACAGAGTGCTTGTTAACAGGGCACATCTGCAGTTAATACAAAGAGAGCCCTTGACCTAAGATCAGAGCCCTTTTAGTGCATGCATTCGGCCGTACCTGAGCCTATTCTGGTGTCCGAGCGTACAGGGACGACTCCAATGACAGTTCCAATAGAACTAGCAAGCATATAAGTGGGTAGGAGAACGTCAAGAGAAAGACGTTCTTGCACTGTGTCAAATTGAGTTGAATGTTTGACTTGCTTGGTTCATGCCAGCATTGTTCCAGCAGACATACGCAGTATGTAGGTAACCTTCCGCCTGCTCTGGGGACTTTATATAACGCCAAGACAAGACGGCTCCAATGACGTCTGTGGGGTTGACGGAGCACAGATTCTTGGCGAAAAAATTGACCACCGCGGGGCTATCCAAGTGTTTCATACTACCTGAACAATCACTGGAGTTGAGTCCGTGGCCCTTTTTCACTTCTACATCTTTCGATAATTATAGTTGCTCGACATCCAAACCGCCAAAATGTCGAAGCCGTTTGACCCCGAGCAGGCGCAGAACCTGGAAGATGTAAGTCCTTATCGCGCCACCCCTCCATACCGACAAAGCTAACAATCAGCCAGATGGAGAAGCAGTTCGCCGTCAAGGGTTCGTGACGTTCCCTTCACTTTCGCTTACATTCGACAAACCATACTCACCATATCGCAGCCGTGGAACACCTGATGACATACTGGTCCATCCTTGAGAAAGTCCCCGGATCCCAGCTGCGCCTGACGAAAATCGACGACGAGATTTACGAGCACTTCAAGGCGGAATTCCCCGATTTCGACCCGGCCGAGACGATTGACGAGGACAAGATGAAGAGCAAGGAGGGTAAGGAGAAGTGGCGTAACTGGATCAACCAGTACGAGAAAAAGATTCACGACTTCAACTTCGGCACAATGCTGCGGGCGAACCCAAAGACCGAGTACGAAAGGGACAATACGATTTTCGGTGAGTCCCCGAGGCTCTGGAGCTACTGAATATGGATTGGGATGGGTTGGCTGACTGGATCTTTGCTTCTAGCTATGCGGATGCAGTTCTATGCTATTGAGATTGCGAGGTAAGGCGTCCCGCTATGCACAAAGTCAGCGGTTTGCTAATTTCATTTGCCTCGTAGGAATCGCGCTGGTCTCAACGACTGGATTTACGAGCAGGCACAGGCACGGGCGAAGAATTCCAGTTCATAATCACGTTTACTACCCCGTCGGTCTCTGGCAGTTAGAATTTAGAACCCATTCCACATCAGCACGTTTATTGCGAACCATAACCAAATCCTCTACTATCATAAACAGATGGCGAGTCCGGCTGCCTTCTGGATTTTTCGGCGACATAGGGTTAGGGGTATACCAGTAGCGCTTCCAAGGTGACAGTCTAGACTATCCAGCCATATGTTTCCCAAGATAGACTGGGGTCCAGACATGCAAGTATGTTTGCTGAGGTCTTTTGTCTGGATGGTAGTATATAGAGGTGTGGGTGATAGAGGTGTGGGTGGCCATCCAGCCAGCCTGGCCGAGAAGAACAATGCCAACGTCCATTGACCTATTGCACAGAACACCCTCAATGTGCCTGATCTAAATCGTCAAGGACGGGAACATAGATGAAAGCAATCACGCACGTATACTTCTCTTGCTCTTCAATGAAAGAAGAATCCCGAACTTTTGTTCCCTCTTTCTCATGCGCATTTGGACCGTCCACAGCTCTACTAGCGAAGCCGATTAAGAGACGTCTACACCTGTTAGATATAATGGCTACAGCTTTGAAGAGTTACTTGCAAGCCTGTTCAGTACACCATGACCCAAATTCACGGCCAGGGAGCAGGTCCTGACTTGATTCTTATTTATATCTCACGATCCCCGAGGTATCGAGCCGGTAGGTGATAAGGCACCAATTCTCTAAGATGACACTGCAGAGTAATCAGTAGAGTGAAGATCTGGATGTTACCTTATTACCAGTGTTCAGTAACACTTCGGATGAAAATGAGCAATTATTAGCCTTTAACCTGTTCTGTCCTCGGGGTATATTGGTGTCTTTAGAGTGGCGGCTAGGGCACCTCTGCTAAGATTCGAAGTCACACTAATTGGTTGCGCGTAGTCTACAAGTCCAGTTTCGGGATGATTGCGAGTTCCATTTCTGCGTAATCCAGATCTCGAATAACCACAACTTCCTATTTTGCCGCCCCCAGCAGGCACCTCCAACCTCGACCCCAGGCTGTCGGTCACTGAGCTGCGTGGGGCTCTCTAGCTTTCATCTCCTACAATATCAACTGTTTATCAGCATAATCTCGAGACCTTTTTTCTTAGTAATATCTCTTAACCTATCCTCTTTTTTTCTCGTTCACAGTTGCATCAGCTGCCGTAACCGCAGTTATCAATTCATACATAAGCTACTCGTGATAGTTATCAATCACATAGTCCCCTGGACCCCAGTCGCATCACTCGCACACTCATACCTCACGCACTCTTTTGTGGTCGCGTTCTTGAGCTGCATCTCGTAGCCGTTTGTTAGACCCTGGCCGTCTGTGCATCGGTTGCTGTCGGAGTGTGCATCGATGGAAGTCAATAATCAAGGCACGGTTCAACTCAGCATTCTATAGTATATTCTCTGCTCAGAGATCCTGGTGGACGATACCTAAAGAACGTATCTTTTTCAAGGACCGTGAAATTGCATGATCGAGATTCTTCCCTCCTCGCCGCCCCAGCCCATAAGGAGCATGTGGCGTATCTCTCCTGCGCCGTGTAGGAAGGAGACTCTGTCCAAGTTAATCGCTCCAAGGAAAATTGGGATCGCCGATCCTTGTACAGGCCGAAGGATACGGTAAACGTCCGCTTCACTCGATACCACTTTCCAGCGCCGAGAGGTGGTGGCTTTGCCGACAATAGTATAACCGTACGCGGCACAGGTAACTTTGAACGGCGCAGCGTAAGACCCACGATCTCCCATCGGAGTAAAATTATGATCCAGAACTCCATCGAGCTGCTCCGTTACCATCTGCACCAAGGTCTTCACGTCGATCGGGTGTCGGTCGTCCTGTCTGCCAGAGATGTGGAGTTCAGCATTAGGACAGCAAGGGTCTATTGCTTCACCTTGTTGCAGGCCCAGAAGACACTTTTGCGTGCAGGATTTAGCTATATGTTGATAATTTTGCCTGCTTTGGTCATTTCTCATATTTGTTTGGAATGAATATTGATGAGGTGGGGGTGACGTTGAGGCCTTGCTCAACCCCTGTTTATGTCTGGTAGATGTATTAGAAGCTGCATCAGAGTCTAGAGAATCCTCTTGGTGAGGCTGATCGGATGATGGCGCACATCCAAGACCAGGTCGCGTGGCCATTCGATGACCTTTGAGGACGGGCGATCCAGCCGAGGAAGATGATGGCAGGAGCTCAGGCGTAGCCTGCTCCAAATCATAGTGTCCAGAACTAGCGCATTCCATATCCTGAGCACTCTGATGTGACACTGTTATGGAGATCTGCGAGCGCTCACTGTCAAAACTGGAATGCCGAATCGGCAGCTTGTGCCGCGCATTCTCCCGCCAGGCATGATTGCGACAAGAGGAACGAAAACTCATCAAGCAGAGACATAGAGCCCTGCTGAGTCGAGTCGTGGGTATCTCAAGACGTCCGACACTCGCCGTTCTGTCTATTCTAGGATCACCAAGGTCGTAGTGAAGAGTACCTGGGTCATCAAAGGGAACCCAGAACTGCACGTCCATGAGTCCGTTTGTTGAATACGAGTACTCGAGACCTTCTTGAACCATCACATGGAACTCTTCAACGATTGCTGCCCCTACAAGCCGCGCCGTGTTGTACTTTGACTTCTCTGGCTCTTCCGCAGGAGTCGTATCGGGTTCGACAATTTCTGCCAGAACTTTATCGGGTGAAGGCCCTCACGCAGGCTTTGCACGGTGGGCTTATGGGGCGGTTTGTATTCAGCGATGGTGAGCAAAGTACTCGTGTTACTGTCAACCCGACGGACGCAGAATTGATCAGGCCAGAGGCGTCTTGTGCTTGATGCTTCGCTAGCATCTATCTCGTCATTTTCATCCAGAGCATTGGGGTGGTTAGCAAACCACACTCCGCTGCCTAACTGTAATTCCTCTCGAGCATCGGGTATTTTACATAATTCGGCAATAATAACACGCACATGACCTTCCACGGCTAGTCGTTCACAGAGCCCGAGATTCCGTTCATTGCTAATGGGTTGGCTGGCGATTACACGGCCAATCTCTTCCAACCCAGCACGCAATGCGAATAATTGCCGTGCATCTGCTTCCGTAGGCTGTAGGTAGCGGCAGACCGATTCATAGATTTCAAGCTGTGTAGCTGCACAAGCCGTCCACGGAAGCAGTCGTATAGGGCAGTATTTGTCGGTCGGAGGACCAATCGTCCCTGTTGTGGAGCGGGAAGGGACTTCAGCTTTTAGCAGTCGCCAGAGGAGATCATGGGAATATCCGATGAACTCTCCAAAAGTGCTTGGTTGATTACGCTCTTTTTCTTGGTTCCTTTCCTCCTCTGCCTGCTTTCTTTTCTCCTTTTCCTGCTTTATTTTCTCCTCTATCAGCCTTATTTCCTCCTCTGCCTCGAGAAAAAGCGCCTTGTAGTCCTAGGAGCTGCTTCCACTCATTGTGTTCGCGAGGGAGGATGAGAAGACTCCATGGCAATGAAGATTCCATAGCAGTGTCGTCGGATATGTTGTCACATGTTATCGATCTTGATATACTCATTTGCCGTCCGAATCAAACATCTGGCGCACCAGTACCAGGAAACCGCGGCACACCACAGAGCCCTACCGCTGCGATTCCCACTGCCCGAACAGTTCATGTACTTTTCTAGAACCAGCAGCTGCGGATGCAGAGCCAAGTATTTGACATCATAGAAGAACCGTATAGTCATTCTAAATGCAGGATCCCAGGATCCTGCATTGCATCATCTCTAGCTGCAGTGATCGTTTACCAGCACAGCAAAAAGGCGCTGCCGCAATTTCCGACAGGGGTGGCGAAGAGAGCAAAGGGGCGAAAGGAGTGGGCGTCTTGGAGAAGATGAGACAACCAGTCATGACTGGGTGATGGAAGAATATGGGAGGGGGGGTAAAGGAACATGAAGAAATTGGGAGAACAGCAACAGCAGCCCTTGTATATTTCGAGGCGTGATGACAATACAACGTATCAGCGGCTAGCCCCGAAAAGTAGTACTAAGTAAGGAAGGGAAAATACAGTTTCTCCTTTAAATAGCGGACTAAGTGATTGAATAATGTGGGCTATCAAGGCGATTACTAGCGTCAACTGTGGTGATGTGATTTATATCTGTGCGCAAAGCTTGAACGATCGTCTCTAGAAACACGCAGTCTGTCGAGTTTTTGACCAGTTTCGTGCCTTGTTTGAAGACGGACGAAACACTATTTTTGAGATAACCGCATCTCTTCGGGAAAGGGAGAGGAGATTCGGATCACGATCCGCTTCCCTTGTCTACGAGATAACCGCGATACCCTCATCTTCAATGACAGTTTGATACCCCTTCGGCAAAGATGAGATGAAATGTCTATCCCCACTGCTATGGCTGAGCACGGACAACGAAAAGCGTAGATAGTGATCATTACGGATCAAGACCGTACTTAAAATCCTCCTGTATTGTCCACGGAAGATGGTAGCTGCTGCGGCACAGTCGAGACCAACAAGCGGATGATGGAGGTCACGCATGATGTGATGGTGCTCGAGGATGGAAAGGTCGTGAGGTACATTTCGTTCGCTGTCTAAGAAATCACGAAGGAAACTTAAGGCGTTGATTGGACATCTAGAGAGACAATACAGATAGCCGGATCCATATATATTTAGCTACTTCAAGTACATAGTGAGAATACCAGGGAGCATCTATACCTTTGCAAACTTCTTCCTGAAAAATTCAACAGCCTGCTCCTCCGCTTCTGCAGCCTGCCTATCACTCTGCTCAACCGCCGTATCAGCCCTAACGCAAAATCCATGGCCCGCGCCTACATAAACCCTCACTTCTCCACCAACCTCCTCTTTCTCATGCACAATATTCTTGATAAGTTCAATTTTCTCGCCCTTCAGGTTTGAGTCCAAATCTCCCAGTGCAAAACTCACTGGAATCGTGATCTTCTCGATATCACCAGGGAGGGACAACAGACTCGGGTGGCCTGTGAATCCAGCATCGATCAAGTTCCGCTTGATTCTGCTTCCGTTATCAACCGGGGTTATTATTGTCGAGGCCCCGTGCGCAAGAAGAATCGTATGCTTTCCACCCCAGCAGAACCCTGCAGCGCCGATGGGATGTTTCTGGCCTTCTGGTGACTGCCGCACAGAAGTGAAGAATGATTCGACGATTGGGTAGGATTTGCTGGGACGGTTCGCGATGAGGAAGGATGGGAAGACGTAAAGGGCGGAGGCGATATGGTAGCTTTACATATGTTAGTCAACTTTATACTTTGCATAGATGATGATGAAGCAGCGGGACATGATTTATGATGAGTACGCACGGCTTCGAGATCCAATCCCACAAACTTCCCGTCTTCATCACCGCGCGGATCGTATCAAGGCCCCAGGCTGGCACGGCGGTTCCTGGACATATCGATAACGTCAATTATGATGCGTCAAATTCTGAATCAGGTCGAGATGCAAGTACCCTTCATGAAATCCGGCAGGTAAACCCTAAACTTCCCGCTCTCTGCATACTTATCCGCCAGAAGGCGGTTATTGACGAACTCCCATCCGAACGCATCGGGTATTATAATTACAATGCCTTTTATTTCGTCGTCTGGGACTCCGGCGGGCTCGGTGACGTAGGTTTGAAGACCGTGGAGGTTTGTGATGCGGCCACTGGGGGTACCAGTGTGGACTGTGCCAGTGAAACAGTCTGGGCAGGACATCTTGTTTGGTTATTTATATAACTATAATATAAATCAAATCAAGCAAAGTAGACATATAAAAGCAGGATAGAGTGAGACGAGCGGGGATGAAGGTGAGATGATGCTGTCGTAAAGTTAGTTTATAGATTGTCGGGGATAGAGGGCTAACTCCGATTGGGGGGCTCTAAGTTGCTATGGATATACGGCACCGGAGTTTGGAAGACCGTAAGACTCCGCACGAAAGTCGCTAATTACATTATAGTTCTAAAGTGGAGGCGCGATTAGAGGGAGTTTGCCCTAGCGTACTATATCACTAACGTTACACAGCTGCGATGCGTATCTGACCTCATATCTTGGCGTTGGTGGTAGGGCTGGATGTTCTTGACGTATTCACTAGCAGGCGCTGCAGGGGAAGGACATTTCCACAACAGCTCATGCATCAAGGCACTTGGTCCCTCCAAGGTCTCGCTATGCCTCGCTATGGCCCAGGAACAATGTCGTTCTACTACGATAGCAAAAAGTAGCAAAAAGTAGCAATAGCACAAACAAAAAAGAAAGAAAAAAAGATACTCCCCGACTGGGAGTCGAACCCAGGTCTCCCGCGCTTGTTCCTATCAGGTGACAAGCGGAAATCATGACCGTTAGACCATCGAGGACTTGATGGAAGTATCTTCTTAAATTGGGCTATTAGCCTAAAAGCTAGCTATACAGGAAATTATTAAATCAGCTTGGAAGGCCCACCCCATAACTGACCTTCGGTATGATGACGGTACCTCTGTATATGATTTCCCGCTGAGTCTGGGAATGTCGGAGTTGAAAGATTTGAGTTAGTATCATGTTGCCGTCGTTTGGGGTGCCGCTGTCGCAGCTAGGAGTCTGATTATACAATTAGTTAAACTCGGGATCAATCAATGCTGTGCAACGCTGGTAACGTTACAAAGGTGTTCCCGAGGTGGGAGTCTCCGATCACTCACCTAGTCGGATCTGGACGAAATGGCAGTCTATTTGTATCTTAAATGGGTTATTACTACGTACAGTGGACAAGACTTTGCTAAGAGCATCATGAGGTGGACGTCACTCGCTACCTAATGGTATTTCTAGGTACGGGCCAGCCACTTACAGTGTAAGGCCTGTATGTATTGTCCATGCTGAGTACATTTGTTGGACAGTTTCGCGTGCTTGCTCATGTGCTTGTCTGGGGAGATGTTAGTCGTGCCAATTCACCAGGTGGCACTGCCTGTAGAGGGGGGCCTAAAAAACCATATGAGCTCCAAAGCATGCATAACTGGGCAAACTCCATCCTTCTGCACACAAAAATAAATTGGATACTTACAAGCAATCATATTGATGTCATTGTCTTCTGGTATTAATTATACGTTAATTCAGCACGGAGATGTCAAGTGGCTACAACGCTAAACAGACCATGTAAGAATGCAAGAGATCCGGCACGCATACACTGAACTGCATTGGCCCAGGAGAAGAAGCGCAGATTAGCTTGTGAGGGGAAAAAGAAAAAAGAATGCGCCGACCGGGGTTCGAACCCGGGACTCATCATTTTTCCAGTATAGTACTTGGGAATGATACATGATACCACTCCACCATCGGCGCTCCTTGTTGCTAGAAGGACATTTCTAATAAAATATATCCAATTTGAAATACTCCCAAAAAAGGAGCCCACTTACATCATGGATTCTCTCGCACGTGGTGTGGGGATATTTGGTTCAAGGATGCAGTCCCATTCATTCTGGGTTACAGGCTCTCTAAATCTTGCCTTTTGTTTCAGAACTATCGCTTTCCTCTATACTAGGTCGATGAACTGCGTTTACTAACAGGGGAAAGCACGATGTCTTGTCATAGGTATGCTAAGTGACTGCCGATGGGTTCGGGATCTAACCCGCTGTTGGCGTTGGTTTGATTCTAGCTACTGGTGGGTCTAAGATTTCACAGGTTAGGATGATTGCATTAGGAGTGTCATGTGGTGCGGATCATTGGAAGGATAGAGGTCGGTCAGAGGCGGCGTCTTTATATATCTTCTGTGCCCGGTTGGCAGAACGGAATCCCGTGAACGAATTTGGTATAAGAAAAATCAGACAGCGATGAAGCTAATTGTAAGAAATAATAGAAAAATGGCGGCTACCTGATTATATAACTCCAAACCGTATGCCAAGCTTGCTCTACCCATGCGAAAAGGTGCTCAAGCAGACGGGCCAGATTGGCACGCTTGCCACTTAAGGGAACAGGCTAGATCCAGAGGCATCATAAGAGGCTGACCTGCTGTCTCTTATCTTCAAGCACTCGCGAGGTAGTACCACATACCTAACGAGATTCGCGCCCTCTAGGCTCATCAATCGCACCCCCAGCGTCGAGTTACGGGCTAGGTGGCAAAGCAGAGCATTCGCACGGATCTACTTCAAAAGGGCTCAGGATGCCAATGTCTACGCACCCTGCCGATTTATTTTGGGGTTGAGACAGTGCCAGTCACGTAGCGTACAACATCATCCTTCAGATCGGAGCTGCATTTCAGGTGATCACTTATCGAAAATTTCAGGAAAAGCGTCTTTCCCGGAGAGCCGGCATGCCAGGCAGCATATTGGGTGTCAGTGACGGTACTAGCATACTCCTCTCAGAGAACAGGCTAGATTTCACCGCGCATAGTCCGTTGGAGAGGGTTATTGGAGATGTCATAATTATCGTTCTCCGAGCTGGACAAGAGCGGAAACATAACTGACTAGCCCCGTTGTCAAAAAGTTATATCACACTATTACACCACAGACGCGGAATCGGTTATATAGGGCCGCGGAAATATCGATTTATCATCGCTGGGCCAAAATAGACAGAATTATAACTCATTCCCATGCACCATTCCGGCCGTGGTCGAAGGCCAGATACATAGAATCTCCAGTTTCATGCTTAGAACAACGACTAGAGCATGCAAAACAAAAGATGCTAACTGCATTTGCACGCTTTTCGTTCGCAAGTTGATGCCTGCTGCTATGATCAAAAAGTACAACACCCAGGGGTTGACAGCCAACGGCGAGCAAGGCTGCAGTGCCATGGCAATTTTAGCAAGAAACAAAGCCAGCTGCACTGCAAAAAACGGCGGATACCACCCCGAAAGGCGTCTGGGGAGGAAGGACCCCCCTGGCGGAGGAGGCAGCAGTCGGATAGAAGGTTCGATGGTGGTTGGTCCGATGGTTGGTCCGACTGGACGAGGTTCATTCCTGGGTGGTGAGACAGATTGTGTACTACAGAACCGAGGTCGGACGACCAAATCACGCTCTGGACTGAGCGAGCTTCTCCTCTGCGTACCATCCATGTCTTCGAATACGGGGGTCAGGTCTCCAACAGACCCATTCGAATCAAATACAGAATTGCGGCGTATGGCAGGACCTCGTGAAAAAGACCTCCTGGGAGACAGCGTATCGGCCGTATCATCAAGAGGGTGAATCCTGGATGCGCTGTGCACGTCAGGCGCAGATGAACTACTGCTGCCACGTTTCGTGCGTAGGTTCTCATTAGCATTGGCTCCGACCTCGAGGCCACTAAGTACCTCATCTGCAGATGGCCGTAAATCGGGATCAACTGACAGCAAACGCCAGAGGAAAGTATAGAGTTGTTCGGGTAAATCAGGGCGCATTCGTCCTCGGTCAAACCCAGGCCAGTCCATTATCTCTTCACGGAGCTTCTCAAGGTCCTCCTTCTCCTCATTGATGAGATCAGCATTCCGATACGGAAGCTGCGCGAAGCACAGAAAATAAAGAATCATCCCCAGAGAGAAGATATCACTTTTGAAGGTGAAATTGGCGAAGGGGCCATTAGGGTACTCCCGCCGTAAAACCTCTGGAGCACAGTACGACACAGTTCCTGTCGCCCCCGTAGACCTCCGTATTGCATCCTGGGGCTGAACCTCGCCGAAATCGCTAACCAAGACTCGTATGCCATCGTTAGTCTTGTGCAGCAGACAGTTGTTGGGCTTAAGATCACGGTGAATATAGCCGCTAGCATGGAGATATCGAAGACCCGAGGTAATGTCCTTGAAGAAAGAGTAAATCTCATCAAAATGTAGTTTGCGAGGTTCATGGAGACCAAGAGAAGCCTCGGGGCCTCCTCTCGACCTCCGTCTAATGCGCTCTTTCAATTCCTGAGGCGTCGTAGATGTCTGCATGGAGCCACAAATGTAGTTATGAAGATCCCCCGCATTGCAGTACTGCTGGAGGATAAACGCGCATGGGACGCTTGGCCCAAACGTCGTAATTTTCGCGTTCTCGAGCCAAACATGTCGGTAGGAGACAAGGTTCTGATGAGAGAGGTGCTGGAGCGTTTGCACTTCAATCAAAACCTTTTCGAGCCACTCGTGATCATCCCCAACAGGCACGCGCTTACAGGCATAATGACCTAAAGACACGCCATCCAGGACATGCTTCACCAGCAACACCACACCTTTCCCGCCTTTTCCTAGCACCGATTCTTCAACAAAGAACCTTTTGAAGTAGTCTGGGGTAAATGCAGCCGATGAGATACCATGTCCGTTAGGTACCCTGGACTGACCCGATCCGCTTGAAGGACTATCGGCGAGTACAGGCTGAACAAGACGTCGAGATTGCGGCTGGGCTGTAGCTGAATCTACTGAGGCGGGTGGAAGGCTGTTATGGAGCATGCGGAAATATTCGGGATTGACAAATTCTGGCTGCGTCCTGGAATGGTGGTTGTCTTGACCAGAGTCCTCGTCTCGCAACGGCCTGCGACAGTATGGACACTGCGGATCATTGTCGTGCTTCTCAGCCTCGGCTGCATCTTGAAGGACTAGTTGTCTCGAAACCGGATCATAAACGACAACCGATCCGTCATGGCGCCTGGAACGCGTTCAATTAGGATTTAAGTTTGAATAGCGGTTGAGAAGCTGAAGCTTACAAAACAACATCGTTGGATGAGGAGTAAGGAACAATGACGCCGTCCGCCTCCGCCATTATCAATCAAGGCGGCATATCTCCCGATAAGGCAGAGGGTAAAAGCCCGTAACCATGAGAGATTTATGGTCGTTTAAAGTGTGAAGGGAGGTGATCCGTCCTCCACAAAGTGAGGCAGTTACCCATGAGATGAATGGCCGGTAACGCCTCTCGGTGGGGATTTATGATCATGACTGCCCCACGTGACGGCGGTGAGCCAGTGTCCAGCCAATTCGTCTTACTGTTGCCTCCTATACATTTAATTCACCGATCATAAGAATACAGAATATTGCTATAGATTTGGTAGAGATATGGGTATCTAGATGAATGATGTCAACGATGGACTCGACTATACGTTCTTCCACAGGAAACATCTTTGGGCATATGTACGACGGTCAACAGCCCAGACAGGCCGGAACGACGCCGTGGGTGCTCCGTGCTGCCTCTCGTCATTCCAGGTTGACATGAACAGCGCCACGGATTCCACGTTGCGCCTCGGGGCTGTACAGCTGTCAAATAGCCCGCCAGCCGATCAGCCAAGCAGAAAGCGACAGCTAAGCATGCAGGACGTTCTGCGACGTCCTGGCGTCAAATAAGCAGGGCCAAGTATTTACTTGTGCGTACGGAAACCGACCCTGCTTGTGTGGGTTGTGAGGTGTTGGAGAGTGGAACGCGGCGATGACATTCACTCCTCCCCGCTTTCCTCATCGCTGACTTCGAGATTTGCAATAGAATCATTATCGCTATCATCCTGCTCGTCATCGAATCCCTCAAACTCTTCCTCGGAGTCAGAAGCGGACTGATCTTGGCCTTCTTGACCCTCACTCGCATCCTGAGAGGTCTCCTCAATTTTGCGCTTTCGGCCCATCTCACCGAGTCTGCCTTCGCGGCCTTCAATCTTCTCACCCTCTTCACCAGGTGTGAAAGGAGGGGGAGTAAACCAGGGGATCTTGCCTCGGAGGAAATCGTTGATCACCATCTTCGCAACGCCGTCGAGATCGGGTTCACCTCCACGAAGTAGCCTACCGCCCTTCCTGGCAAGAATGCTGAGGAACTCGATGGCATCGCTTGTTTCCTTGATACCATAAGTGCGCTCAAGATGCTTGGGTTGCACGCGCTTCAATATGGCCGGAATATACTGCTCAGGGTTTTCAACGTTTTCAACCCGGACAACACCTCGGAGGAGAATATCCTCTGGGGTATCCGTCTGACTTGGCGGGACAACACCAGGACAGTCGATGAGGTAAATCCTCTTCATCAGAGTGACGTACTGCCAAACTTTGGTCTCGCCGGGGATAGGAGCAACTGTGCACACCTTCTTCTTGCGGAGAGTATTAATTATTGAAGACTTTCCTGTGTTAGGATAGCCGATCAAACCAACCGAGATCTGCTTTCGGTCGGAGTGGAGCGACGAGAATTGCCTCAGGAGTTGGATAAGAGATCCTTTACCAAAAGAGTTGTTGATCGAAGCGTGGAATGCAAGAGTAGGATAGTCCTTTGACAAGTGACGTACCCAAGCAGCCTAGTTTACCAGTTAGCACACCATTATGGCATACAATTTGAATTGACGCAAAACCGAAGGGCTCCCCCCAAAAGAACAAAAGCAAAAAGAAATAGTGATGTGTGAAATGTTACTAAGAGCTCTGCTATGAAGACGCCGATGGCGAAGCAGTACTCAACTCAAAAACAGAACACTGCCCAGTCCTTAACGACCAGCTTTCAAAACGAAAGCTGATCAGCCTAGCTTCAGAATGAAATTCGGCACGGACCAGCGTTAATCTGCCAAAGCTGTAACAGACAATACTTCCATTGAGAAAGCGTGACACAGGGTCACAGAAGTAGACTTGACTTAGCGATGGCATGGCCGAGGCCAATGGATTGGTTAAGCGGATAGAGAAGAGATCTAATGAAATGAATAGGACTTACCGCAACGCCAGTGGGCACGAGATCACACTTGTTCAGAACAAATATCAGGTGCTTATGAGGTGCCTCCTCGCGAATGTATTTCTCAATACCTCTGCAGCGTGTGCCCTCGGGGTCGCGAGCATCGATAACGTGAATGACAACGTCAGACGAGTCAATGACCTTATACAGCTCATTCCAGATTCTCTTGCTTTGACCTTTCAAGAAGACTGCCTCACGAGACGTGGGCATTGTGCCAAGTGAGAGATCTGTCGCCACATCATCGCCAGCGACGATCGGAGTACCGTCCTCATGTCTACCTTGTTCCGACTTCTCAACATAACTATCGTGCATCTTCATCGTTTCACCAGCCAAGTCTTCGAGCGACGAGACACCCAGCTTGACTCTCTTTCTTTGAGCCTTAGGCCCGAATGTGTCGCTAAAAGGTGACGTTTCAATCGTCATCTTAGCCTCATGTTGCTTGAGTCCATTGACCGTCTTATTGTCTCTGATCAGGCTCATTGGGAGCTTGTTGGTCTTGAGGAGAACCTGATAAGGGTCAGAGGCACGTTCGGCGACGGCCTCACGAAATGAGGATAAAGCCTCTTGTGAGATGACCCGAGTATTGCCAAACCATTTCCGGTTTGGTTCTATTCTAGCGACCGGTGCCTCTCGAGATTGGTACGAAGCAGCAACAGTGATGTTTCCGGCGGCGTCACGTTGAGGCTTGCCATCCTTGAGCATATTCAGCCTCTTCACCTTCTTCGCATCTCTTCGCAAATTAGTCGCTGCGCTAATCAAATATAGAACGAAGCTTACCTGTAGAAATTTTCACCCTTGACCCTCACATTGGCCATGCCATCGCCAACCTTGCCCTGGCGGACACGGCGCGTGGCTTCCTTCTTCCCTGTACCCATTTTGTGTATATTCCTCCTATTGAAGGGGAAGTAAGGAGACAAGGTAGGGAGTAAAAAAAAAGTTGGCGGAACGCAGAGAGAAAAATGGGAAAAGTTGCTGAGGAGAAATTATTTTTTGGCGGACGCCAAGCGGAGTGGTGCACGGGCCAACAGCGAGAAAAGTCGCTTCGAGCTTTTTCCGGCCCCAAGCCAGACAACCGCGTTGCTCACCACAGCCCCAAACCCCGGGTTGTGACTCGTGAGCACATAATTGACACTCGATAGTCACGCTTACCTCTTCACTAGTCAAAGAAATATTGGTTCACGACATAGATCGTTCGACGCAATGTCCCTTCTCCGCCAAAGCCGGACTGCTACCGTGCAGCTCCGTGGTTTCTCATCATCCTCCGTTCTCCGGGTTGGACCAGAATCACCGAATTTCATTGAAGTTCCTCGAACAATTCAACCGGATCTTCCACCTAAACCCCGTGTCAAGGGTACGCTGCCGGTCCCGCGAGAACTCTTCCCTAAGCGACGAGCGGACAAACCCAACAAGCAATACATTGCTGCCGCCACACCTCTCCCTACCAAGCAAGAAACTATTGACTCAGATGAGCCTCATGCTGATTACCGGAGCTGGAAACGGAGCATGGCCGAAATGAGGCGACAGAACTTCGAAGAGGGTTTGCTGGAACTTCACAGCCGGAAACTACGGACGGATAAGACAATGGAGGATCGAAGTCGGGAGAGGCAGAAGCTACGAGATCACGTTCTCCGACAACGTGAACGAGAGGACGAATACCTCACACGGCCGTCTATTCCTCGGGATATGCTACCGAAGCGCATGCATGTGCTGCCGGATCCAGGCAGGGAACAGCGACTCGCTCAATCTAAAGCCCGAACCGAGAAGAAGGCGTCCAGGAAGGTGGCAGAGCGTCGGGATGCATTGCACACGCTCTACATGAATGCTCGTCACTTCATCACTACCGAGTCCCAACTAGCGGCTGAAATTGAGAAGGTCTTTCCTGAGGGAGAGAATGAAGCTTGGCGCAGTGATCACAAATACGGCGAGAACATTTGGAATCTTGGTTTCCCTAGGGGTATGGCAAGCCGTGTTAACGAGAACCGTGAGGTGGAGCGTTGGGATGTTGTCCAAGGCAGAATCAAGAAGCTGGGAGAGCAAATCACCGGTGGAACGATCTGATAGTGTATCAACACTTGTATAATATTACTGTTTGTGATTTTAGAATGTGTATTGACCGCACCTATTTTACGCCTTGTATACCAGTTCTTTGATATAACCGACCCAAGAAGCCAACTGTGAGAAAACAAGAAAACAACGAAAAAGAAATTAGCGCCACCGCTATGCAATGTAAAACGTCAAATAAAGGCAGTTTCCATCTTCGAAGATATGCTCATGCACTACCCTCACCCGATCCTGCCGCTAAAACAGCACCCTGTGTGGCAATAGGCTTCATGATGTTGAAAGAGTTTGCTTCTCGCATCGGAATCTCCTCGTCAACAAAGCAACCTAAGCCCGCAAATGCCTCGAGCATGGTTCGTGAGTAATATTCTTGAAGGTCATATCCACCCGCGAGCATCCGTGTGTCTTGACGGATAGGATCAAGATAAGAAGATGGATAGTAATCCCGCAATGTATAATAGTCTCTCTTATTTGGAACCATTCCGCCAAAGGGATCGTAAGGCTTCTCGGGCTCTGGAGTTTTGATCTTCTTCAGACCTTTGATCAGGCCAGATCCGCCTTCTTCGGCTGTGGTGGCACCAGAATAGGCAGGCCTCTGCGTGTCTGTTCCACGTAGAGCAGCCTGCTTCTGTCTGATTCGCTCTTCCTCGCTGCGCCGAGCTGAGGATTTCTTGAGCATGACTTTCTGGCCTTGTCGCGCGATTGCGGCCGCCTCTCCTGCTCGTCCTTGCGCAAGGCTGTTAAGATAATTTTCCCGACCGGCTAATAGCTCTTTCCGCTCATTTTCGTATTCTTCCTTAGCGGCCTGGCGCCGCAGACGTGCTAGCTCTTGTTCTTGGTTCTGGCGTTCTTGGAACGAGGAGACTTCCTTAGCTTCGAGAGCTTGGTTGGCACGGATAGACTTCATGTTCTCCGATGCATAGCTCTGAAGATCGGCCTCAGTTTTCGCGACGTTAATCCTGTTGACAAGGTTGAATATGATCTCCTCTCTCTGCTCTAGAAAGTTGTCCCAGTCTAGCTTGGAATCGAACTCTTCTTCTCGGCGGTTAAGGCTAGGCATGGTTAGCACTCAGGGGAGAGAGGCACAGGAGAACGACTCACACAGTCATAACTCTGCGCCGTATATCAACCTCCCTCTCAACATTTATATCCTCGAATGTCTGTTTGCGAAACCGTTGCTTTCTCAATGTCTTGTGGCACCCGGCAACAGGACAGTTCGCCGGTCCTCCGGAGAAAATCCTGTCCACGCATGACTCGCACATTTTATGATAGCATTCTGGGTTTATAAGGAATCGCATGTCCGGGTTCAGGTACCGCGAGGATTTGCAGACAGGGCAGACCTCTAGGAAGGAGGTGGTTAGCATGGATTGGAGCCTCATGGTCCGGTAGCAGGGCTTACCATCTTCATCCCCGCGATTTACCAAAGCCTCGCGAGAAGACGGCATGACTGCAGTATCAGTGTCCAGTAGGATGGACAACGACGATATCCTTAATACACTGTTGAGAGAGTGTGACGGAGTTAAGAGCAAGCAGGTATCTGACGGTCATCGATATATCGCGTTAACCAATCAGATTGAGGCCTCGTTGTTCCGCGCGGCGGAATTTCTTTGCAAGTGCTTTTTGCCGTCCGCTCTCCAAAAGTTCTTTCCACCTTACTCCTGTATGAAGGTCGCAACCCTTTCCACTTCCTGGTGTCCGATTCCGCGATAGCTTTCGCTTATTACTCGTCCTGAATCTAAAATGGGAGTTCCGGACAGCAATATTGAAGGGCTCGAACGCCAGCGTCGCGAACTCGAGAGCAACATTCTACAACTACAACAATCCCTCTACCACTGGAGGACATGGGAAGCGGAATATGAGGGGCTGAAAGAAGGAATCGCCGACTTAGGCAACGATGCCACAACAAACGATTTTCTGCGAGTCAGTCGCAAATTCGGGGGGACTTTCGTCAACGAAGACGAGTTCCGAGTGATTATTGGCGAGAAACAAGGCCTTCGGCGAACCAGACAACAAGTTATCGACCTTATCTCGAGGCGAATAGACTACGTCAAGGCCAATGTGGCATCGATGGAAAAGAGGCTGCGCGCAGCCGAGTCCCAAATGGAAGCTTTAGACTCTGCAGAACACCAACCTCGGAATCCAGCAGACGACTTTCCGATGCGAGAAATCATCGAGGAGCTTGACGAAAACGGAGAAGTTATTTCGAGTACGACTACCAATCCGGGGGATCAGGCTTCGAGTCTACTGGAGATTCTAAAAAAGGCGGGTGTTAAGGATATACCAGACCTTCCCAAGCGGAACGCATCCGCGTCAATTGAGACACACTCTCCGGATACTGCGTTAAAAGATACTTTCGCCCCAGCAGCCAAACAAGGTGAACAGGAGGGGCAGAAAAAGGAAGGTCAAGAAGGGGCTAGTCAGGAGCTTTTTTCATCCAGAAGCAATGAGCCCTCTTCGTCTGCATCGGACGCGGTTGAGACTCCGGCAGAAGTTGGAAAAGAGACCCCTGTCGTGGATGTCGACGAGTCTCCAGAAGATGCTCAGCTGCGGCGTGAAATGTTGCGATATGGACTGGACGAGGTTGGCGCTGTAGTTGCCGAGCTTGAGTTGGATGATGATGCAAGTGAAATCTCAATTGAAGAAGAATACGATACATATCCATACGACGACGAAGACGAAGAGGAAGAGGAAGAAGATGAGTACGGACGAAGTATCGGGCCTGTACTGGACGAAGACTACCACCGTCAGATGCGTGAGTTGGAGGCGAAATTGAACGCTCGTGGTATGTGGAATGTGGGCAAAGATACTGCGTCGCTTCCTGCGGATGTTAAAGAGGGCCTTGAAAATCCGGTTAAGGTAAAGGTAGAGACCCCGGAAACGAATGGTGAACCGGCTTCCAAGGCAAAACCTAAGAAAAAGGTTGCCTTCGCTGATGATCTTGACATTGCGCCGACCCCGAAGCCCGCTGCTCCTGAAAGCAAAAATGTTATCCCTCGAAAACCCGATGTTCCTGTTCTGACGGAGTCTATCATTGAGCGTATAACACCAGAGAAGGCTTCTGCTGCTGTTGACGCACCTGCCCCAAAGAAAACTTCCCGTTTCAAGACAGCTCGTGGGACTGCAGCGACGATTGCCAATGCAAGCTCCGCTGCACCCTCGACCTCATTCCAACGCAAGCCCGCATCGCTCGAACCAACTCCGTCAATGCCACTGTTTCCTGCCAAGCCCGCAGAGCCGAAACCCTTCTCCCAGTCCATCCCGGACATTTTGGAGAAGTCACCGAGTGCTGCCAAACCTAAAGGGAAAATCCTTGCAGATACCTTGGTTGAGCGTAGCATTCCCGAGGGAACTGCCACAGCTCCAGAGCCCGAGGAGTTGGACGAGGAACTTCACCGGAAGGAAATCGCTACCGAGTTCCACCGGATGAAAAACAGGATGGCCAGACAAAACGGCAGTTCTTTCGATGATGAAGAACAAGAAATGGTTTCTGCTGACCCAAGAGAACCGCCAAAGCGAATCAGTAAATTCCGGGCTTCTCGGATGGTATAACCCGTATATAACAAATTCATACAATCTTGACACCCGACCCTGCCAATGGATATCAGATACGCTTGCGTTATTCTAGCTTCTAGATCGAGTTTCGAGACTCAGAGGTGGGAGTTCTCCCAATGAGCATATCAGGTCTCCGTTGGTATATTCATCGTTGAGAACTCCAAGATTAACAACGAGGGCTCTCTGACTGGTTTCCTTTCCTGCTGTATTGGACTCGGTAGAGTACTTACGGTTGGGAATTGATGGAAACCCGGTTACGTTTCACCCTCAACATCATTACATTCAACCTTTAGTGGGCTTGAATTTAGATTTATTTTTGTCAATTATTGCGTGAGTAAATCCACGAGCTCGTCTCAGAACACTTATCGTGAGGGAATAACTTGGGCCGCATATCATGGCCGTGCATTGTAGCCCTGTTCCTGGAATAGAACTGCACGGTGATCTTCCTGAATAGTTACTCCTGAGTATTCTGTGCACGCTTTCTATGCACTGTCATTTGCTACTTGATTAACTTGATCTGAATATGATGGTGTAATGATGCCAACGTTTCCAATAGTGCTTGTTGAATCTGGATGCAAACCATGCCGAGCCCTCTGACCTACGTAGTAATAGTATGGTTATGAACAGAAACTTGGAAAAGAAACCATACAGTATCCATGTCCAGTGTCAACGAACCATCCAAACGAAAGAACTCAAATACTTTGTAGCAGGAACAGCCTTATGGAGTCAGGATAGAACTGATTTAATCCTCTTGAGTGGTGGGTGGATGTTCCCAGCGGCGAAGATGCTGTACAGAGTAGGTGTACTTTGATTATACAACCACTATTACTATATTTGTGGACATCCACTTACCAAGGCATAACCACTCTTCGTAATCCATGACCGCAACCGACATACCTTTCTCGATTCGATTCTCGACAGTGAATTGTCACTGCACGCATCAAACCCGGCATTTCCACGAAGAACCAATTGCTCTGTTTTCCACTTTGTTGAATGCAATAATGACGTCCAATTTGGTGGATAGGATCAACGTGGGTAGTTTCCTGAAGGAAGAGGTGTACGTACAGAGTACCCAGTCTGACGCTCACCAGCGACCAGAATTTGTATGATGTTTGATAGAAATAGAAATAAGCAAAGCCGTTGGCGCAATTCACTAAGCTGGCCCACCCAAAGTTCCGGTCGAGCCATTTTTCCCATTCCGAGCAGCCCGTCATCGTCCGTCCCTGGCGGCCTCTCCACTGTGCCATTCCCCATCTCCTCAGGCCCGATTATGTTGACACAGCAAGGGCACACTCACTGCTCCATCCAGCCACAGTCGTTCGAATGGGCCATCAGATCGGATGTACTCCGGAGTACTTTGTTATTCGATTTACCTTGCTCCACATTGGCCTGCGTGGAAGACTTCGCAATCGCGGCCGTGCCTGGCCCTGGCGGCGAATGAAGCCCTGGGTTGCAGTTCGACCCTTGTACTGTACCTGCTTATTGGACGTGTCACCGATACGCTTTCCGTTGCAACAACAGCAGACGCGGGGCAGCGTCTCATGAACCCAATTTTTGCCGACTTTAGGACAAGGTTAGACTCAGCCGTTGGGTTTCGCAGTGGCGTGAGCGGACTCGAGCACCGGCGGTGGGCTCGTCAAGGCCATCAGTGCCACTTGAACTCGTGGATCAATATACAATTTGCTCGCAGAAGCTCACCAGAACCATGTACTGAGGAAAGCTGATCAAGGCAGAGTTATACTCGAACCAGCATCTTCTGATGGCCCACCTCACTGTTGACCGATTGCTTGGATCGGCCTCGCTCATAACCTAGTGGCAGGGAGATGTATGCCGGGGCTCGATCGACGATGAAATCGAGCTCCACAAGCAGGAATGACGTCTAGCATCGAGAAGGTCCAGGCCCGGGTTTCTCGGCCTGGACACAGCCTGTTTATGCTCACATCGAGGGCGTATCATTGGGTCAACCCGAATGTCATCTTCTTAGGTTCGATGCTTCGCAGAAGCTATGACTACATACAGTCCGATAACTGACCCGGAGCATCCACCCGAAGTTATAAATTGCCTTCTTTCTTCCGGAGCGTACCCCAACCTTCTTAAGAATAGGCAAGAATCAACTTGACTCTTCCCTTACACTCGCTTCACCCGCTTCATTTGGTCATGGCCAATATGAGGAACTTTGCTGCTTTTGCAGCCTTTGCGGCAAGCGCCCAAGCATTTGTTTCCCGCGATACCAGCTGTTGCTTCCACCTTACAGCATCCGGCGGTGCCTCGGGCCCTGTTGGCCAACTTGGAGATGGTCAGAATCGTGTCGGCGGTGACTCGGGAAGCTTGCCTGAGGGCCAGTTCTGTATTAACACTGATGGTTCTATCACTGATGGCAGTGGACGTGGCTGTATATTAACTCGTATGTCAATTGTCCCTGAACCATAACAATGGAGGTAGGCTTGCTAATTCATTAATCCTTATAGCTCCCACGACACAATTTCAATGTGATTTGGGTGGAACCCCCACGCCAGGATTCTCGGTCGACTCGAGCGGCCTGCTCGGTTACAACGGGCAAACTGATTTCGTTGCCTGTGCAACTGGTCAAAATGGGGAAATGAACATCTATACCTCACCGAACAGCGCAGACGTTACAGGCTGCGTTAGCATTCAGCTAACGGCCGATTCTTGCTTGGGAACAGGAGCAGGAGGTGGCCCTGGAACCCAGACCCCTGGCCAAAGCACTGCAACCGTCCCAGTCGGTTCGCCCTCACCCAGCGTCCCTGGGGGCAGTGCTGGAGGTGGACCTGGCGAAAGCACGGCTACTGTCCCAGTTATCTCGCCCTCGCCTAGTGTCCCAGGAGGCGGTGCTGGAGGCGGTGGATTTCCCGGCCAAAGCACCGCGACAGTCCCAGTCGTTACGCCTTCACCCAGCGTTCCTGGGGGCGGTGCTGGTGGTGGTCCTGGCGAAAGCACAGCAACTGTTCCAATTGTCTCACCTTCGCCTAGTATCCCAGGAGGTGGTGCTGGAGGCGGCGAAGTTCCCGGCCAAAGCACCGCGACCGTCCCAGTTATCTCGCCCTCGCCTATTGTCCCAGGAGGCGGTGCTGGAGGCGGCGAAGTTCCCGGCCAAAGCACCGCGACCGTCCCAGTCGTTACGCCTTCACCCAGCATTCCTGGGGGTGGTGCTGGTGGTGGTCCTGGCGAAAGCACAGCAACTGTCCCTGTTATCTCGCCCTCGCCTAGTGTCCCAGGAGGCGGTGCTGGAGGCGGTGAATTTCCCGGCCAAAGCACCGCGACCGTCCCAGTCGTTACGCCCTCGCCCAGCATTCCTGGGGGTAATGCTGGTGGTGGTCCTAGTCAAAGCACAGAAACCGTTCCAGTTACCTCGCCCTCGCCTAGTGTTCCTGGAGGTGGTGCTGGGGGTGGTGAAGGTCCTGGTGCTTCACCCTCGCCAAGTGCTCCAGGAGGCGGCGCTGGAGGTGGTGGTGAAGGAGGCGCCCAGAGCACTGGGACTGTCCCAGTAGCTTCACCGTCGCCTAGTGTCCCCGGAGGTGGTGAAGGAGGCGCCCAAAGCACTGAGACTGTCCCGGTTGCTACGCCCTCTCCCAGTGCTCCCGGATCTCAGGGTCCCGGTGGAGTTCCTCCTGAGTGTGCGGAGTGCCCTCCAACAACGACTGCGTACATAACCGTTACTGCCGATTGCACCACTGAAACGCCTGGCGTACCTGGCGGAGAGCCAAACACCCCAGGAGTTCCTGGAGGAACCGAGCCTGGTCAACCTTCTACCGAGACTCCTGTTGGTCCCGGCGGCGGCGGCGGCGTGATGCCTACTGGCCCTGCTGGCGGAGGCGAGACTTCCACTGTTCCCGCTGGCGGCGGAGGTGCCCAACCCACTGGACCTGCTGGCGGTGGTGCCGGTGGGAATTGCCCTGCTGATCTCTCGGGCGACTACGAGTTCCCCCATTTGATCATCCCTATTGACTCGTCCTCCCCTGATGAAGCTTACGGCACTCAGTTCAATGGAACTGTGACACCCACTGTCTCGACAATCTTCAACTTTGACATTCCTGCCACGGATGCCGGAAAGACTTGTACCCTTGTTTTCCTCTTCCCTCGGCAAGAGGACCTTGAGACTTCAGCATTCGATTTCAGTGGAGACGGCACGATTCAATTCTCAGCAGTCGAAACGTATGCCACCGAGTCAACCACATACAACAACGCTCCTAAGATCAGTCAAAATCTTGGCCAGTTCACTGTTTCCCCTGGGAACTCCTATACTGTTTGTAGTTTCGAGTGCCCGGCTGGTCAGACCGTCGGCTATGAGATGTCGACTACTGGAACCACTGAGCTCGAATTCTTCGAGGATTATAACCCATCACCGTGAGTATTCCCAAACATTCCTTCATTGAGCCATAACTAATTTGAGAATAGGATCGGTCTGTTCATCACTGTCTGTTAGAATGGACAAGCAATGACACTGGTTACGAAGGCATTCGATGATAGACGTCAAAAGCCTGGCCGAGTTTGAATTTGTGTAACATAACTTTCCATATTCTCTCAGATCAATTAGGTATACTGCTTTAATCTTTGTTGGGTTACGATGAATCTTAACTGATTAATGGAATATCTTGAGCCTTGGACTCTTGTATATTGTACACTGTGATGTGCTGTTCCATGAATCAGAAGTTAACCAATGCCTTCGTTCTAGCCACCTGTTTTGTCTGTAGTGTATGTCTGCCTAAGTATTCTAGGCAGAATAGTTCTTTAGCCTGGCTGTGTTTCCAATATTTATGGAGTAGACGATCGAATGAAACTCCGCTCAGAAGACAGGGAATGCTCAAGAGTGAGCAACGATGAAAGTGTCCAGAACAGCAGTACTGAGCGACAGTGGCAGTGGCTGAGTGCTGAAGATCAGGCTGGGCGGCGTGCCGCCCGGGGGAAGCACATTGCCAGCCAGTGCCCATCATTATTTATAGGCAGGGTCGGGTGGATCTGCAATTGGACCCCAGAGTTCCAGCCAAGAGAATAAGATGCTTTATTTTTCAGACGTCGTCCTCCCTTTTGAATTCATAATCATTTCTGTTTTTCAATTATTTAATGCTTTGAACTTCCCTTCTCTTTCTACACGTGCACAGTTTCCTGACTCGATTATCGTCCGGAACCCTGCTCGACAATCCCGATCCCGTACGAATCGGCGGCGCCGCGCTAGATGGACCGTCTCCCCTCTAAGCTCCCATTCTCGAAGCGCCGACTACGGCCGCGAGTCGTCATTTCGTGAGTTCTCGTAATCATCCTTGCTTAGTCGACCTGACTAACTCTTGATTATCATAGATATATCATCGACTATGTGATCCTTATGTCTGTCCCTGAACTAACCCAACGATGTGGATCTCGCTAACAAGACCAGCGCGCTCGTCATTTGCTTTTGGATACTCGATCGAATCGAACCATACCACCAACGTTTCTCATTAAACAACATCTCTCTCCAATACCCGTATGCAGTCCATGAACGGATATCGATCTACGAGGCCGTCGCCTGCTCCGGAGGAGGACCGCTCATCATAATCGCTATCTGGACCCTCTTCATTGACGGGTTATTCTCGCATAACAAACCGATCAAAGCGGGAGGGAAGAGGAAGTTCACCGGACCGTACAGATGGAAGGATAGACTTTGGGAGCTCAACTGTGGGTTTCTTGGCCTGATTCTATCTCAGGCGTTGTGTTTTGTGATCACCCAGGCTCTGAAGAACGCTTGCGGCAAGCCCAGGCCGGATATCATTGATCGGTGTCAGCCCAGACCTGGTAGCGCGGATCCAAAGCCGTACGGGCTGTCGGATTCAAGCATATGTACTGGTGATCCGCATCTGTTGAAGGATGGGTTCCGATCGTGGCCTTCAGGTATGTTCCTTCACTATTTAGTTACGCGATGTCTTTGTACTGATTAAGAATAGGTCATAGCAGCTGTAAGATACTCCCAGTGGTCAATCTGAATCGTAATTCTTGACTAACCAACTTAGCTTCCTTTGCCGGCCTATTCTACCTCTCGCTCTGGCTCGGCGGAAAACTCCACATCATGGATAACAAAGGCGAAGTTTGGAAGATGTTCATCGTCATGTTCCCCTGCCTCGGCGCGACCTTGATCGCTGTCTCTCGAATCATGGATGCACGGCACCACCCCTTCGATGTGATCACTGGCTCCCTCCTCGGCATCCTCTGCGCCACCATCTCCTACCGCCAATACTTCCCATCCCTCGCCGAGCCTTGGAAGAAGGGACGAGCCTATCCAATTCGAACCTGGGGTACCGAGCCAAGTTACCCAGGCGGAGCTCCCTACGGTTCAACAGACAGCACCGCGGCGCTGACAAATCCAGAAGAAGAGCGATTCCGCGCGCATGAAAACGGATCTTCTGAGAATCCGGAACCGATCCCTCATCCGCAAGCGTATCAACCATCCCATAATCCTTTCGCGTCGAACGCGTACCCGCGTCATCAGGACGGAAACTGGTCCTCGTCTAGCGAGGAAGATGTTACGAATGGGTATGAGATGCAGCAGGGTTATACCCGAACTCATAATCCCAGTCTAGGCGGCCAACTCCCGACATATGAGCCTGGGATGGCATATCAGTCTCAGACGCAGCCGGTGTCCGGGCCCACGTCGGGAACGGGACCGTTATACCCTGAGGCTACAATTGCCCCTGCAACTGGGACACGAGCGCATGATGACCAGCTCTAAATGATGGTTCCCGGATATCTGTTTCAACGATACGACTAACGATTTAGATTATTTCTGAGCTAGATCTCTGGCTGTTGAAATGCATCTTGAGAGAATATTTACCGCCTATACGATGAATTGACTTGCTTGGATGTTGAGTTGGGATACGACATGATATCAACTTCTGTACTATTACCGGCGTTAGATTTCTGTCCTCATTACATGACCACCAACCAACTGCTGCTGTCAGATATGCATATACTATTGTCTTATATCGAAACTTTTTATATTCCTTCTGCTAAATCAGGCTTACTTATCTTCCAGCCTCAACCCAGCATCAGAAACCAACCACCCTCCATTTTGCAAAATTTGAAAGATTCCCTCTGGATCATACTTTTCCGCAATCTCTCTCAACCTGCTTAAATTCTTTTCCCCATAACTCGCCAACGGGTTTTGATCTGGAGCCGCATAGTTTGCGTATCTAAAAGGCAGATACGACCCGTTCTTCTTTGCTACCGCGTCAACGGTGTCGACTATCTTGCGCATCGCCGCTTGAACGCGCGGGGCATCGGTGGGGTTAGTGTAATCGGCCATTATGAGGAATACTACCTCGCAGTAATAGAGCGTCAGAAACTTCATATCCATCCGAATCACTAGAAGACAAGGAGTTCTTGGTATGTGTACATACTCTGGTGCCCAGCGCAGTTCAACCCAAACGAATTCCCACCGCGGTCGTTAGCGGCTTTCACAGAAAAAGGAGACATGGGCTGGATGACCATTGTTAGGTCTGCGCGGTCGAGGTCAGCAAGGGAGGCTACTGCATCCAGTCGAGCTTGCTCGGCGGCTTGGTAGACCTCCAGGTCGGGGAGAGTAGTTGTTGTGCGCATCTCGTGACTTATCTCCCATAAGATCGTTAGAGCAGCCGTACACTTGTAATACTATAAGCAGAAAAGAAGAAGAAATACTGGGTTTGCGCACCACAATTTCTCCGACTCCAAAACATTCGCAACGCTTTTTGCCATCTCCAATACCGTCCTGCGCGCTGGAGGAACAAGATAACGTATGTACGGGATATGTTGGAACGGCATGAAGATACCTGGGCACCCATCCTTAATAGGTCCGGAGTAAGTAAAAGTGACGAATGTACGGTCATTTACGGTGTGATAGATGAGCGAAGCCTTGTTGTCAGACTCAATGAGCGTCTGGTAGGCCATTAGGCCTGAGAGGAAGGCGGTGTTTTGGGAGGCGCTGTAGAGACGGTTCTCGGACCAGAGCGTGTTCGAAAACGTAGTCATTGTTACGTTTATGATTATGCCTGTGCCACAGAATTAGTTCACGGACCTGATGAGCCGAGGATAGAAAGAAATGGCAAGAGAGCAAGGCAGACCGAAGTTAGGACCACCCCCCTTCAGCGCCCAGAAGAGGTCAGGATTCTCGTCCTTGTTGGCGTGGACGATTGTCGAGTCTGCGAGGACGACCTAGATGCCATCAGTCCATCGTCTCAGGCAATGACAAATCGAGTAAGGCACCCACCTCATAACTAACCACCCCCATACAGCCCACCCCAACTTCATTACATTGATATGAAAGGCCACCACCAAGCAGCAAACCCGCCACACCAACGCGAGGCTCTCTTCCCCCCGCAACGGCAAGCCCATGTTCGTCCAGTTTCTCATATACATCTGCCCAGCGCAGGCCCACCCCAATTTTTACGGTCTTCTTATCCTTCGAGAGGATAAGCTGCGCGAACTCGCCCTTGCAGAAAGAGATTACGATTCCGCCGTCATTGCTATTGAATCCGGGGTTCTGGAGATGACCACCACCGCGAATGGAGAATGTCGCACCGAGGACATGTGTTAGAGCGAGAATCTGAGTGACCTGTGTTCTTGTGATAGGTGTTAGGATGACAGTGGGGCTTAGGTAGCAGCTTCGGGACCTGGTATAGCAGTAAGTATGGGAAGTGCATGGCGTAAGGAGGAATGGGAGAGAGGGAAGGAAAGAGGGTACCATGGCTGAGTCCAGTGCTCTTCGTATAATGGTGAGCCATTGATGATGGCGTTGTCGCCGAACACCAAGGGGAAGACTTTTGCTAAGGTAGAGGGCCTAGCTGAGCGCTTCTTGGCCGTGGGAAGAGAGTTAAATTCAGAGATGATGGGCTCGACTTGGGAGCGTTGAGCGCTTGTTAATGAGAGGAAGTCTAGCAGGGCGGTGGTCGACAAGGGAGGCATTGTTTTCAAGGCCGGCTCTTTCAATAAGGAATCTGGGTGATTGAGAGACTGAGACGAAGGATGGTACGTCGAGGAGCCCCTCATTGGAGGCAGCTGAAAGAGATTTAGAAAGGAGCTAAGGACCCTGCAACAACAATATACGATGAGACTTTCCCCAAATCAGGCATAGTCTCATGTATAGGCCTGAAGGGATGGTGGTAGCAAAGCAAAAACTATTCTATTATCCTAGTTGGATACGGACCAATTAAAGATATCAAAACCCAGTTCTCAAACGTTTGAGAGTTTTTTAAATCCCTGTTTAAATCGAATTGACCCCTTCCTCTCCCTCCATCTCCCTGTAGAAACCAGCAACCAAGAACGCCAACTCCAGCGCCTGCTTCTCATTCAATCTCGGATCACAGAAAGTCGTGTATCTCTCTCCCAGTCCCTCCTCCGTCAACCCTCCAGCACCGCCAACACACTCCGTGACCGCCTCACCGGTAAGCTCCAAATGCATGCCGCCGAGGAAGCTGCCTGCGGCCTTATGTATCTCTAGCGCCTGCTTCAGTTCAGAAAGAATATCCGAAAAATGTCTCGTCTTGACACCATTGGGAGTTGAACGAGTGTTCCCGTGCATCGGGTCGCATTGCCAGACGGGGATATGGCCGGAGGATTGAACAGCGCTGATGTGCCCAGGGAGATGGGCGGCGATGTTGGCGGCACCGTAGCGGGAGATGAGGGTGACTTTGCCAATTTCGCGGGTTGGGTTGACGGTATCGAGGAGGGTGACTAGCTCGGTGGCGGTCATGGAGGGGCCGATTTTGATGCCGATGGGGTTGGCGATGCCGCGGAAAAATTCGACGTGGGCGCCCGTTAGTTGGCGCGTGCGATCCCCAATCCAGAGGAAGTGAGAAGATGTAGCATAGTAGCTACTCGATGCGGGCGTTTGTGCTGGGATTGGCCCCTTCCCCGGGACTAAGGTGACGGTAGGTTGGTGGGAAGGTGGCGGGGTCGGGTCTTTCAGAAGTCGAGTGAGGCTCGTTTCGTATTCTAGGAGGAGGCCCTCATGGCTGGTGTAGATGTCGACAGTTTCAACGCCACGGTCGGTGTCGATTCCAACGGTTTGCATGAAGCGGAGGGCATCCTTTACTCTGTTGACGATCCGCTCGTACTTCTCCTTAATAGACGGGGTGATGACATGACCAAGACCCCAGTCAAGAGGAGAATGTAAGTCTGCAAGACCAGAAGAGAGAGAAGCACGCAAATAGTTGAGCGTAGCCGCAGAATGGAAGTATGCAGAGACCAGACGCAAGGGGTCAGGACGGCGAGAGTCAGGCGTAGCGTCAAAGCCGTTGATATTGTCCCCACGGAAAGAAGGCATTTCAACACCGTTGACGACTTCCATAGGGTTTGAGCGGGGTCTATAAAATTTAGTCCTGTGTCTGCTGCAGCAAGGTGGAAGCAACAAGACTCACTTGGCAAACTGTCCAGCGATACGAGCAATACGGACGACAGGCATGTTTGCTCCTAGAAATACATGAGTCTTGGTTCCAGCTTCAGAATAAGAACAGGAAACATACCCCAGATTAAAACCAAACTCATCTGGAGCAGAAGCTTGACTTTGGCCTCGATCATATCTTGATTACAGTAATCGAACAACTCCGCGCAGTCCCCTGGACACGGTTAGCGTCTACTTCCTCAGTCAATCGAAGGAAGAGCCATACCTCCTTGTAAAACAAACGCCTTCCCGAGCGCGACATTCTTTAGACTCTTCTTGAGGTTTGCGATCTGCACTGCTTAGTGACACCACCTATCCACTTTCCCTCCACCCAAGCAGAACGACAGGCAGTAAGAATAGAAGAGGAGGGCACACCTCATGGGTAGTAACAAGCGGTGGGAGCTTCTCTAGCTTCCGGAGAGCGGACTGAACGCCTTCAGCATCCTCATAGACAACATCCTGCTTGATGGGCTTCGATGTCCATGCTGTTACGACTACAGTCAACAAACAGGCCCAATAAAAACTGAGTAGGCGAGACGAAACGCACACTTTGGGTTCCAGTCCTGGGCGCCCATAATGACTGAGCTTTTAGGAGCACGTTGGAAAAAAAGACAGCTATTGAGTAAATGTGATGCCTTAAGGGTCTGAAGAGTCAGGACCTGGGTGAGCTAGACCAGCGGTCAAGGTTAAGCAGATGCAAGGGGGAGGAGGTCGAAGGAACAAGTTTACTGACATTAACAAAAGTAAATATAGCTCGCAGCAAGATCTTGCTGCATGAATCACAGAGGGGAACGAATCGAGTCACCATGTGCGGCTATCCGCGGGCCAAGCCCTGACGGAATCACGTGATGTACCCTATTTAGAGCTTAATTTATTCACCACGAGAGTCAAAGTCATTCAAGTTTAAATGGAAATGGGGTATTGTGATAAGCAGACTATTGAAAGATCCAGTACCATCCTGCAAAAGGGTATGAAAAGCAAGCTCCCAGAACTACCTCCCAATGCACTGATACAAAAAACCAACCAACATGCCAACTGCCAATTACTCAACAAAGGGACTTCTAGCACTAGGCTTGAGTGCAAGACTCTTTCGCCTAGCAGCTTCCAACCTAGACTTCAACTGACGGGATGGAGCGTCTTCCGAGGTATTGGTAAAGAGGCCCTGCCGGGTTTGTTTCGGAGGACAGGTTTGCTGGACGAGTTTTGATCGCTGAGACAGATAAAACGGAGTCGCGGGGGATATGCCAATGCTATCCAGGTTGTATCCCAGTGCAGCAGCACTGGGGGTTCGTGGAGTCTGCCAGAATTTTTCCGCGTCGGCATGGCCAGATTCGTACCCTCGGTTGTCATCCGGTGTCAAGTGGTCATTGCGTGAAAGCGGCGTTGCGCTCCTGGAAGTGCTTCCCCCAGCCATGGACGGCCTGCGGCTTGAAGATGACCCAATGACATTCGTCTTGACAAGAGTTCCGTTGACGTTACTCAGTGCTCGAGGCTCCATGCTCTTGCGACGCTTTGCGCCGCCACGCGGAATGATCGAGCTGTCTACAGCGTACGGTGCCTCGTCGACCCATTCATTTCTTGCCTCACAACTGTCTCAAGTCAGAACAGGCTCCTTCGGGATGAAAGGAAATACTTACTTCAGAACCCAGCCGACCCCCACGCACTTGACGAGGCCCCGCGCCTGTCGGACCTTTTCCAGTGTGCGAACACCACCATCTTTGAAAACAACATGGGTTATGCCAACCTTGCCAATTACGGAACTTGCATCCTCCTCCGGGGACACGCTTACCCGCGGGTTCCATGACCAGTTCCTGATACATCTAGCTCCCATTTGCTGGAGTAGTTCAATGAAAATGCCGCTAGCATCCTCACCTTCCGTAGTGTGAACATCCACATAGACTACCGCACCACGGAGGCAGCCAGAGGCTTGTTTGAAGGGTGACTTGACAGGACTTACTGACCGAGAGGGTGTCCGGGCCCGGTTAGTCTGCGGAGATGGTACTGGCTTGCTGGGGGTTTCTCTAGGCAGAGATCTCCGGGTTGATCCACATTGGAGCCGGGGTGACTTGCGAGGTGGAGATTTGGCCTCACGAGGCTTTTGCGGAGCGAGAACGAAGCTGCGGAGTCTCGGTGAAGAGCGCACAGGAGAGGTTATTGAGAGAGATCGACCACGCTTGCGGTTACTCTTTAAAGGCGATACTCCGCCCTCGGGTTTCAGAGGCACCTTCGACACAGTGTGATATGTCTGTCTGGGTAGCGACGGATTTTTAGCAGGTGTGGCAGGAACTGGGGATGGTACACCATTCTCCTTTTCCTCTTCCCACGGGTCAACAGTAGGCAATTGTGCAGCTTCAGGTTGCTCTTCCTCTACGTCTTCGCCATCAGAAAGGTCTTTGAAAATGCTGAGCCCATCTGGATTTTCGTCGTTCATAACCTCAGCCATCGGGCTCCTCGTAGAGCGTACAGACTCCGATCCTGCCGCCTCATCGACCACCTCCACCTCATCCTCCTCATCGACCACCTCCGCCTCATCTTCCTTGTCTTCATGAATATCGAGCGCTTGAGGAGTGGGCTCCATCTGGAAGGAAGGTCCAGCCGAAAGGGTCGGGGCATTTGCAAAGATGTCCACTTTTGGTGTCCGAGAGACGGTGCTTGCAACATCACTGGGTCTCCCCAGAGAGAAAATGCCTCTGCGCCGTGGCCTTATTTCGGTATTTGCAGGACTGCTTGCTTTCCACTGACTCATTTTCTCGGCCAGAAGTGTGAAACGTCGGCCTTGGCTGCGAAGAGATGGCTCCCGAAGCACCTTCGGACTATTTTGTTTCGAGTCAATGGGAAGAAAGGGACTGTTTGATACGTTATCTTGGCTTTCTTCCGGCGTGATAGGTGGCGGTGATCGCTCCGTATTGAAGGGAGTAATAGGCTCGCGTTCTTCGACGAACGGCAGGGTTGGCGCCCAGTATGTCAGGAGGAAGTTCATGAATGGAGTGTCCTCAACTTCTTCAATCTCATACGGCTGGATCGCACCTGTGCTTATGAAATAATCGGCAGCAGCCTCAGCAACGAGTGTCGGCTCATCATTTCCGTAAGGAGTGGAATCGTCCACGTCATTGACACCCTCATCATCTTCTTCATTCTCCTTGTCGTCATGCATAGTGTTCGTCTTAGCGGGGTAATCATCAGTGAATACATCTTCAAGCCCATCGGCAAGACTGAATCGAGATGGTGATGGTCCAGGTTCGTCGTCGATTTCGGTATCTGACTCGTCATGCTCCGCCTCTCCGTGTCCTTGGTCATGTTGCAAAAGTTCCTCCTCAAGTTCACTCTCGTATTCCGTCTCGTGAGAAATCTGAGGAGTTGAATTCCCATCTTCTCCATCCTTATCGCAGTCCAATAGTTCTTCGTTAATCGCCTGGGCAAGAAAATTTTCAGCCTCCTTGACCATATGCTGAACATCTTGCTCCGCTTGCTGTACTGCTTCATCGAGCTCTGGACCAACAAGGGGGTGAACATCGTCTTCTTCTAAAAGCATCCCTTCATCTTCCTCTTCAACGGACTCCGTAGAATGGTCTGACTCGGCTGAGCGGTCCTCCTCTAACTGCTCGGTTTCTCGAGCAAGTGGGCTTTCATCAGGGGTTAGCGCGGGATTACGCTCGTCAACTGAAACCTCATCACCCTCATTGAGCTCACTAGCCTGACCTCCCTCCGTAACCTCAAAGTTCTGTCCTCGTAGCGGCGACTCATCATACATCGAGACCGTCTCATCATCGGTCTCCGTATCTGTCTGCAATCGAGTCACCTTGGCCAACGGTGTTGGCACGTGCGTCATCGAGTTTTTAAACGGTGTTATAACCTTCCTAGCAGGACTCAATAGAAGGCTGGACTTGAACGGGGTCGCATTCTGCTGTTGTATGGGTTGTTGGGATGAGAAAGAGGCCCCAAAAATGCCTTTTCTAGCGGACATCTTCAGAGGCGAGTTTTGCCCGGGAGTAAAATTCGGTTGTGGGATTGCACCGCCATCACGATCGAACAGGGTTCCTCGCGCGGGCGTTGCTATGCTTGCCTTTTTCGGGGAAATTCGCAAGGGAGAATTTTGACTCGGAGTCGTTTCTGGGCGGCCCAAATTCGGGTTCTCAGGAAAAGAAATTGCTGCTCGTCTTGGTGTTTCTTTTAATGTGTAGTGGAAGGGCGAAGGCGGAGGCCGGCGCGCCGGGCTGGACATGAACTGCGAGTCACCAAAATCGAATGTCCTTGGGGGTGGAAGGGTTGGTTCGCCATTCTCATCAACCGGGTTCGAAACCTTATTCGGAGTGAAATTGATTCTTCTCACGGGCGAGCCAAGCCCAGACACGCTTGACGTACGTTTCTGGGGAGAGTGTACCACAAGCTTGATAGCATCCTTCTCGCCGCTTAACTCATCTTCTTCTCCATCGGAGCTGGCGTACGCTGAAATCGCCTTTGCTACCTGTGTAGCCTTCTTTGGTGACAGAGGCTTAGCGCTACCCTTTTTGGCTGCCGCAGGCTTGCGACCTCTTGTAGACCCCGCAGAGGCTTTACGGACCGGTTTAGCACCCATATCACCGGCATCCTTTGCGATAACAGCTCCTCTTCTTCGTCGCGCAGTCGGAGCTGGTGCCTCGCTCACTTCCGCCTCGGAATCAGTCAATTCCTGGAAGGTGACCTTCTTCTTTGTCTTCGCTGGTCTACGCAGCAAAGCAGAGCCTGTGGTTACGAAAATCTCTGTCGGCCTTTGTTGTGAGGGCGACAGTTCGTCACTGTCCTGGGAAAGCGCATTTCTCCGCGTATTCTCCTTCAAAATATCATCGTCCGAAGGCACCTTGGCGGACGTACCCTTGGGTCGGCCCCTAGGCCTCGAACTTGCCGCTGCTTTCGTGGTCTCCTCCTTGGCTGAGGCCTTTGTCTTTGGCCTCCCTGGCCGTTTCTTCGGTGCTTCTGACTGTGCTAGTTCGTCGTTATCGTCGTTCTCACTCTCACTTCCCATGTCCGGCGTAGCAGCCGCTTTCCTTCCCCGACTCGTCCTGGATGTTCCGGTTTTCCCTTTAGCTCCAGGTGTCTTTCCCCGGCTTTTACTTTCAATAACCCCGATCTCATCATCTGTTTCCTCTGATTCTGTCTCGGAGTGTGCATGCGCTACCGCCGCCCGCCCGGTTCTTTTCTTCACTTCAGCGGCCCTGGTGGCTTTCGCGCTCGATTTGCTCGTTTGTGTTGTTGCTACCTTAGCTCTGCCGCGTGTGGCGCGCTTCGGAGGCGATTGAGGGATAACCGCTGCTCGGGCCATTGTGGGTTATGAGGCGTAATACCCAAAAATGAAAAAATAATCGAAGCAGAGTCGTAGATCTTAGATTCACGTCGCAATTAGTGGAAGTCGTATGTCGTCGACCTGTAATTGTTCATTGTGCGACGCGTGTTTTGTGCTGAAAGAATAAGCCCAAGCGCCGGACTGCTGGTGCATTCGTCTCGAGAATAAAGTGACACGAGTTTGAGTAGCTGTCGCGATATATCAGTAATGTTTTTGTCGTCAGTTGTCGTTAGCCTGAAGCTGCATCGGGCCGACCGGTGTCAATGTGGGTGGTGCAGGCGGTGTTTGTGACGGAGCACCCAGAAAGGGAAATCACGTGTGCGCCCCAAGGTCCGTTTCCCATGGCAACGGTGGCTTGCTAATTATGCCGATTCATATAATTCTACGGCGGCGCTCGTTTTATGCACCTCTTTGTGGGAACTGTTGTCTCCAAAGTCAACATAGAAATTGTTCAAACTATCCAAATTTTAGATGAACGAAACCAAGAAAACGTGTATATATTTACATGTAAATACTTCAGATCAATTATAGCAGTTATACCATCGTCGCGATCGCAATGCTCGCCGCAACCACACTCGACAAAACAGCCGGGAAAAGCTTGGAAGAGCCGCTACCCAAAACGGCAACAGGGTAGTAAGGGGCAGGTGTGGTGCTGTTGAGGGTTCCATTCCAGCAGTACCTGTCGAAGCACTGGGTGCAGATATCAGGAACCTGCTCGTTGGTGCGGTCAAACGAGCGGCTGAGGATCGCACAGCCAACGCAAGCAGACCAGTTGCTGTCTTCGGTGCTGTTACCCATAGTTGCAACAGCATAGCCATTTTGGATGGTGTTGTCTCTTTGTTCGAGTGAGGTGCTGAGCTGGAAGGTCGAGAAATTGGATATGGTATCATCAGACTGGTAGACGAAGGGGCGATTAGCAATGTAGACGACCAGCGGAGCGGAGGTGTTAGTGCTGTCGCATCCGAAGAAAGTTGGACGAGTGTTCAATCCTAGGTTGACGATGGTGTTCTGGTCGGGGATTGCAGGGAACTCAGTTCCGTTGCCAATACCGGTGGAATTCAGGCTGCGCTCGTAGGTGGCGACGAGAGCAGTGCCGTTCGGCCAGTCATTAACATCAGCGGAGGAGTCAATCGCGAAGATGACATCGACGTGGCGCGAAGGTTGGATCAACGGGTGCAGAGGGAGGTTCTGAAGATCCTCACCGCCGTCCACAACGTCGAGGTTTTCCTCGCCGGCGTAGGGGGAGTATTGTGGTAACCAGCCGTAAAATGGGTTAGGGGAGTAGACGGCAATGTCATTATCAGCCTCGCCAATATCTGCGAGAACATCACCGATGACGTCCTTCAAGAAATCTGGAAGGCTAGTGCCGTTGAGTTGAAGGAAGAACTGGTTGAACAGACTGGACGAAGTGCCCATGACAAATCCAGCATTGTCAAAACCACGAACGCAACTCTCATTGCGTGGGATGGAACCATTGACGAAGCGGGAACCCAAGTATTCCAATGGCGCAAATCCGTAGACAGTCGGATCAAAGCTGCCAAATTCCCAAGGGTTGAATTCATAGACTGTTGTATTTCCGGAGATCAAGAGTTGTCCCGGGTACCGACCATCCGCAACCAGAATCGGCAGCGGCATCTCGGCATCACGGAAGTTCTGGCCCAGGGCAATGGATGACCAGGTGTAACTCGAGCCACCGCGTACAGCGTCGATCAACTGGTATGAAAGTGCACGGCCCCTTGGAGACATCAGCATAAAAAACACGAGCAGAAGGTCAAGCAAATAGTCCATACCAATAATCCGTGAGCGTTGTATCGTATCCAGCGTCACTCTTACCGTTAACCGCATCGTACAGATCTCTGTAGTAGCCCGCGGTGTCAAGAATCTGGATGCCGCCCTCGTCAGGGCCTTCGAGGATGGAATTCTGGAATTGCCACACGTCATCGTTCGACTGCAGCGACGAAATGGTGGTGAAGTTATTGATATAGATGGAGCCAACAAGCCAGCCACCGCCGCTAAGGCCAGACAAGTACGTCGCGGATTGCAGCAAGCCACCGAGTTGACCTTCGCTGGTTGAGTTGTCTGTCCGGCTATCGAAAGCCTTGAGGGCTCCAGCACCGTTCATCAAAGCACGCCATCCTCCGCCAGAGACTGCGATTCCAATGTTGGGCAGATTCGAGGAGTTGCTACCGATCCGATCAAGGTATTCGACCGCGTCAAAATTTCCAACGCTGACATGACCAAAGAAGTCACTCAGAGCCGACCGCGTGACATTGCGGCGCCGCTCGAGCCATGAAGTCTCGTTCGGCGAAAGTCCAGTCGCAAGCCGGATTTCTGGACGGTTGGACGGGCAACTCACGTTCGCAGGGGTGTAGCCGTCAGGGGCATTGGGAAATGACCGCTGCACCGGCGACACTTCGGACGATGCGGCACCTGCAGGGTTCAGATTAAATTAGAACAATAACGCACAGGACAAAAATTGAAACGCACCGGACAGCAATCCGGCCAAAGCAAGCACCGTAGTTGAAGTCCTCATCTTATTAACCCTGAAGTGCTGCTCACACTAATCGTGGCAGCGCAAGGTGTCCGTTAACTAGAGTGACCGAGACAAGGGGCTTCTGCCGCGGGGCCAGGATCGCGGTTAATATATAGATGTGAGACGCAAGGACCGAGGCAGCTCAGCCCAATTTCAAAGTGCAGATTGAATCTACTGAAGAGCGCCATGTTAGCAACGGGGCTCCCTAGCCAAGAGTGCCGGAGATCAGAGCTAGGTGGGCCAATCCCTTGAACTACGGGTCGCTATTGGCGTCGATTCAGGAGGTTATGATATCACAGGGCAGAGGGATCCGGCAATTCCGCTGGGCTTAGAACTAGAGGCCGAACTTTGCAGTAAGAACTTCGTTAGTGCTGATGCTCTCCTGGTTTGTTGTGGCTGGTGCTGGACGCCTGGGCAGTGTTGTTCAGCAGAGCAGCCCACGCTAGAGTTTTTATTCTTAGCCGCCACGAATTAGCCAGGATCTGAACGTCGATTCGATGATACCGATAGTCTGTAGCTCAGTGCTCACCGTCATGCTAAGAATCGTGGCTTTCAGCCTTTGACTCGTCAAGCTGTCCGAGGAACTTCGGCCCAAGGAACACGGCCTCATGATGCATGCGCTAGCGGTGACCCAAGAAGACAGATTTGCAGGCTGCAAGATTATTCTCGCGAATCGAGGCAGTGATTTGCGGGACGCTGTGGGTCAACCATTAAAGGAGAATGGAAAAACGAGGGATAACAACTCCGGAGTATGCAGCGTGATGGAGGGATAAAGTCAGAAGTGGAAAACGAGTACGAACTGCTACAATGGAGCCAGAGCCCGGCGGAGAGCTCGGAACTTGGCGGTCACCATAGACGCTGCAGAATAATGTGAATGCGCACAGGTGGCCAATAATATCTAAGAGAGCAGAAGTTTGCATCTCAATTGATTTGATTTCGGTTTTCATCCGAGCTCTAAACAAACAAGTACAAGCTACCTCAAACTGCAGACTGGCTGCAGAGTGACGCTGACGCCCAGATTCCAGGCCGTCACTGCACCGACGGCGCCTCTCACTCAGTACGACTCTGACTCGACAAGCTCATACATCACATCCGTCCTCAAGGTGAACTTGGTCCCGCGAAACACCGGATCCCCACTATGAAGCAATTCACTCTGCTGGAAAACAAGAACCGACCCCGTCCTCGGGAAGACCCTCACATGCCTCTCCTTCTCCTCATATCGCGGCAGAAAAGATGTCGCACCGCCCAGTAAACGCCCTTCCACGTCTAGATTCGTGCATCCCCCCTCCGGCCCCTCTGGCCCCTTTGCATCAATCGCACGCTTTAATTCCTGGAGGTCCTGCTCTCCGTCTCCATTCAGATATAGGTGGATCGTGAAATACGATCTCTCGCGCCGGTCAGGCGTGGTATAGTGTGCGTCCCAGTGTGGGCGGAAATACTCGCCCCCAATGTACTTCTTGTCGTCAGTAACAGGACGTCTACCTAGGTAGGACGGAGACGTATACGGTACTGACCTTCAGGAACCTTAAGCGTTCGTTTAATCGCGTGAACTTGTATGTACGATTCCTCCCTGCAAGGCCCGTGATGAGCGGTTTGTTTTCAAGTCGATCAACCTCCAATTCTCTCAGGAAAGGTAAGAGTCTCGCTTGCAGTTTCTCAGCGATTTCAGGGCTGTCCAGGATGATTCGACTGCTGTTGCGCGAATCGGTGGATATCTTCTGGCGGCCGCCTCCGATATTGATCATGGCACGCTCCCACTTACCGTCGGCCGTGCTCGCTTCAGCTAAGCGGAGAAGCTCCTTGCATTCTGACTCGGTGAGTGCGTTGTCGATGACAGCTGCGAGATATCTCTTGTATTCAGGGAGCGGGGGCTCAGTGCTTGCGAAGTCGATTACTCGGCAGCGGGCATTGGCCGGGGGTTGCGAGGGAAGAAACTGGTCTTTTTCGAAGGCCATATCGCTTACACTGTAAGGGTTGTTGAGTTCTTCGAGACTAAGTCTCTGTTCCCTTTTCCAGGCCGGTCAGTAGTTTTCTGAGGAGGTTGCGGCTGAAAAAACGCATTGAATCTAACTAACCTAGTTGCCTGAACTCTGGGGCAGTGCAGCATGACGGCCTAGCTGCAAAACACCTTATTTGAGTTACATCAGCCGCAGGAGTTCTATATTCGCATCACTCCACATGGTCATTCAAAATATTCGTTATACAGAAAAGAAATATATAGTATGTATACTGCGCAAAGTCCTTAGTCTCGAGCATTGATCACGGATTGAGCTATATGAGCTCGTTCATAATATATATTCTTCCGCGCTAAGGACATTGGCAGTTCTAGCCCTACCATAGGTGTCTTCCTACTCAACAATCTCAGCTGTGGCTCACCCTCCATAAGTCTAGGGTGTTGCATGTCTCTCCTTGGGCACGCGTTCTTCTTTGTTAGTAGTCTATTCGTTCTCTCCGTCGCCAGCTCATCTTGCATCCACCGCTGACTCGCCGTCTGAATGTCAAAATCTGCATTTCTCTCAGCATTGGTTGATGTCCTTGCCAGCGTCTTCTGCGGAGTCATCGGCTTGTATAACCTCCTGATTCTGCTCACTAACCGTCTTCTCCTCACCTTGCTCATGGTAGGCCATCGAAACGAGTGGGCCGGCTGTTGGCGCAACCAGTCCATGTCGCAAGAGATCAATACCTGGTCCACCCAATCGCACTCACTTTTCTAAATCGAGGTATCTAGATTACTCCCTCTACTCGAGGTGCCTGGGGTTCTCCTCTATTTCACCGTTCGTCGGCCAGCTCATATCATAGTACGCCCATTTGCTGATACATCGCGGACTTCGCTAATAACGCTAAATTTGGTTTGAGAGCATATTCTTGACCGGATCCCAGATTTTTCAAGTTACCGAGAACAACAAGCAGTTCCTGAGGATTGGTGCGATAGTAAGGTGAGATTTGTCTGCAGCAAGTCCAACATCATAAGCATTCCCGCGACGGTTTTGCCCTCACAAAGAGCCAGAGGGAGCTTCCCGTGCTTGCCGAGGCGTCCATTGTCAGGTCTTCGCAGAGTCAGTCAAGTCATTTCGGGAGCGAAATGGACAACACCGCCCCAATGGCGAGAAAGTGGAGCCTTAAGATGTCATGGTATGGGACCAGGCGAAGGTGAGCCATCCTAAACTTAAGAATGATGGCAGTCAGAAAGCCACATAGGGCATCGCTTGTTCACTGTTTGTTTAGAAGGGACTGCCAGCCCTTTGTGTCCGTCAAATCCATGAACATTCGACGTAGACCTCCTGGCCTCTAAAAAATCAGTGTGGTGCCGTGTCAAATCGTTCCAAACTGAGCTAACACTCCTGCTGCGAAGACGCTATGGCGACCCCGCATGTTCAAATGACAATGATACTGAGAAAGCCCACCATATGTGGAAGGCTCCGGGAGTTACAGTTAACATATTGCAGGCGCGCGGAGCATTCCATAACTGCCCCTGAGAGGACGCTTGACACACGGGACTTCATTTGCGAAGCGCGGTGGCCACGATGCTAAGGGTAGCCGTAACTGCTCATTCCCAGGACCATCACACATACGCGGCTCAGACACAAGGGGGAGTTATGAGAGGTAGGTAGATCAAGCCAGACTCAGTGAGCTGTAAACAAGTGTGTAAAGCGAGGCTCATATGAGCAACATTTCAAATGAAGTGGGGTTTATGCAAGACAGCTCTCAAGGACTACTTACGCACTAATGGCGTATTCGCAACAGCAGATTTTCCATGAAGAGAGCAGGGTGAAAGGAAGGAGGTGGGAAAAGCTTCGCAACAAAAAGTTTGTACGGGTTGACTCTTCACTCCGGTAATGAGCACGTTCTGTCCATGAGTAGAGACAGAGCAGCTACTGACAGCGAGTCACTTCCGCGAAATAGTGTTTCCCTCCTTTGGGCCCTGCTTAGAACTAGATGTTTCTTGTCCAGTCTGCCTGTTTGAAACTAGTGGTACAAACGTCTGTAACCGTACCCTTGTACAAAGTAAAAGACCGCGCCCTATAATTATAATAAAGTAACAACGGCATGACCACCTTAATCCTGGAACTTGCAGATGTTCTGGACGGCAGATATGCTTTTGGGACAGAGAGCTCTATCACATTGATATTACCAGGTAACCGGGACGAAGGCAAAGGTTATAAATGGAATGTGATATCTATGATCATGGGGTCTTTCCGGATCTCTGCTCCCGAGTCACGAGGTCCCCTCTGTCTTGTCCTCAGACCGGGTCAACCACATACATTGTCACGCTGACAAAGGACGGTATCAGGTTAAACCTGACCCGGGGGTGCCCAAGAGCCGACTGCGGGATACCGCATACTCATCCTGCGCTCTGCCAGCCCGGTACAAGCCCGAAGAGCACCGAGACTTTAACTGGAAGGTTTTAATGAAAGTTATGTAATAGTACATTCCGGCAAAGCATTTAAGGAAGATCTCTAAGCTGGCACACGCTATTCGAAAACGAAACACAACCTGGTATGGGTAATGTACTAGGGTGATGAACGTGGCTACAGTGATACGTAAGTTGGTAGAAGACTGGTGAATGTAGCGGTAGCCCGACAAGAGACTAGGTTCAGGATATTGGAACCGCGGGATGGCGCCGAGGTCACCTAGAAAATGCATCCCATGGCTCGGCGAGAAGTACACAATAAACGAAAGAACTCATCAGCGGGCGAACGCCGCCTCGATTCCCCCCCCGAAAGAGGGACGCTTTTCCGACCCGGCCGAGGTCACACGATGCTTCACGGCTCACGGTCTCCTTTTCGCTTAGGCAATCGAGAATTGGGCAGCCCTGCCGTGGGGACGATGGAGGTTACGCGTCTCGGGGCCACGACATTATCAAAGCGTAGTTGCAAGAATAGAAAAAAACTGTTTAATGGGCCCCAGAAAAGAGAGAAGTGGCCGGAATCACGGTCATGCCGGTCATGCCGGGGGTGTGCATGTCCAAGTGTCGAACTGGAAACCAGGGTCCAAAAAAAATAAAAATAAAGCCTGAAGGCATTGGCCAATAGGACAAATGCGACAATGATAAGCTCGTCGGGTGACCTGAAAACCGGAAATCCACTACAGAAAGCACGGACTACCATAATGGGGCCTGCCAGGAACCCCGGAGTTGATCCGTATCTCTGAATCTGGAGTCGAGGACTGTGGCGGAGACAGGCGGTAGGCACTGTGAAACCAAGGATGCGTTGAGAGAAATCCTGTACCCATTCCAGCAATCTATTCATCCATGCGCGAGTTATAAATTTGTAAATTTGTCAAACTGGCATCCTTCTCCCTACTGCTGTCCTGAAGTTTTAGGAGCCGAGGCCGCGGGCGTTCTACTCCAAAACTCCAAGCCTCGTCATGGAACATTCGATGCGCTTGATTGAGCTTCCAGAACCCTCCAGGTGACCAGCTGCGGCAGACTTCGCAGATGTTCTGGACCACCCACTCCGTTTTTCTTTCCCCAAGCCTAAGCTCTCCAGGTATGCCGGCTACGGCATCTCCTGAATAGGAATCCCGACAAAACGCCACCAACCGTCACCTGACTGTCTCCATGCCTGTTGGAACTGTGTCATTGTTCTCAAGAAAAAAAATTCCAGCAGGCGTCATGGCGACATGGATTGTTTGAATGGATAGTCTAATGATGATCTCATTCCCATTGTCTTAGAAGGGTTCGTACTTTATAGTGAATATTGGCGAGAGAATAAGCTAAACCTACTGCTTATTTGTGCCACCAATGTACTAATGTACTAACATACTAACGTATGTTGACAAGTATACGTGAAACAACATTAATCAGGCCATATATTTTGTAGGAACAATTATAATGACAGTGTAGAACCTAAGGCCAATATTCCCCAGCAAGGTACGGACCCCGTACATGCAAGCTGGTCGAGTGACCTGGGGTGGAACCCCGGCCTCAGGCTGTTCTGTCATGCCCCGGGTCTGGACCAAACTATCACTGCCTTTGTCAGTCTTTCCCTGTTCACATGAGCTCCCATGACCTCCCACCGAGTCTGCCATCGTGAGTATAAAGTCCGGCCTCAAATCGATTCAGAAGTTTCCCATCATCAATTCCATTCCTCAATCTCTCTTCCACCTCGAGCTTCTCAGCGTTCGACCTAGCGCAACACCTGCTTGTTATACTTCAGTTTCTCTTTATCTACTCTACTACCTACATACTTTCACAACCCTCAAGAGCCATGTCTGTCTCTATTGAAACCACCTCTACTCCGGTCGTGCCTATCAAGCAGGAGGCACCCGCCGTTGCTACCACCAACAGACTGCCCGAATTCAGTCTGGCCGGAAAGGTTGTTTGCGTTTCCGGTGGTGCTCGTGGCCTTGGATTGACCCAGGCAGAGGCTCTGCTTGAAGCCGGTGCCCGCGTCTACGCTCTTGACCGTCTCGAGGAGCCTGTGTGTACTCCAAGTCTCTTGGATTGCAACCAAAGCTAACATATTGCCTACACAGTCTCCCGATTTCTACACCATTCAGAAGCGTGCCAGAGAGGAACTCGGTACTGAGCTCCAGTACCGCCGCATCGATGTTCGTGACACAGAGCTCTTACACAGCACTATCGAAGCAATCGCCAACGCCGAGGGTCGCATGGATGGCTTGGTGGCCGCTGCTGGAATCCAGCAGGAGACCCCTGCCCTGGAGTACACAGCCCAAGACGCCAACAGGATGTTCGAAGTCAATATCACCGGCGTCATGATGACCGCGCAAGCGGTTGCTAAACAGATGATTCGCTTTGGGAACGGAGGAAGCATTGCACTGATTGCCAGTATGAGCGGCACTATTGCCAATCGCGTAAGTCCTTCATATCTTAGGCCACCCCCCCACCCGCACACCCCCCCGCTTTGGCGCCCTATCACTGCCCGTCTCTGGGATAGTTCACTGACATTTCCACGTATAGGGTCTCATCTGCTCTGCCTACAACGCTAGTAAAGCGGCCGTCATCCAACTCGCCCGCAACCTTGCTTCCGAGTGGGGTCAGTACAACATCCGTGTCAACACTATTTCTCCCGGTTATATCGTCACCGCTATGGTTGAGCAGCTCTTCGTTCAGTACCCCGAGCGCCGCGACGAGTGGCCCAAGCACAACATGCTTGGACGTCTGTCCTCTCCGCAGGAGTACCGCGGAGCGGCTGTCTTCCTTCTCAGCGATGCTAGCAGTTTCATGACTGGAAGCGACCTGCGCATCGATGGAGGCCACGCCGCGTGGTAGTTGGCCCTGGCGGCCACTTCATCGCATCGTTCCTGTCCATTTTCGTTTCGGTCTCTTGAGCTTACGACTAATTGCACGCCCCGGGGGTATCATTGCATGGCGTTAATGGAAGCAATAGCGGATCTTTTCCTTTTCTTTCCACCTACTTAATCATCTGACGAGCAAAAGAGTTAGCGATCATGGTGTTGACGGCTTGTGATGGGCTGCATAGAGCGTCCGTTTCGTTTCAGGATCATGTAATTACTTGCACTTTCCAGCACAATTAACGAGGTTCCACATCTTCCGGTTTTCTTCCAAACTTCCCTGACATCAACTAGAAGGATAAACTTGCGTAAGTTCGCTGCGCTCGCCCACTTAGTGTCCGATCCTGATGCCCACATGACCCCACTCTCGGTCGATCTTCCCCCGCGATCCATCACATCAGCCTACCTCCACTGATTCCGGAGTCCGGGATATCGACTTGGTCGGTTCCACGCTACCCTCGCATCAAACGGACTGATTTAGCCTACAATTTTTTAAGAGTTAGTGACTCCAACAATCCCTCAAACCAATAAACAAAGTCTCTGGCCTAGGCGGCGGCCAACGGGTTTCCATGCCTACCCTTCCCAAAATGGTACATTGCGTACCGCTGCGGTCATGGGACAAACAGATTTTTGCTGGGTTCGTGATAGCCGATCCACTAGTCTCTCGTAGCCATCGCGTTAGCATATCTAGGGAACTCGTTCTTTTAAGAGCAGGCTGCTCAAGCTCCTCTAGGCCAGCCCTGCCGTTGCGTTGTCAGTATCTGAGGCGCCATCCGTTAAGACTTGTCCTTGAATTGGCTAATTTTGATCGCGACCAAGACAGCAGTCGGGCAAAACTGAAATCTCGCCAAGAACAGCGAAACACGCTGGCACGGATGCTAGCCGGGGCGTTGCCCTCCCGTCAGCCACAGCCACATCGTCTCTCGTCTTCTTCCGTGAAGTACCCTATTGGCAGAGGATCTTACATAATAGCAACCACTCGCATCTAGGACATACTCGGTGGGTGCGAGGCGAGTCTGTAAGGCGCACCGGTGGCCTGGCGTCGGTTTCCACCGGCCCTTACTAAGAATGCAACGACACCTGACCGTTGGTAAACGACTTTCCGGGCGAACTTGATTGATGCACTCCCGATTTGTAGGGCAGAAAAAAAAACTCTAATCTCCAATCATTGGGAAATACTCTGTCCGCGTACTTAGCTGTTACACATGAGCAAGCAAACGTTGACTCCTCATGCAGGTGGCCGCCTGCGCGGCCTGCCATCTCAAGTTTGACTTTGGAAGTTGCTGATTGAATAAGCCACTTGCTCGCGCAGGTTAAAGGAGGAATTTACCACGGCTTGTCAGTAAGTTCTTGCCTGTGCGAAGGCACGGGAAATAGGTTGGATCACACATTGATATTTGTTTCCGAGGTGTCATCAGATGACTGCATTGTCACCGATAATGGCCATCATATTCGGTGATTCAGCACGGCGTTTGAGGACTCTTGCCACCCTAGCGCCTAATGCCCATATGTATCGTCTGAAGGGTACCGCGACATATGTCTCGCTGACTGTTTTGCTTGAATCGCCAGATACGGGACGCGCAATTGGTCGGACTAGGCGTGAGAATAAGCATGACACTCGTTCTCAGCAAATACAGGTATTCCTCCACGATCTCTTTTGAGAACACTTTAACTGGCTGGTCGGCTCCCATATATTCAACTGTCTTCGCCAAGGCGTACATGACTTCAAGATTCTTGCGAAGTCCTGCATAGCCCGGTAATCTTCCCTCTTGTTCGGCAGTACTTCGCCCCGCATGTTAGGATGATTCGATAAGCAAACCAGAGCACAATTCTACCCAACGTGGCGAGAGACTCGTCTGCGGACAGAGTTTGTTCATGATCGGCCTCCGCCTTACTGCGCACCATCCCATGATACTCACCGCGAGCCGAACTTGAACCTTATCAAAGCATTGTGCCCGAGATCGTAACACTGACGTCCCTGTGGTCTTGGCATAGAGTTGTCAAGCAGATCTTTCAGGCCTTATGGCTGTAGATGCAGTTTTACGTAGTGCGGCCGGGTCGAAGTCTTGTCTTTCAGCAGCTTCACTGGTTCGGTTTGAATGACGAGCTCTGGGTGGATATGTCTTCTGATCTAGGGCAGGTCTCTCTTTTACTTTCAAGACTCTGGTCCCAATTTGACGTAAAACGCAGTGATATCAGTGGAATCTCTCCTGCTCAAGTGGTTGCTTTTTATGAAGATCCTTGAAAATGCACCTAAAACGAGTAGTCTCTCCAATATGTTGAAACCATTGCCTGCGACCTCCTGGGATCTTAGTTGAACGCGGTTTTAGATTCTCATGGTGTAGGTTGGAATGTATAATATACGGATCCATGACATGCTCGTGCTACCTATGTCACAAAAAGAACAACTGACAAAAAGAACATGAGTGTAAAATATGTTGACTCCTAAATACTCAGCCAGATAGCGACTTATGTAGTCTTCTAATTCCCTCAAATACTATGTGCCGATATCTCCATTCTTCTTTAGTGGCAGAAATGACGATACGGCGGATTTTCCATTAAATGTCTCCGGAGAAAATACCTTCCATTATATCTGAGTAGTTAAAGGGGAAAACAGCTCAGTACAGAAATTCCCGATACATCCCAACCTAACCTAACAGTCACATAATACCTGCGCTAAGGGCTGTAGGTAATGCCATGCTGTGCCTGTACCTTGATTCAAAAATCAAATCATGTCACGTGCACTGACATTCCTTTGCGGGTGAATTTGCGCTAAACCCAATTCAATGTCCTCCGCCGGCCGTGGCCTGGCATCAACACCGTCAACAAGACGTTGCAGGGACGGACAAATCGAGTTTCTATATGTTCATATAATCTCATAGAAGTCCCAAATCCAGGTCATACTTGCGTTTCTCATCATTTGGTTGGACTCCTTGATAGCTGAGGTGTTACTGGGTCTTGACATATCCGCCCCTGCGCGTCGGAAAAGAACGTGGCCCGAAAAAGTGCATTGATCAATGAGTATGCTGTGTGAATAGGCCGTGGTCTAATCAGAGGAAACAGATAAGACAGATCTATGGAAGCTGGCCGGAGACTCTCCAGAACTTCGGAGGGAGTACTCGTTAGAGACTCCCCTTCCTCTCCACGTCCACGCTTCGCCTCAGGCGGACGGCAGCGGAAGTTGCGAAAGGTGACGCGAGCCTGCGATGCCTGCAAGTCAAAGAAAAAAGCGTGCACTGGGACGATCCCCTGCGGACCCTGTGTCCGTCGGAAATTGGCCTGCGCCTACAACACCACCTATCAACGCGGTGTCGCTGTGACTCCTCCCCCATCTAACTCGCGGCCAAGACATGATTCCCCAGACCCAACTACTCAGCAAACTGTGCTTGAGACTGAGAGTGAATCGACGACACCATACGGGCCGCAGCCGCCAGAGCAGCAACCCACAGCAGAGGTCGTCGATCAATATTGGGGTCCTACTTCAGCTCATTCATTTCTCGGATGGGCAGTACGTGATCTCCCGGCTACTCCGTCGGATGTCGCCCAAGCGAGTGGGCGAGACCTAGATCGCACCTCCAAGACGTCTATATTTCACTTTGGAGACCGGGTCGCTCCAGAAGTCCAGCTGGGTGATTTTGAATGGCCGGACAGAGCAGAGGCAGAAGCCCTCGCTCGCCGTTACTTTGACTTCGCTTGTCCGACGTACAGAACACTGCACCAGCCAACAATTGAAAGGGAAATTCGTGAGCTATACAAAGAGGATACACAATTTGATGGCGGCCGTTCTGTGCGCGAACAGTCCTCCGCCCTCCATGCGGTGCTCTTGATGGTTTTCAGCACCGCGACCATGTTTCGTCCAGACGCTAACGGCCGTATAACGGATGCGGACGATGCTGGTTGGAAAACTAGCGAGCTCTACTTTGCCAAGGCCGAGCAGCTTTTATCACAGGAAATAGGTGAACCTAGGCTTGAGTCAGCTCAGGCCCGATTTCTCATGGTACTGTATCTGTTGAGCTCTTCGCGTGCGAACAAAGCCTGGTTTACATTGGGTACCACAATTCAACTCATGATGGCACTTGGGTTACACAGCAGGCGCTCGAGAAAGGATGATGAAAAGGATCTAGTACAAAGGGAATGCCGGCGTCGGATCCTATGGTGTTCATACACCCTCGACAAATACATCAGCGTCATTTTAGGAAGACCACGTTTGTGGCATGACGAGGACCTGGATGAGGAGCTCCCCGCGAGAATAAATGACACCGATCTCTTGCCTACACCGATCCAGTCTCCTAAGCGGGACTGTGTGATGGATGCACCAGTGTTCCATGCTCTGCTAGCTCGAACGCTATCTCAAGCCGCCAAGGAGCCTTATGTGGTAGCTGGCATATCCCACAGAGATCAATTGGATACAATTGGAGCCTTGTGCAAGAGTGTTGCCGAGTGGCACGCTAGACTGCCACCTCTTTTGAGCGGGAGTATCCATCCCAGCAGTCTCGTTCCGATATTCCAGCGCCAGCTTACAGTTTTGCAGCTGGCACGTTACCACCTCCTCATGTTTATTACCCGACCCCTACTACTGCGAAACTACGGGAGGACATGGCCGGACTGCGAAGCCAGCTACGTACACTATCTCGGAGTGTGTCTAACGGCAGCCCGAGACGCAGTCGAAATGGTGCTCACCTTTGTTCGCGAAAATCAACTATTCCATGCATTCTGGTACTCACAGTATATCGCATTCAACGCTCTCTCCATCATCTATATCTATCTTATCCAGGTGCGGCGAGGAAGAATACCTCAAATCAGCGGCAGCTTCATTCACGAGACGTATTCATTTTCTCTCGACGAGCCAACTCTCTACCGATTATCTGAGACGGCCCAGCACCATCTCGCAGATGCAACTTCCCGAAATGCACCCTCGTGGAAATACAGCACTATCCTGCAGGGCCTCCGCCGAGAATTAGAGCGCCTAGGCTTAAGGTCACCCTTTGCTGAAGTTTCCCGTGAACACACGGAACCGACCAGTATTTCAAATATGGCTGCAGCCCCGAACGATGACGAGTTACCGATGACTGAAAACTCAAGATATGACCATGTACGGAATCCAGAGCACATGGCGCCAGATTCTTCTCTGGCAGAGCCAGACGGAAATTACATGCAGTTCCCAGGAATACCTCGCTCGAACGGACAATACTTTGTGGACCCACGCACTGAGTACTTATTTGATAGTTTTGCGACGGACAAGGACTTGATGCTTGACTTTTGGCCGCAATTGGACAGCTTGCCCATAGGTAGATCCCTCCTCGCTTGCTGAGCAGCTATTACTTACATGACTTATAGCCTACATGGGATGACCTACGTCAGAGAGCTTAGGCCTGTCAACTGCGTGCTTCCTATGATCCCTGACACATTGGGCGGTGAGGGTTGATTCGTGGGTATGTTGAGTTTTGGGGTATCCTAATTCCATCCTAATCCGCCATTAGAAGTTCGGTATGAGTCTGTAGTGCTGCACACATAATGGCTTAAGAGGCAGTTCAGCATCTGGTCGTGGTCTGTTTCTCCATCACTATTTCACAAAGTGTCCACATTACGCATTATTGAGCGGACGTCAATGTCTACCCACCCAGATCTTGCCGACGCTTTTCCGACATCCTTCTCCGACTATGACCCGACACAAGTTTTAAGCAGGAGGAACCCACGCATTCTCTACTCTAATTTACTCTCGCACTAATATTCACTTTCTTAGCTATTCTGCAATGTCTCTCCCTTCCCATTTCACCCTCAATACTGGAGCAAAGATCCCGGCTGTGGGATTCGGAACATGGCAAGCCAAGCCGTTGGAGGTGGAAAACGCCGTCGAGGTGGCGTTGAAGCAGGGTTACCGTCATATTGACTGCGCTGCTATCTATCGCAACGAGACTGAAGTTGGCAATGGAATTCGCAAATCAGGCGTGCCCCGTGAAGAAATCTTCCTCACTGGAAAGCTGTGGAACACGAAGCATGCGCCAGAAGATGTCGAGCCTGCGCTAGATAAGACATTGAAGGACTTGGGTGTTGAATACCTTGACCTTTATCTTATGCACTGGCCTTGGTAATATCTCAAACCCTGGCTGAAACAACCGTGCTAATAGCAAATAGCGCCTTCAAAGCGAGTGACAAATGGTTTCCCCTTGACGACAACGGTGTATTCCAGCTAGCTGATATCGACTATGTCACGACTTACAAAGCCATGGAGAAGCTGCTGAACACCGGCAAAGTTCGCGCTATTGGTGTTTCAAACTTCAACGTCCGCCGACTCGAAGATCTCCTAAGCAAGGTCTCCGTCGTTCCTGCCGCCAACCAGATTGAAGCCCATCCCTACCTTCAACAACCCGACCTTCTTCGCTTCTGTCAAAGCAAAGGTATTATAATCGAAGCATACTCGCCGCTAGGAAACAACCAGACCGGCGAGCCGCGCACGGTCGACGATCCCGTCGTTCATACTGTGGCAGGACAGCTGAGCATGGACCCTGGCCCACTACTGGCCAGCTGGGGCGTGCAGCGCGGAACGGTTGTCTTGTCCAAGAGTGTCACGCCGTCCCGGATTGCGGCCAATCTTCAAGTCAAGCGCTTACCTGATGACGCCTTTGCCACTCTTTCAGCCCTTGAGCGCCATAAGCGATTCAACTTTCCGGCTTTCTGGGGCTATGATATCTTTGATGAGGCTGGGGAAGATGCTGTGAAGAAGGCTGCACTGGATGCTGCTCCTGTAAACAAGACAAAGTTTACTGTTTAGATACTAGTCAATTAGTCAAAATTAAGATCTGTTTGAAATCGTCCTTGTAACCTTGATGACTTGGGCTTTTTTATAGCAAAAAAAAAATAAACAATAGTCTGAATTTCATGCCTTCAGAGAAATGCCCTTCACGGCAAGGGCTTGGATAAGGAAAGGCTTTCAGGTTGAGTGATTTGGTACATTTCTGAATATCACAACAAAGGAAGGAATAGCCAACAAGCTCACTGGCGTGCCTGACTTTCTTGCGTTATCAGAGTATCTTCTGAAGGGTCTGGTTTTTCACTCACCCGAGCATAGCCTGGCTTCATAGTAAGATACACACTGTTGTTCACAGTGTAGAATTGCACTGACGGGAGACTTCCGCCACAAATCCGCCAGGCCCACACCTTCTGGCGGAAAAGCAGGGACCTCCACATTCTCTCCACAACTTATTTCGCACCATTAATGGAATCAGCTTACCGGACTTTTCTCCATGATTCGCGTTTCTGGAATTGGTGGCCTCTCCGACCCGTTACGGCAGTGGGAATCCGAGATGGAGTCTGACGCCTCTGATTTTATAAGTCGTGCTGGACCATCTCTTGGTCTGGTCCTTTCTGCACATTACTCGTTTGAGAAACTACCATCATGGCGTCACCAGCTGTCCTACGACCAGCAACACCGTCATCAAATTCGAGTGATGTCTTGACTCCGCCAGTCAGCCAGGGCTCATCAGCGACTTCGGTGACGGAGGTTGAAGAGCAGACCATATACACAATCGATGATCTTGTACGGGTTCGAGCCGAGGGAGATAAGGCTGATGAGCCTATTGTGGCGTATCCCGTTGAGGGGACAGTGTATGAATATTACACTCCGCGTGAGGTGCGCTCTTGAGATCAGTGACAACAATGTCAGGAACTAATAAATAGGAATAGCTGCACAATCTGGTTGAAGCCGCTTCAGTCCATTATGCGCGTGTGATTCCACAACGCCGAACGTCTGATGATCCAGTGCAAGTGGTTGGTTTGCTCGGCCCTTCTGACTTTGAGTATTTAATTACATTACTTGCTGTCTCGCGATTGGGACATACGGTTCTGCTGTTGTCGACTCGCATTGCGGAAGATGCGTACGTCAGTCTGCTTGAGAACACCAAGGCTTCTTTCCTCATTGCTTATCCTTCCTTTAACGGCGTGGCGAAGAATGCGACCCAGAGGACCGGGACTGTATTGCTGCCGGTGCTTGCGCGTGAGGACTATGTCGGCAAGACGTCGAAGCTGCCAAGAACCGAATTGGACGGTCTAGTAGAGAACAAACACATCACCTGGATCATCCATTCTAGCGGCTCGACCGGCCACCCGAAGCCGATTTACCAGACACACTCCGGAGCATTGAAGAACTATGCCAATAACTTTGGCCTCAGAGGTTTCATTACGCTGCCTCTCTATCATGCGCACGGTATCAGCTGTCTTTTCCGCGCAGTCCATTCCGAGAAATTGATTTACATGTATAATGCGGAACTTCCTCTGACGGGTTCCTACTTGCACACGACGCTTCAGGAGCATCCGGATATCGAAGTCCTCTACGCCGTTCCCTATGGCCTGAAACTGCTCTCGGAATCGGAAGAAAGTATGAAGTTGCTCGCTAGATTAGAGCTGGTGATGTTTGGTGGCTCGTCCTGCCCCAAGCCAATCGGCGACAAACTTGCTCAGAACGGAGTTCGTCTCGTTTCCCACTACGGAACTACCGAGACAGGCCAGCTAATGACCTCGTTTCGGGATCGCTCAGACACGGATTGGGATTACGTGCGTCCAGGCCCGTCGTTGCTACCTTATATCCGATGGGAGGAACAGATGCCTGGTATTTACGAGCTGTGCGTCCTTGAGGGATGGCCATCAAAGGTGGCGAGTAACCGACCAGATGGGGCGTACGCGACGAAAGATCTGTTTGAAAAGCACCCTACGAAGGAGAACGCGTGGCGATATTACGCTCGTCTAGATGATACACTTGTGCTGGAGAATGGCGAGAAGGCAAACCCGCTGGTCATTGAAGGCATTGCTCGCAATCATCCAAATGTTGGTGAAGCAATAGCGTTTGGCTCAAACAGACCTCGGCTAGGGCTGTTCCTAATCCGCGCCGAAGGACGTCCTGATGAGACAGATGAGCAGATTATCGACTCTGTCTTCCCAGCAATCGAGCAGTGCAATGCGGAGAGTCCTGCTTATGCATATATTTCCCGAGACATGATCCGTGTTCTGCCTGCCGATACTGTTTATAGAAAAACGGACAAGGGCACCGTTATTCGCTCTGCGTTTTACCGCGATTTCGCAAAGCAGATTAGCCATGTCTACGACCAGGAGGATTCCAGTGGGAGTCAAGTCTTGGAAGGCGACGAGTTGATCACTTTCCTCCGCAACAGCCTCCTCGACATTTCGTCGTCCATTGAGCCGTCTGCATTGCAAGATTCAACTGATGTGTTCAGTCTGGGCGTTGATAGCATACAGTCTCTCCGACTACGAAGTGCTATCTTGAAGACGCTGAATCTCGGTGGCCAGAAGCTTTCCCAGAACTTTGTCTTTGAAAACCCGTCTATACAAGCCATGGCTGACGAACTTACTCGATTAAGACTTGGGGGAGGTCCTCAGCAGCAAATCCCGATTGAAAATCGGATGGAATATCTTATTGAGAAATACAGCCGTGGCTTCAAGGAACATGTCCCAGTTCCGAGAGACGATAACGGCGAGCATATCGTTGTAACTGGTGCCACCGGGTCTCTGGGTGCGCATATTGTTGCCCAGCTAGTCCGCACCGAGCGCGTACGCAAAGTATACTGTCTCGTTCGCGCTTCATCGCCTCTGTCAGCTCTACAACGAGTGCGGCAGAGCTTGCATGCTCGCTTTTTGTTGTCTAGCCTCACACCAGACGCAGAACGCAAAATCGTTGCCTTGCCCGCTGACCTATCGAACAGTGTGAGGCTAGGCTTACCTGAAGACGTCTACGAAGAGATCATCAGCTCGGTCACGGCCGTCATGCACTGCGCCTGGTCTGTCAACTTCAACTGGGCACTAGAGAGCTTTGAACAACCTTGCATCGCAGCAACGCGCAATCTGGTAGACCTCTGCCTTGATACCCGAGGTCCTACTCCAGCAAATTTCTCCTTTTGCTCGTCGGTCAGTACGGTTGCTCGCACGCCAGGGAACTGGGTGCCAGAAGCACTTCCAGAGTCACTCAGCTATGCGCAATCAATGGGGTACGCGCAGTCGAAGTTGGTAACCGAGCATGTTGTCAACCGTGCATGTCGTCAAACCAGTCTGTCAGCCCGGGTCCTTCGAGTTGGACAAATTGTAGCTGATACGGAGCACGGTATCTGGAACGCCACCGAAGCTATCCCCATGATCTTCCAGACGGCCGAGACAGTCAAGGCCCTTCCTCTGCTCGACGACATTCTGTCCTGGACTCCGGTTGATACCATGGCATCAAGCATTATTGAGGCGACGCTTTCCTCAACTGCAGCAGAAGTCATGAACGTTACTAATCCAACTCTAAACCACTGGACTCGCGACCTCCTTCCCCTCCTGAAACAGGCAGGGCTTACTTTCGAAGCTTTACCGAAGCGCGAATGGCTTGCCCGTCTTCGCTCAAACCTCGACCCGACACGCAACCCACCTATCAAGCTCCTTGACTTCTTCGCCAAGAAATACGACGACAACTCACCAGCCCGCGTCCTACTATACGACACCAAGAATAGCCAGTCTGCCGCCCCGTCTCTTCGAAACGCACCAGGACTAACTCAAGACTTTGTAACCCGGTTCGTACAGCATTTCCGTCGGCAAGTCTGGTCGTCAACCGCAGCCCAATCATCACCTAAGAATGTAATCTTCCTGACGGGAGCCTGTGGCTCAGGGAAATCCACCGCCGGACTTCACCTCTCGACAAAATTCAGTATCAAAACCATCGAAGGCGACGACATGCACTCTCGCGTCTCCCGCGCGAAGATGGCGTCTGGTATCCCACTTTCGGATTCAGACAGATGGGAATGGCTCTCTCACATACGTGGAGCCGTTATGGACCGCCTACTCCAACCATCCACCTCGGCGGGAATTGTCGTCACCTGTTCCGCACTCAAGAGGTCCTACCGCGACGAATTACGGAAACTGATGTATCTATTAGAGGACCCCGTAAACGTTACATTTATCCACTTGTCTGTTGGCAAAGAAAACAAGACGGAGCTCCAGGAGCGGTTGATCGTGAGGTCGAAAGTGGAGGGGCATTACATGGCGTCTACTATGGTCGATTCGCAGCTGGAGGCTTTGGAGAGTCCAGAGGAGGAGCGGGATGTTGTACTTGTCGAGGCAGCTGGGACAAAAGATGTGGTCCTCAGGGAGGTAGAGGAGATTGTGAGAGGGATTCTGGCGTAGGTTCTAATGTTTTACTGAGTTAGATTGCCAATATATGTGGTTACTACTGAAATGAATCTGTCTTTGTACTCGGTATCCTCTGCTTCCGGTGTTCTTCTACTTGCATGCACATTTACGTCTGGGAGCAGCTAGTTGTGTATTTTAAATATTTACCGCAGTATAGAGTAATATTGAACACACTATGGGATAAGCAAATTGCCGGTTGCTGTGAGTTCCGAGGTTGCCCATTCATGGTATTTCGGATTCCTCTCCGACACTGTCGGAACCCGTAACTTCTGCCAACCCTTCTAGCGGATTTATATCGGAGAACCGCCCAGAAGCAGGCGGAGAAATGAGGCCACTAGCTCGGATAACCCGTAAATGACTCTCCCCCATAACGAAGAACGAATCCAAACCCCTTTACCCCGCAAGCTGTCACCTAAACCGGGGGATCCATACCCCACGCCTTCCACAACTGGGGATCATCATCTTGGTCCTTCCTTGGCCAGGGATATGATGCCCCCGCATTGGACTTACGCAGCTTCACCATGAGCTTTTCGCCCGCAACCCTGCGTTCACGAGGCTGCTCCTAGGCAAGCTTGGCAACGAACGGTTCCAAATTTATGTTGTGACCGTTGCTTTTCCGCTGCTGAGCTCGTACTTCCTGCCCCTCTCCACGTTGGGTACTTACAATGGCCGAGGATATAAAGGGAGCTGCCGCCGATCGAAGTGGATGGGGTGGTTGAGTCTGAGTACTGAGTTCTAAGTCGATTTCATGCGTTCCAAGATGGCTGCAACCAACAACGCTGACATTGTTGTTGATGAGAAACTTCATGACCCGGACCATGTCGAAAAGACACAGCAGACTGTGGCCATTGACAACATTCAAGTGCTTGGATTGAGCTCCTCGGATGCGGAATTCTACACTAACTACCCACCTGAGGCGAGGAAGAAGCTACTATGGAAGGTCAGACCTATACCTAGTACGTGCTATGAGGCTGCTACTGACACGTTGCCCAGGTTGATATCCGTTTAATCCCCATGCTGGCTGTTCTGTACCTCATTTCACACCTCGACCGCGCCAATATCGGTAATGCGAAGATCGAGGGACTCATCGAAGACCTTGGCATGTCGGGCATCCAATACAATATCGTGCTTTCGATCTTTTTCATCCCATATGTGCTTCTGGGTATGGCACTCTTTGCAAGATATATCATATGAGATGACAGAAGCAGGCTAACTTGCGCAGAGGTTCCAAGCAACATGCTCCTCAAGAACTTCTCCCGCCCATCTGTCTATCTCGGCATACTCATCACTTGTTGGGGAATCATCATGACCCTGACCGGGCTAGTACAGAACTTTGCAGGATTGCTGGTTGTCCGCATTCTCCTGGGTGTGTTCGAGTACGTGCTTAGAGCCTCAAATTCGAACAAGCAAACTAAAAGACTACAGGGCAGGTTTCTTCCCCGGTGCTGTCTACCTTTGCACATTCTGGTACATGCCCAAAGAACTGTCGACTAGGCTAGCAATCTTCTACTGTGCATCCGCCCTTAGCGGTGCATTTTCAGGTCTTCTCGCGTATGTCAACCACGGGTCCCTATAATCACAATAAGCTAACAAGCGTAGTGCCGGCATCGCGCAGATGGACGGAGTCGGTGGCCAAGAAGGTTGGCGATGGATTTTCATCCTCGAGGGCATCGCCACCGTCGTCCTAGGAGTTATGTGTTTCTTCCTCCTCATCGACTCGCCCAGAAAGTCAGGCAAATGGCTCGAGCCCGAGGAAATCCGATACCTTGAGCTGCAACATTTCATCAAGGAGGGCGGACACTTTAAGGAGGAGAAGAAGAAGTCAAATTGGAAGGATGTCAAGGCGACATTACTGAACTGGCGCATGTACATGCTTGCGTTTATTCTGTTGGCGCAGTCGGCTTGTTCGTACGGTACGGCTAACCTATCCTACCTAGTAGCCGATTCCATACTGATAGTTATCTATAGGAACGAAATTCTTCCTTCCCACAATCACCAAAGCCATGGGCTTCCGCGACACAAACGCCCAGCTCATGACCGTGCCCCCTTACGTGGCCGGCGCAATTTCCGCCGTCTTCTTCAGCAAGCTCTCTGACCGCTTCTATTGGCGCATGCCTTTTGTCGCGATTCCACTATGCCTCGTCGTAACCGGCTACGCCGTCATGGTGTCTCTTCACGGGGAACTAGACACGCATGTCGGCCCAGCCTTCTTTGCTATCATTCTAACGACTATGGGCATATACCCGATTCATCCTGCGACAACGTCGTGGACGGCGAATAACCTGGCACCCTCTGGAAGAAGGGCAATCGGGCTGGCGTTTAATATATGCATTGGAAATATTGGAGGAGTTGTTGGGAGTTACATGTATATTGACAGTGAGGAACCGTATTATTATACTGGGTTCGGATTGAGTTTGGCGCTGGGGGGCACAGCGTTGCTCGTTTCTTTGGTGCTGGAATTGAGCTTCAAGTGGGCGAATAGGAAAAAGGAGAGGATGGGGGAGGAGGAGATTCGAGAGAGATATAGTGATGATGAGCTGTTGGCTATGGGTGATAAGAGTCCGCTTTTTAGATATACGCTTTGATGAGTGGACGGATGTGCTGAGTGCTGCTGGACAGAGCATTGAATTCGGGATTATGGCAGTGATTTGGATAAATGATGATGTCCCGGCTTTGACGCCACTTTTAGAAAAGAGCTTCTCTGACTATGATACATGATAAGAGCGAGCACATATACCTTGCTCAACACCGTATTCCATTCCATTCCATCCCAAAAGCAAACCAAGCTCAAATAATATACACCATCACCACACAGATAACCTCCACCAGGCTCAGCCTCACACAACCCCAAATACTCCCTTAGCAGCACCAACTCTCCCCACAACCCCTCTCTTAAGCCTCAACGCCCGTTCAATTTCTTCCGCGCCGAGGCCCTGTCTATCGCGCATAGCCAATATCTGCCTAATCGTATACGCATCGAGGTATCTCCTCCCCTCAAAACCGCCCTTACCCAGCTCCTCAGCTTCAGCTTCCGCTTCTCTGGTAATTCGCTGGCGTGCTGTGACGGCTAGCAAAGCGGGATTTGTGGACGTCGATGGGAAGACGGATGGTGGGTGTGTCTGGTTGAAGGTGCTGGAGTGCGAGAGTGTAGGGTTGGGCGTTACGGGACCGATAGAGCGAAGAGAGGCGGCGAAGTGTGGATCGCGCCCATCGAGGTCGATCGCTAGATATATATTAGAGCTAGCATATGAAGTATGAATGTTGAACAGTGTTAGATTTGGGGTGCATGTGTGGCAATACTGCCTCTGTTCTTGCAACTGGGTGTGAGTGGTGACGCACCAGAAGATTTCTCCAAGGAGGCCTTCTCTTTCGAATGATACATCGGGCCCTGTGCAGGACTCTGGGGTGGAATGTTTGGTTGTCGAGATGCCGGTGAGGGGGGCGGAGGTGGTGGTCGCTGTGCCGGAGGTCTCGATGCGGGCGACGGCGCGGATGGTTGTTTGGGGTATTGGCGGCGCAAAACCTGGGCGGCTGAGCGCGCCGGTTTAGAAGCCGAAGAGCCCATTGGTATAGATTATGTGCTACTAGATTTTTGTTTTGTGGTGATTAGGAAGCTGCTTTGAGCCGGATGAAATTTGGGGATGCGGTCGGAGGTATCGGAGCTAGCCCAAATTGGAACAGGTGGTGTGACGTCAGGTACAATAGGCCAGCATTCGCGAAAGAAGGCTTGGGCACTATTCTTAAATGGACATACAACTAGTGGTAGGTAGATGAGTATATTCATTTTACACACTTATGCTAGGGCGTCTTGGTTGCTGCATTGAGAGGTGGAGAAGGTTTCGCGGACAAATCATGCCACGCGCGGTGTCGTTCACCGGAGACCAGCCAAACGTCTGCCCTGGACCTCTCCAAGCGCACGGCTACCGCTAATAAATGCCACGGCTCCAGCGGCAGCAACGGCCGGGAGGATCTGGAACAGGGTCCAGGAAGTATAGTACAGGAAGAAGATGCCTTCAATGGCGAGGAGCGAGCCAAGGAACACGGCGTGGGGGATGGGAGCCGACTTCAATGCTACGGGGAGATGGTTGATATTGGCACCGAGGTAGAGCCACTAGAAGACAAGTCAGCCACGCCGCGCGGTGGTTGCACAAGAAGATATATAGAGGATGCTTACCACGCCGCCGAGAACAGGGAAGATGGCCAACACTATCGCAATGAATAAAAGCGTAACGACAACGGGCGGGCTCTGAGGATCGCTCTTGAAGATGTGGTGGATCTCAGGGAGCTGTCCGTATCGCGAGACCTCGTATGTCGGGACAGGCTCATTCGGATTACGGGCTAGAGACAGCTGAAACGCGGGCTTGTTGTATGCGGCGGAGCTTCCGAACGATCCGATCAGGATTCTCGCATCAAGGGGGTCGGAGGTAGAGAGGAACTGAACGGGAAGGTCCTTCCATGTCTAGGCCACGTCAGCTGGTTGTTTCCGACTGGAGAAACATCCTCCGTACCAATTCGACTCGAGATTTGCCATTACCCTTGACGGAGAAGGGGTAAGAAATGTCCAGTCCAGACTTCGGGTCTTGAAGCAACAAAAAGACCTGGTGAGCGCTTTTTGCTGACTTTCCTTCCTGCGTCGTCAGGGCCACTTTGAGGGTATCCGCGTTGCCGAGGGAGACGGGGCTGGAGAAGGCGCCGTTCTGAGGAATTCTAAAATGCGATATCAGTTAGTTAGTTTCCACCATAGTCGCATCAGAATTGAGATAGAGAAATACAGGGAGCGCACTCTTCCTTAAAACCAGCACCGACTCCGGCGCCCTTGGTCTGAACTGACACGGTGGCATCAGCGAACCCCCAGCTTGCTGCGGCAGCAGCGGCTGGGAGGGCAACCGAGCTTAGCAGCGAGAGCTGGAAAAGAGTCTGCCACCAAAGCATTGTAAAGGCCTCTGTGTTTTTATTGCAATAGAACGAGAGATGTTGAGAGCGAAGTTGGCGAGAGGCAGCCAAGCGCTAAGATAAGCGCCGGGCGGCATTGGGGCTTGCGAGTCCAGTGACCGCCGCCTTGAGCCCTAATTGCCTGCCCTTCTCTCCTTCGGGCTGCCTCCCATCCTCAACGCCTTTTGTTTGACTTCGACAACCACCCTGCTACCCTCCGTCCCTCCATCGCGACGTCCGCGCCCTCGATCGTCCTGGAAGTCCGTTCTACGTCGTCTGATGATGCCTGCCGGCGAAATTTGCTAGCTAGAGGAGGACTTTTGCGCCCGTTAAATTATCTGACGTTGCGCCTCCTTCGCCAACGGCTCTCCCGACCACGCCCTGCGATCCGGCCGCTTACGCTTCGGAAACTCGCTCTGGCAGCTTCGATCGTCGAAAGTGGACTATATCAATTGTTGGAGATCATAAAGGTCATTTGTAAGTCGGGTGGTTGCGTGTTTGCAAGCTGTGCAGGCCAGGAGTTGAGGTTCCCTAGATCCGAAAGACTCCGCCAGCTGTGGTGATGTGCATCAACTGACCTGCATAGTTGCCTTGGTGGATCCTGAGCCGACCGAAAGATCCTCTGTGCATCGCGGAAAATCTTTAGACTAGTTCTTTTACAGCAGCAACACTGCTGGCTACTCTCTAAGCTGAGCCCTAGCCCGAGACATTTTTGGGACTGGAAAGGAGGGGAACTATTTGTGTACACATTCACGGGCAACAGCTGGAATACGCATTATCTTGCCGCAAGCAGTGGACACAAGTAAGGCCTCCAACTCATCCATTCACTATCAAACAAGTTGCATTGTCGCAGTCACATGTCGCATGTCGCATTTATCACTGGAGCTAACACACCCCAGTGGTTGGTAGGGCTTCTGTTACTCGTGAACTCGGCTCGCCCGCCGCCCTGCCTGATCTGACTTCGGTATTTGGTCCCTTTACCTTTTTCCCCATCTTCCCATCTCTTTCATTCATCCTAACTCTTTTAGCGCTCGCGGCGGAGTTCATCTAGGGCTTCTCAGAGAACAGCCCCAGCCCCCGAACTCACCACCTCGAACCTGACTCAGTCCTCGTACTCTCTTCCCCCAACTCCCCTCACTTCGTCTTTCGACGAGATCCTGCCTTCTGCAAAGCGTCGCCGCACTCAGCGCGCTATCAACTCTGAAGACAAGACCCTTCCTGCAGGTGGAACAGATACTCCCACTCATAGAGCCTTTTCTGAGCCGTTTCAGGCACCAAATTCGCACAGTTCTGCGAGAGCAACCCGTGCTGGCAACCTGGCACAGCCCAATACTCAGGGCTCACAGTTACACAACGCTTCTCTCACAGAAACTGACCCAGGGATTCCGTCGAGGTCCAAGTCAAAAACCCCCGCTTCAGACAAACCTCGATCTGAACGAACCATCACCCCTAAGCCTCAAACCCGGCAACAGACGACGACCATCAAAATTGAATCAGATAAAGATACTGTCAAAGACTCACCGATGGGCGCTGCCATGTCTCAGTCTCGCAAGGAGGCCAGAAAACCGTTGCCCACTCGAAGCGATGGGTCTGCGGACCAGGAGAACGCCGCTACTCCCACAAAGACTTCCACATCCCGTGCGGCGAGCCCTCAGTCTTCTCGCCGGGATCGGAAGTCGAAGCTCGCCACTAATACGGCTGCAAAGACCAAGCCCTCGCCAGCTGCAAAGACTCAATCCACTCCTACATCCGCCGCCAAGGATAAACCGGTAATCAACGGAACAGCCAGGGCGGCGACACCAGCAAAACAGCCAGAAGCTGCGACTCCGGGCACGTCCACGAGGCCCCGCCGCCGCGATCGCAAATCAACCAGAGCCAACGGCCAAACCCCTGACTCGAAGCGGGAGACCGCAACTTCAGCCTCCACAGAGACTCAGGACAAAGACGTTCAACGTTCTCAGTCTCAGTTACCTAACAAGCTGAACAACACGGTCACACTGAATGTAGGCCGTAAACCTTTGGAAAGTCTACTTGCCCAACAAACCCCGAATGGCGATCCAAGCAACAATGGAACACCCGCCGATGTTGAAAATGGAGAATACCATTTCGAATACGATACAGATATGTACCGGAACAACTATGGTCTTGATGGTCACATGGATGCCCCCACTTCTCCCACCAGCCTGTCCACGACCACCTCCAACGCTGCGCGTACGTCTGGGCGTACGCGAAAACCGACTATTCGGGCTCTAGAGTCGTTCGAATCCGAGCGGCGGCACCGCCGTCCACGCGCATCATCTGTCAAGGCAACGGCCGAATACATGGAGGCAACCTCCTCCCCCAATTCTACGCAGAAGCCAGCCCAGGAGTCCTCACCAGCGGAGTCTACACCAGCACACAAACCTGACATCATGAGCATTGCGAAGCTTATTTACAAGCTGGCCGCGGAAGCACTTGCCCCAGATTTCATCCCTGCTCCAGAAGCTGATACATGGATCAGCGAACTGCAGCAGAAAGTAGATAAGGAGCAGGATAAAGAGAAGGAACAGGAACAAGAAGCACGAAGCAAGATGGAGCACCAAAAAGATAACGGCAGCGATAAGGAAAAGGAAGCCGAACAAGAAATGGTAACTTCGTCTGCTGAGGAAGAAGCGGAGAGTGGACGAGAAAGTACGCCACCCTCGAGCAAGCCATATTTAGATAATGTGCAAGTCTCAACGCCGTGGACTGATGAGGATGGATGGGTGTACACAGGTCAGGTCAACAAGTATGAAGAAGAATATGTTATCATTCCGCCGAAATTCGAGTGGTATCGCCCCAACAACACCTACGGGGATGACCGACTCCCCCTCCCTCCTGTGCGTCTGAGATCTCTGGTTCAGGCAGAAAAGGACCGCGCTATGGGGTATCCTCCCCTCATAGGAGACCGCAATATCCCAATCACTCAAGAGTATTTTTTATATGAAAATGTTCCCGAGGAGAAGGCCAAACTCAAGATCAAGGAGGCTGCCCGTGAAAGGGGAATTTATGTCTCCAGGTTCATGACCCCTGAGGAGATTCAGACTATGATCGACAACTATGACAGTGGTAAACCACCTGTGCCGCTTGACCCGCCTGTGCCGCCTGTCGTCGGAGAGCCGGTAAAAGCGAAAGAACCTACACGCAAACGCCGACGTGCTGAGACATCGACGCCTAGCAAACTGTCCGAGGTGGGTTCGCCTAGGCCAAAGAGACGGCGTCAAGACACAGACGATACAACTCCCTCGGACCCTAGCGCAGGAGATGGTCAAGAAAAGCTTTCACTCAGAGTCAAATTGGTATTTGAGAACAAGCAGCTGCTGCGAAAGCATGTAGCCGCCACCGAAGCCATAAGCGCTGAGCAGTCAAAGAAACGCCCGCATTCCGAGATCGAAGATATTGCTACAGGCACGCAATCGCCAACAGCCCAGAAACAGAAGGCATCCGCACCTGTATCAGCGCCCACTACCCCCGCCAAAGGCACAGGGCAGCTCAACTCTGCCCAGGTCACACCTGGGTTAACGGAGCAAACTCCAGCCGAAACAACGCCTGGCGGTCGACCACGACGTCGTGCTGCCGATGCCTTGATGGCTAACTTCCAGCGCCACGCCGAAGCCCGGGCCTTGCGCTCTGAACGGGCTAAAATGGGCCATGCAAAGCGCAAGGGAACCCCGCTGAAGACCGTCACGGGGGTCCATGGGGACACAGTCGAGTCACCGATCCGGCCGGCGGCTAATCCCATTAAGGCCGATCCAGTCCAGCACTAGGTCAGGCTTCGTTCGCTTCCTCTTTTTGTCTTATCATGCGTTAGATAGCCCTTTTGTCAATCACTATCTAGTTCTAGTCTGGGAGTTATGGTGGCTACCAGGTCAAGCATAGCGATGTCTGTGGTCTTACTACATATCTTAGAATCTTATCAACGGGAAATTTATTCTTTGTCGAGTGCATGTTACTCGGGTCCAACCACCTTCTCGGACTCAGTCACTTGAGCCTATTTTCTCAAAGTGTCCAAGTCTCATTCCCCCAGACGGAATGGCCAGTCTCAATACGGCTCCGGATTGACTGTACCTACCGGTCAAACCTTTCTCTTAAAGATATCCAACGACATTTCCCAGCACTTACTTACACTGAAGTTTGTCGGACCACGGTTTTTACGGCCAAAAATTAGGAAGACAATGAATGCACATTTCGCAAAATAAGGCAACCGTTCGCTCTATAGTTATGCTGGCACCTTCCCTTCTGAGCGCACATTGAATTGACCTCTGAGCTCACCGCACCTCCCTCCACGGCGGTATATGTATCACAAGTCAGGAACTGTAACCTTCTAAGCAGTTGATAGAATTGATCTTTGATCATCAAGCCTCACTGTTGCACCTACCTTCAGGACTTGAAACTATACATACCTAGCAAGGTGCGATTGCTAGAATCCAGCTCGCTCAATGACTGGCTTGAACTTGAAACATTAGCCTTTATTCGGGAGGTTTTACACTCCCCTTAGCAAAACCCCCCGTGCTCTTGTAATGGATGGATATGTATGCAGTCCAGCAGTTAACCACAATTAATATCACGTGACTTCTCCTTCCTCAGCGACCACATCGGATGTGGATCTTTTCCATGTTATTCCATTAACCATCATTGCGCACCAGCTATCGGGGCGAACGTGAACAAGCCTAAACCAAGTCAAGCCATCACCAGTCCATAAGTCTCTTTGTATCTGGAAGATCGTCGTGGGAGAAAAGATGTTTTCAAGAACCCAACCCCAACTGAGTCAAAGACCTCGCGTCCTCATAGACCCCCATCTGCACCCGGAGCCTCGGCGACAAACGCCCCCCATTACAGATATTCGGCAGACAAAAGAGTACAAGGCCGCGGCGAGGCGGTATGTTTGAATCTCTTCCCCGTTCTTGTTTCCGTGTCCGGTCCCACTGGGTTTGTGTAGGAGGCTGTGCTAAGAGAATGAATGCAGCTGGATCTCAACGATCGTGGCGTTGCCTATCTTAATGTATACCTCATGGGTTCTATATGAGAGGAGTGAGTGCGGCCTTTTTTCTCCTATTTATATCTGGTCAGCATTTGGCTAAATGCTTGGTTCATAGCATATGGGAATAAGCAGCCGAAGAGGCTACGAGACCACGTCCAGCAGGAGCGATAGTGGGAGCGAGCATAGGATGCTACGTGAGCCTGATCTTGAACTTGGCTGCGTACTAATACTATCTTACGGACAAAGTTAAGCATGAGCGTGGCGTTGCTGTAGGTGGAGTTATTGTACATATTTCTTCAATTGTTTTCTAATGCACAATTATGGCGAATTGGTTTCCATGCTAGACCTGGAATTAAGTCCACAACCTAGGTTCACATGACATCTCTCTTTATAAGAACCAAGTATTCAAGAATGAAGTTGGGTAGACGGCCAACAACGCAAGATCCTCGCTAGCAATCAGCCAACAACCCTAGCCGATTTTCCCTCACAAAGCCCATATTGACTCAGAAGTGGCCTGCTATTACGCGCTGTATATTATTCTTCCTCTTTCTCTTATGTTGCTGCCGAGTTTCGTTTGTCGCACCATTGTTACTTCCATGATCATGGATGTGAACGTATATGGTGTTGTAGAAGACGTCGTCTGCATTTGGGTTTGTGCTGCCTGATTCTTCGTCTTCGTCTTCATCTGCACATCCGCAGTCCTGTATATCACGGTCTGACAATCCAAAGCTTTAGTTCTAAACTCATCATTAGCCCAGTGATGTTCCTCGCAAACCAAAGCCTGAGATGTTTCGACATCCTTTTCAGCAGCAAGCCCAAGAGTACCTTTCATGCGCTGTCACTATCCATCCAACGATTTCCACGCTGTTGCTGAAATAGCTGTCTTTCTTGGTTCTTCTGCGGCTGTCATTCTCGTGCTCTGACGGTACGCCCAGGCAGGTGTCCGAGACCGCCATTGGGCTCCTTCCCGTGCGAAGTATATCTTTGAGCACGGCTATGAACAGGTTCTTTGGTTCTGACCTCCGTCCTTTTCCTAATCCAGATTTTGGCCCTTTTTTGAGCAATAAGATGTTCTTCAACCATCGACCATCCCTAAACAAACAAAGCCCGCAGCTGTATTCATACCCCTTATAACGCATCTGCAATTTCCTCAACCCGATCTCATTGATAGCGAGAACCCACTTCGTCTTGACTGCGCCATAGACTCGCCGTCTCAAGCTGAATGTCTCAACCATTTATTTCACCGAAGAGGAAGGAATAGCAGGCGGCTTGGGAGGCGAAGCCGATGGCGAAATTGACGGTCCAGCGGAAAGAATTATACTTGTGTTTTGCTTAAATTGTTTTCGTAGCTGCTGTTTCCGGCGATGGCGGTGGTGATGCTGCCTGAAATTGGTTCGGGGTGATCATAGGAGTAAGTGAATACACCACCAGTTGCGGTCCCTTCCAGTATTCAATATTACAAACATTTCCGCGTCGAGTGTACACCATTCTCGGCTTTTCATACTAGAGCCGGCACTAACCCCAGAGCACAAGTATTGATCCTCATAATTTTCGCATCCGTAGCGACAGAGCCAGGGACCGACCCAGCGATGACACCGTTAGCCAGAATACGATGCAGATCGTCCATAATGAATGTGTAGACGAGGTGTACATTGCGGATCATCTTTTTTCGGCAAGAGGAATACCGTATCGTGAAAGAGGTGTGCCAGAGGGATGGACAAGGATTTATCCTTGGTAGTGGGGGAGACGATTGCGCTTGCCTGGGTTGGTAGAGAGTTAGTGGTCCTCAGGAGGACGGTGATGGCGGCGAGGAGGATGTGGTAGCTCAGCGACGAAGAAAGCTCGTTGCTGGAAAGTGTGATATATTGTGTTTGGATGGTAGTTTTCGATAAAGTAGGATAGGGAACAGTGGTATATGAGATTGAAGAGAAGAAGAGAGGACACGAGGAGATGTTTGAAACCACACTGGAACACAAGAGGTTGATGTAAGAGCGGGTTCACCTAGAGGGCCTTGAGAACAAACACATCATTCTTGGTTTAATAAAAGTAAAGCCAAACAGCTAGTCCCCTTAACGTTCCTAAACCTGCACAACACTTATGAATGAGCAAACACCATTTATGGTGTAAAACAAGTCTTCCAGTTTCCACCGCTCCTTGCAAAATTCAAGCCCTCTACCCAATCGTCCAAAGTGCATCGTCCAAACTTGTCAACTGCGCAGCCATGAAGAGGAACAACGCGATCATTCACTAATACCCGCACAAGCGGCTCCTTCTTCTTCTCACACTGCATGACCTCAAAGTAAGCCCTCGCACCAAACGGAACAGTCCAAGACGCCGCGTAACCGTCCATTTCCTGGATCGACTCCACGGAATCCATTGACAACGGCTGGGTGCCGTTGTACAGACCCATGGCGAAGAATATCGATATCATGCTATTGTCGTGGGAGAAGTCGGCGTAGAGCTTCCTGTCGAGCGGAAACGTGGCTGGGTCCGAGTCTAGAGTGTGGTTGGTGCTCGTGTTGTCCTGGACGGGCGATTGCGTTAGTCGGGCAACCAGCTCGTTGGTGAAGCCAATTCCCTGAGCTGGGCCGAGGGGGCTTCCAGCACCATAGCCGTAGTACTTTGACAGAGATTGAAGGTAGTCGTACTGCAGCCACTCCTTTTCAGTGAAGATGGCACAAAATGGAGACAGCTCGGTTCCGTGGGCAGTGCGCGCCATGGTGTCGAAAGAGCACATGTCCATCAAATATATTACATCCTCATTTGTAAGTTTGATGCCAGGGAGGTCATTTTCCAGACGTTTGCGGATTGGAGGTCCAATGATTGCCGTGAAATTGGCTTCAATTTCATCCGCCCGCTCATCATTCTCAAAAGACATGCACGTGCTATGGTCCAGGGTGTTGTTAAAACCATCAATTTCAGGGATAATCACATTGACAACTGGGGTAGCACGTTTGGAACCATGGTCGTGGAGCTGAGCCTTGCGAAATCCATTAATGAACTTCTCCGCAGACGCAACGACACGGTCAGACCCTGATGCACGGATGAAAGGAGTATTTTTCCTGGCGAGATTCTTATACCGCCGGTAGAACTTGGCACCCGAGTCAACCATCTGGTTCTCGCCGAAGACAGTCAAGTCATCCGCGCCGAGGGTATAGTTATAACTCTCCAGAAAAGCATACTGTCCCCAAAAAGAGGTAGCATTCTTCTGAATAGAATCAATCAATCCCGCATACGCCTTGCTCTTCGACTCCGTCGGATACCTAGCCCCATGCCGCGAGAGCACCTGCACAAAGGTAACCTCACAGCCATGAGGCACATCCTCGGAGAGAGCTGACTCCTGCTCGATTGAGAAGTACGGCGAGTACTGACCCCAAACATGAGAGACATTTGGAAAGCATTGATACCCACCGTCGGCCGTATTGCATGAATGATTCTGGGCGACTGGGGCCTGAGCAGAGACGCTGTACAGATAAGTACCAATTCAACTAAGCAGACAGATATTGTAGAGATCTCACCTCGACAGCAAGTAATACAGCGAAAGAGCAACCGTGAAAAAAGCCATGACCAAAATGAACACGAGCCTGCTCCTCCTCACCCCCGGAGCCCGACCTGGACGGCCGTATTTAAATGCCGGCTGTAGCCCCTTCATATTCGGCTGCGTTGCATCGTCTGAGATAGTGTGGATCAACGATGCCTAGTCGGTCCGCTATCGGTTACAGAAAGGAGCCATCAGACGTGCAGACGGGAAGAAGAGCGGGTTTTGACCCATTGAGTGCGAGGCGTGGAGCAACCTTGAGGACGAGGTGACAGTCCAAGTACGCAAGGGACGAAACAATGATAGGTAATTGACAGTTCAGCAAAGGCACGTGGGAATCCCGCGCCAACGGTTGGCTGCCTCAGGCCGCGCTATGCCTAGCATGGAATACTCCGTCTACTACTCCGAAGGTACTCCGGATGCCCGCCGACAAACAAGCAAATATAAGCAAATGTATTGTATATACTTTACAGTCTAGCTGAGTCGTCGACAGCCATTACTCTGAAGATGATAGGATCCTTGCAGAGTAAAGCCAGCCGAACGATAAAACAGAGTACCACCAACACCACTATGAAACAGAACTCAAAACAAACCCCCCACGTCAGGTTGATCAATGAATGTCCGCCGTCCACAACAGCTAAGCTAGCCAAAATCGTATATTCACGTGAACAATATATAAACATTTGGCAGGTGTGCCAGCGTTGCAAGGGCAAAAGATGAGCTACGCCACCTTATGATGCCCTATAATTGTTTAATGGAGTATGAACCCTCACTTGAGCAAAACGTATGCAAGTACTTCTCAGTTGCCGGAAGACCTCGTCAGTGCAGAAGAGGTGATGGGTGGAGGCGAGATCAACCCCAATCAGACGTATCCGGGCGGAACTGGGTTCCGACACAGCCCGTCAGGTTTCTCTTTCTGCCCGCTTCCTATGTAGTGCGATCCCACGCTGCCGGCGTCGAAGCCATCGGTCTTGTTTGTGGTTCGGTCGGCCCTGATGGGTAAGGTAATGGGCCGGGCCAGTCCGCTCCCGACATCGGTGCGGGCGCGATAGGCCCTGGTGTACGTTGGTGGGAAGAAGACTCGGTCGTTGTTTCTTCAGCCTTGTCGTCCGACCCACCAGTTGCCTCAGAGGCGGGCCGTAACAGTTGAGGCGATATCGGCCGGGCAGGAATCTGAGCAAAGCGAGATGCTTGGCCTCGGAAGTAATCTCTCTCAGAGCGGTAGAAATCCCGCTGTTCCACGGCCACGCGCAGCTCATCAGCCTGCTTCTGAACTGTCTCCGTTAGCTTCCGGATCTCATCCTGCTGTGCAGTGATTTTCTGCTCCATCTGCATCTCGTTTCGTTTCCTGTCACGGAATCTCCTCGACGCATTGCTGTTTGCCTTACGCTTTTCGGCTTGAGTTGAGGAACCGGGTTTGTGGTCAACATAGCAAGGTATCATGCCTGGAGGAGCCTCAATCCCAGAAGCCCTCTGACCAGCCAGAACTATCGGTAATCGGGTGATGGGATCGACCGCCGTGTACACGGGAGTGTTCATGTATACTGAAGCTGAGTGGGGTGCAGTCGTCGCCGAAATACCCGGTGATGATCTGCCTATTTGACTGAGGACGGATGCGGGTGTCGTTGGACTCGCCTCCTTGGAGGGGGGAGTCGGGGTGTGGTTTGTGCTGGCTCGATGACTAGTATACGTTGATGTCGAGTTTGTGGAAGTCTGGTGGTGATGGCCAGACACGGGCGGGGGATTGCTGGTGTCCATCATCGGTAAAGGCGAGCTGGGAGCTACCGTATGTAATCGAGGCAGTTGCTGAGCCAGCGGAGGCTGTGCTAGACCAGACTTCGCAGGAAAGTACCCTGCAGCCCCAACGAATCGAGCTGACGGCGAAACAGGCGAGATGCCCTGGTGGTTTCTTATCCCAGGTGACAAGGCTGTAGGGTTTGCTGGTTTTATGGACGGAGACGGTAGATGGATTGATGAAGAGGAGGGGAACCGAGAATGAGACGGCGGGTCTACCGACAGTCTCTCCCCGAGGCCCTCGTGGCCGCTGTCTCCAGTGGTCGTCCGAATGTCAGGTGCTTCCGTTGCAGGCTGATTCAGGATCGAGCTGACTCCTATCGGGCGATGCTGTGATGGCTGCAACGGTGGCTCTACAGGCGCAGACGGATGCCAGGAAAGCGGCCGAGGACGCACGGCATCACGGCACTCAGTGGTGGGAGAGAATTCATCATTTGTATGGCGTCTCTTCCGTTCGAGCGAGCCGCGGCTCTCACGCGAATGTGCACCGGTTGGCGAAGGAGCTGAGACCGGAGGGTTCTTCGACATATGCTCCGCGTTGCTTTCAGTAGAGTGCCGTAGAGGAAGTCTGGGGCATGGCGGGGCCCCCTCTCGCTCCGGAAGAGTTGATGGAGACTTGTGGAGAGGAGCACGAGAGAGGGAGCCGGGAACGGATTGAGCAAGGTGGTAGTCAGACAACGAATGATATTGGCGTGAATGTAACGAATGAGAAGAATAAGAAGGGGAAGTCAACACGCTCATCTCAAGGGTAGCCACGGTGAAGGGTAAAGACGGGAGGCGAGAGAGGGGGAGAGAAAGATAGAGGAAGTAGGAAGACGGATTGCAGGTGGTGGTAGACGGGCAATGGGTGTTGGCGTTGGGTAATGGTGGTTGATGCTAGACTCCGGCTTTCTCCTTGGTGTCGTGTTGTTGGGTAGCAAGAACAGCACACTCGCCCGTCGTACTACAAGGTAAGCAAAGTTTATTAAGAATGAAGGATACGAGCGAAGGATTGTAAATTAACAGAGTATATGAAACAGAAAGGACAACAGGACAAGAAGAGGGAGCAAGTAGGAGATACAGAGGAGAGGAGCTGGGAAAGAGTATACAGGCCAAACGGGATCGAAACCAGGACGGGGAGGGTATGGTTTAAGAGCAGCGAGGTCTACAACAGCTACACTAGAGACAGCTAAGTCGGTAGGATGATCGTGAGCTGTTACGGAAGTATGCCTGTTGAGGATCACATTCAGCGGTGTGAAGGGTGAGGGTACAGTATTGGCTATGAACCATCATCGAGCAGAGAAGAGAGAGCATGGCTCAGACTGAAAGACCCAAAAGAAAAACAAACTAAAAAAAAAAAATAAAATAAAATAAAATCAAGATAAAATGGAAAAGAAATAATGAAAAATAATAATAGAATATTTAAGGCGAGCAAAAAAGAAAGCATGTCATATACCTGTCCGTACAATACGGTACCAAACATACACGTGTTGTACGGGGCTCGCGAGACTCTCCAGCAGCGCTCAACGGCAGCGCTCAACGGCTTCCTCGCTCCAGGCCATCGACTTGACAGCGAAGCAGGCTCAGACACGTACTTTGTGCCATTTGCAACAGCCAGGTCTGCAGCCATCTGTGCCTCGCCTTGAAAGGAAGTGTGAAGGAGCAGATTGTGTTTCCTCAAGACAAAGCAAAATGTTGGAGATGGAATATCAGACTCCAATTGGGCAGAAAGAGGAAGGGCTCAGAGGATGTGACGCAAGTGAGTTGTTTGTTTCAATCTTTCGACCTTTTGACCTTTCGCATTGGATTCGGTGTGTTATTATTATTACTGCTGTATTATGATTATTTATACCATGTCGGCGGACGCTCATCGAAAGTAGCACCCATACGAGCGGTTTAATTGGTCGCCGGCCAGGGTTGTTTCTAGAGGCAAGCTAGCGCCAGCACTAAGGGGCAACTAGCAGGGGCGTGGGCCAGATGGGGCTGGGGAAACATCGTGAGCGACCCGGAGCACCTAAGAGGCGCGCCGTCACCATGGTCATGGTCGGATTTAGTGGAGGCCGGCACCTCCAAGGAATCCAAGGATTCGATGCTATGCCCCATGCAGCAGGGATGGGCAATTGGCCATGCACGTCACAGAGCAGGGCGGCGGTTAGCTGTACCCAGGTGGCAGGAAGCCCTCGCTGTGGGCTGTGGGCACTACGACAACGACTAGCCTTGTGCGCCTAGAAGGCCCAGCGAAACGCATCACTATTCAGAATCTTATTTATACAGAGACGGGAAGACTTGATCTTACTCCGCAGACCCAGTACTTACCGCTCCTGACTTATCCGAGACTCCGACAGAAGTACCATTGTGCCTTTCCAAACGGCCTTCGAGAACTCAGGATAGCATCATAGTACGGCATCATAATACGGTCATACCACTGACGGCATGGCCCCAAAACTCCAGGATGGCGGGTCCCTTCCAAGACAATCCGTCGGGGTGAGTTTTCTCCCCACGACCCATCACTAGTTTGATCTTGGACTCCTCGTCGCATGGTGGTAACGCGGAAGTTATGGAGTCTCCCCGTTTGGGATCGGGCTTGAGGAATCTAAGCCGCCCCTGGAACCGATCAACTCAGCAGCTCAATTGTCGAGAAACTTGGCTGACCAGTGCACAAATCGGCACGACAATAGTACTTCGTTCAAGGAGTTTTTGTGGCACGAAGTACTAAAGCGCGGCCTAGCAGTTTCGTCGACTCCCGCTAGAAGCGACGTGGAAAATAAGATCAGAAGACCCGGTGAGGAGCATTTGGGCCCCTAGAAAAAGGAAAAGAGCCTGAAGACCACGTCTAGATTGACGAGCAACGCTGCACGCGCTGCACGTGCTGATAGAGGCTTCAATCCACGCATCTGCAACTGGTCCGCTTGGATTCTTGAGATGGAATGGTTATCCTGGCCTATCTGATCAACTCCGCATCTGCAGACATTGTTGTTGGAGTCCGGCCAGGGCTACGGTGGCTACCATCCGAGTTTGTATGTACGTACGGATGGCTCGGCTTCCTTGATGTTCTGCATAAATGTGGGTGGCATTGAGGATCGTGGTGCCTCCATAACTGGGAAGGTTGGCGCCGTCTGTCTCCAGGCTCGGCCGGGTCGAAGCCGTCCAGCCTCCAGAGCTCCAACGAGGCCACGCTTCTTCTGTGATTGATCGTCACTCACTTAATTCTCGTCCTATCAGGTCAGTCCGATTGTCCCGGCGGTCAAGCTGTAAACCACACAATGGTCCCTTCGTGTGTTTATTGGATATAACGTGATTCCATTGGTGCCAGTCCATCCTTTCGCCTGGGAAGCGAATCTCAAAACTCACAACCTGGCGTGCTCCACATGATTTACGTCCTACTTTCGAGTCGTAACTCAATGTGGGACAAATCCTCAAGACGCGAAGAGCCATCAACAGTCAGCCGAGGTGTCCAGACACCTAAATGACAAGGAGAATCAGGCTATGAACGGAAGTATGTTTCCGCTGCAACATTGGGCACAAAACAACGAAGCAACAAGGATTCCAAGAAGATGCTGACCATCTGTCTCATCTCGCATAGGAACCAGGAGTTTTGGAATCCTGAATTTGCACTAGAATTGTTCCAGGTAAAAAAGGAATATCCAGAACTCCCTCCAATGAGTCGACATTGGGCTCGATGACCACTGCCTTACTCATGACATATCCCAAAACTGATCGTTGCATAGCACGAGGCGTGGTTACCGCGCTATAAGGAGGCAACAATGCCTGACGATAGTAGGCTGAGTCCTGCCAACAGTGGAGACCTTCCATACAGCGAGAGTCTATGTTCGCAGAATGCTTCAGGGTATGTATACGCAGGCGTCAATATACTTTTGGCTATGCCGGACTCGGGTGTCTCGAAGTGAAGAGGCTTAAGCCTTGAAGCTACTACAGTACAGTAGACTTGTGGTCCGCATATCGTTCAAGATCCGATGGGCAACGCACGATGATGCATCGGCGAATCTGACGGTGAGTGGCTCAGATCAATGCAGCAATGGATGGCTCGGCAACGTCCTAATGTTGTCGGCTTCTTCTCGTTACTCCTCAAGTCATGGTGGAACCTGCACACCGTACGCGTGCAGAGACTGGCCGGGCCGATCCTTCAATATGCTATGTGGTGGTGAGTGGTGTGAGTCTGTCGTTTCAGGATGTGTCAGTCACGGATAGCCAGCCAACTGGGTCGTCAGAGCAACAACCACCAAAAGATATTTTTGATGAATGGGCCAACGCTGGAAATTCTTGTCAGATTCCAGTATTCCAATATGACAATATCCATACGGTAGTTAGAAGAGAAGACATCTCAAATATTATCGTTGTCGATCAACCGCGAAGGCCGCACGAGAAGGTTGCTGCACGTCCATGCCGACAGGTGGAGGGTAGTCGCACATCATCAATAATTCAGGAGGATAATACTGCAGCTTTTGAGACGAGGCAGTGACACGTTAGACTGGGCCAAGCGGGGAGAGATAGCGTAACCTAATTGACTGATAGACTCCAATTAGTTTCCTTGTAGCGTGCAAATCCATAAATTCGGGATTATCGGGCCTCGCGAAAGACGGTAAGAACGGCCTCCACTCCGACCATGGGGAACGGTTAGGCTACAAACTGCAACGAAGGATTATTGTTCCGCTCCCTTCGCCAGCCTGTCTCGAAGAGACCAGAGAAGACAAAGAGTAAGTGAGGAGAATGATTCCATGTGGTGTGCAGAGAGAGAGATTGCATGGCTTTTGCATTGGTTGGCCCTTGTGCGGATTTCTACGCATAAATAGAAGACCTGCCCAACACTTTCCAGGCTTGCGGTTCAAAAGTTTCCATGCGCTGTCCGCTCACGACGAGTCGGTGTGTCTTGGAAGCATGATTTAGTCATTTTTCATGTCCATTGGTAATGGTTTTTTTCTTTCGATCTCGATCAGATTGATCGCCTGCGTGGCATGGTTGCTTTTTTCTTTTTTTTTTTTGGTCCTCAAGACCCATCGTCTGTGCCGCTGTAACCGCCCTCTTATGGAATTGGGGTCTTCTCATACTGCCTCAAGGTAGGGTCATTATCGATTATATTCCGAGCTAAGCGCTCGACACGCAGTTGTCAGGTTGCATTAAAACCATGTACGAAGCAAGCTGGGTGGGGTGAACGAGACAGGTAAACGGTACATAGCATCAACATACAAGTCGGTGATAACACGTCCAGCCTGGAATATTGCATGATTTGAAAAGGACCTGATGCTGGAACTCGGCAGCATAATGCATGTAGTTTCCCTCACGCTTTCATCGTTCGAATTAACTTCTAGTTAGATTAGATTAGCTCAGACCAGGCAGGAACACTGCATCTCCTGGTGAGGAAGCGATCCCGGTAGCCGATGCATTCGCCATTACACAGATTTCAAGGCAAACGCGACCGCAGGAATACCAACGGGGAATAATGGCATTGTTCCCAAGTCGCATTCGGATTGTATTACCGTGGAGTTGGGACCCCAATCTCTGTCCGTAGATGCACCGTTCACCTGGCCAATACCGAGCTGCCAGTAATATACAATACTGCTCAGCGAGTACCTCCTTTCGGCCGTACGTGGTACCTTCTCGGGTAACAAAAACGTGGGTCGCTTAGACGATCTGAAAGGACGAAGTACTTTTGTCCGTACGGAGTACTTCTCTTTCTTGGGTAAAGCAGTGGGCTGGCCACGAGTGGAGACTCGGCAAGTGATACGAGCAACCTCGGTGGTGCGGTCCAAGCCTCCGCGGAGGATATTCAGCTTAAGCCTCAAAGGGTCACGACCCATTAAAAGTATGCTCAACATTCGTACTTTAAACAAAACGGCGTGAAGCAGGGGTGACAATGCTTGGTCTCAGCACAACCGTACCTCGTCCTCCGAGGCCGGATTCGGCGCTTCCCCTTTTGAGGATTGTTACACAAGTCTTGGGTAAGATGCTTAGATCGGAGAACTATTGAATCGGTTTCGGCTGCTAAGAAATATATGCGTGACTGATCCGAGAGGGACCAATTTCGTCCGTCTGGAGGGCAGCAGGACCTGAGCTTTATGGCATTTGAGGCTTTCGACCTCGACATCCAAAGCACCGTCTTCTTCAATAATGATGTCCAATCGTCAAGATCCACTCCGGCTAATCCTCACATGAGCAATGGTCATTGACTGAAGCGAAACTCATGTCTTGGTTGTCCTCGGACTCCCACATCAACTTTGTAGAGATGCCCTCCATACCGGACCGACTCCGGGAACTGGTCGTCATTTGTATCGTCCTTGGCCGTAGTGATGAATAGTTCCGTCCCCACAAAAGCCGGACAGGTGATGTTTCGGGTGGGAAGTGATATCTCGCCAATAACTTTGCCTTGGGTATCGATGCGGATCACCTTACCTCCGCCGTAGATCGCACTCCAGATACACCCTTCATTGTCGATGGCGAACCCGTCAGGTTCTTTTGGCTCTCCAATGTCGAAATGGACTCTCCTGTTACTGATCTCTCCAGTGCTCTCGTCAAAGTCGAAAGCGAAGATCCTACCCGTTGGGGAATCTGTCAAATACATCGTATCGTTGGCGGAGTTCCAGCCAATACCGTTTGGTATCGTCAACTGCTCAACCATACGACTCAGTTTCAGGTCTGGATCTAGCCGGAAAAGCACCCCTTCATTAATCGGACTTTGGACCTTGGGATCGTTCATGGCTCCAGCCCAGAGACGGCCCTTGCTGTCGACCGCTCCATCGTTGAAGCGCATTCTGTTATATGGGTCATGAGCTCGTTCGGATGCACAGAGCACAATTCAACTCACTTTCTGAGCAGATCTGGTTCATTCCATGGGCGAGCGATGTATGACAACTCGCCTGTATTGCGGTCCACGAGGGCGAATCCATACTTAGCGGCCGCGACTATATGATCCTTCTGGCTATCGTTACCGTTTGCAATATTCGCGGTCATCCTAGACTCCCTGTGTTAGCTTTCTGCCTAGAGGAAAAAGTAAAATGCATGTAGACAGCACCCACCCGATGGACTCGGACGTATCGAGCACCTTCAACGACTCAGGGCCCTTGGCGAGGTCCAGGGCGTACAGTTTCTGCTCCCAGATGTCGACGAAGCGAAGCTCATTCTTACTATTGTCATAAAATGGCCCCTCGAGTAATGTCCCGGATATTCCTAGGTACGGCTAGCGGTAAAAGAGTGAGATTCCAGAGTCGAATATACGGCGCAATTGATGATGGGTCACAGCCCACCAGGCACGTCTGCCAGGTTTCAACGACACAAGACTCCAGTCCATACCTCAGAAACCGTCCACTTCTGGAAGGAAGACATTCTTGGTCTGAAGGCTCTCACTTGAGCTGAAACTGTGTGATATGGTGACACAGCACCCGCTCTATTAGAATGGTAGACGTAGAAGCAAGACGATCAATCAACTCGATAGCTCGGTGTGATTGCGAAGTGAAACTCGAGGTCACTGAGAGTTGAAGCGTGGCCGATTGGGAAGCGCCAAGCCCCACATGACTTCCCAATCGGTTCAGGCACTCAGCCGGGCTCGATTCGTGATGTTTACTCCGTACCTACTCCAGATTGCCAAGACGCAAGAGTAGGACTGTGGTAGGACTCGGTTGCTTCCACTCCAGCCGGTCATTGGCCTTGATGATTATCGTTGGGACTTTCCCAAGTTTCATCGAGTCCACGTCACTCTTGTACTCTTTTTGGTAAGCTACATTCAAATCCATGTACCCCGTACGCAGTATAGGCGCTGACATTATTAATTCCAGCCAACAATAATCCTTATCGAAATTATTCGGAATGTGATTCGGCTTAGGAATTATCAAGTCTCCGACGCGAGTGCGCCTTCTGCCTCACGAGTCCTTGAGACAGGCCGTCCAGCTCCAGCTAAGACGGTTCACCTGTCATGCACATAAGCGGTCGCCTCGAACGTGCCGAGATGTCAAAACCGTCTCTCCATGAGCCTTCTCTTGCATGTCCAGTCGCCAATGGTAAAGTGGTTCCGTTTTGGAGCAGATTCTGCACGTTTGCTTGGTCCGTCCACGGCGCGTCTGCCAGATTCCGATGCATCGAGTCTCGCTGCTATGACGCACTTCCCGTATCCAGTAAGCCTCACTTTCCCCCTGTGCAGGAATTTCGGGAGCAACAGTGGAGGAGCTGAGAGCAAATAGGATTTCATCCGACCGGTGGAAACCGTCGCTGAACGCGTCTTTTGATGCCGTCGGTCCCTGAATCTGACAGATTCTGTTCCATGGACGTGACACGGCAAGTCGGCCAGGATCCCAAACTGCCGGACTTTGTGTAAGATTATCTACCAGTTGGAATCGAGCCTTCTGACATACAGCCGTTTAACTGCATTCGCCTCTGCATTGATCACCCGTTCTCCGGCCCCTCATGAGGCCTGTGTCTGCCTCCCGATCGGTGTGACGGTGCAAAGGGAAAAAGCAAACAAGCATTGCGAACAAGCCGACTGCGTAGTACTTTGTTGATGGCCTCGCACCTTCGCCATTGCCTCTTCAGCGACGAACGCAGCTATTCTACTTAGAATAAAATCTGGACATTTTTCCGTAGAACTTCCGTAGAGAGTAGAGGGCCTTGCGGTCAAGTACGCTTTCAAGCAGTTCCCCGCACGGTGATAAAAGCTTTATTTATGTTCAGCTGTTAGGGATGATCGTCATGCTGCTCATCGTCCATCGAAACAGTAAACAATGGCCATTTACTGTGGGGCAAAGCTCGTGGCCTTGGCATTGGGGCCATCACAGTCACGGACCGAGCTGGCGTGGAGCCCGCCAGCTCAACCTCCATCCATGCATAACCATGCTGCATCATCCTTTGGGCAGACAGTTTTCAGGAGTATGTGGTAAGAATAGTACCTGCAGGAGGCAAACGGGCTTGCAGAGCCAGATAGCTCTTCGGATTCTCAAATCTAGACAACATTCTGGAGTAATGTTCCACTTCATGTCACCAAGCCGTCACCAACAAAGTCGGCTCTGCCTTCCCCTGGCTGGATCCAGCGTACGGAGTACGCAGAAAATGCGGTGAGGTAAAGCTAAAACGTTCAATCCTGTTTTTAATCATTTTCTCTTGTTTCATTTCTGAAATTTGTTCCTTCGATCTGATCCGATTCCAGACTCAACCTCCAAGCCCTCAAGATTTAGTCGGATTGACGAGCCTTGATCAACGGCGCGATGCCTTCCCACAGCGCTGCAGCAGGCAGCCGGACTGGTAGGCATCTGATTTAAATACTTCGGGCATGGGCGCACCAACTCTCACTCACATGATCAATTCTTCATGCATGACAACGTATCTTACATAGGCTCGACATGCATGATAAGCTGAATGAAACTGCAGCTAAAGCTCCTTTCTCACGCCCCGCTTGTAACTATCCCCGTCCTCTGTAACGACCGGTATCAACAATACGAATACGGTATCGCTGGTTATTCATTACAACCTTTGGGCACCTTCAAACCTGTTCCAGGTAATCCTAGGTACTTAGTACCTCCTCTTTGGTGTCTCATGCCGCTAAAAGCAAAGTACCCAGTACGGCCAACTCCCTGTTTGTGTACATCTCCGACCAACGCTTCGAAGTCCGGGGTTATCCCGCATCCTGCCCATGAAGGCTCCGGTTTTTTTTCTGCCTTATCCCGTCGATTTTTACCTCCGCTTCTTGAACTTAACCTGTATAGACTTTCTCTGAAGCAGGCGCCATCTTCTCGAGCTCCAAGTCGATACATAAGCCATTAGGTAGCAATGAAACATACTACCTGGTCCCGACTCGCCACGACATCATCCAAACATGCGCCACCCTGTTCTCATTCAGTGGAAATTAGCGCTCGGACTGTTGCCATCTCCGCTCTCTGACACCTCGATCTGCACGTTGGAGAAAAGGGTGAGACTGCCAGCAAAGGGTCTAGCACCTAAGTTAGGGCTGCAAGTCCTGCAACTGGGGCCGAAATTACGTGCATTTTTGGTATGCAAGCATGGTCGGGGTGGGCGTTGTCGCCTGTTAGACTAGCGATCCCCGGCTACTGCGAGTGCTTGCTTGCTTGCTTCCTCAGCTGGGCTACGTGCCTATAATGCAGGCAGCTGAGCTTGTTTGGAATCCGACTGGTATTATTGATTTACTAAGTGTCACTTGCAGTTCTTCAGGCTCGAAGCAACGTGGCGTATCGCACCGACGACGACGAAAGGGAAGCAAACAATGCCCCAAATCCTTCCTAGATGACTATGCCTCCATGGCTTACAAATGCGCAAACTTTCGTTATTCAGGCAGGTCCGTGGATCTCGACCCAGGCCATCAGACAGCCCAGGGCCCATGTCTTCTCTGCACTTTCTGCACTCACCTGCTTGCCCAATCTCAAAAAGATCAGGTAGTGATGTTTGTATCGCAGCAAACATGGTCTTAAAGTCTATCAGGGATATCCATGCTGAAGGCCGGTTCGGGCGTCCGACCTGCATAGTTCGTACGCAAACCATGCACGATTCTTCAAAGAAATAAGGGTCTCTGGGAAAGTTGACTGAATGAGAAAGAACCACGCTATGCTAAAGACCGTGAAGTTAACGATGCATGAAGTAGCGAGACCAGTTTCAATAGAAGCCCGTGTCTCTTACATCTAGCAATCGGGGTGCGCCACCAGCTTGCTATCCCCTGGTTCGTCTGCGTAGGGGGACGATTACTACGAGCTAGGACCCAGGGAGGCTGGAGCAGAAGAAAAAGGAAGCAAAGCCAAGATTGCATCGTAAAAAATATGAATGAGCACTTGGCCGAGTTTTTAATCAACCTCCTATATGCCTAACTGGAATCTTAATACTCTCCAAGGTCTTGTCAATTGAGGGTCCAGGCCGCGTGGCCGGGACACCGGAACGGCCAGAGCCGTCTTGACACGGTCAGAACCACGAGAATTTGCTTTCCATGCACACTCACGCAGGCTACCTACTTTACCAAGGCGGGAATGCCTAGGTAAGCTGCAGAAACCGGGTGGCTCGTAGGTAGTGGATGGATTACGGTTTCATCGATAACAAACGCAAGCCATCGAAAACCTGCAAATGCTCAGTTAAAGGACAGACAACAAATACGGCTTTCTGGTTGTGAAGTCGATGTAAGGGTTAGCTTCTTGTGGTTGGCCTACCGAATGTGAATAGTTAGATAGTGACTGTATCCCAGTGAGACAGAAATGTAAACAGATATATATGTTTTGTTGGTCCCTCGCATACATGGTAGATGCTGTGCTCTAGCTCGAAGGCTAACATACAAATAAAACTAGGCATCAGGCCGTAATTCAGACCGCCTGGAAACCGTGCTTGCTAATTATCTGCATTTATACAGCGTATAGTATAAGAAACAATATGATAGTTTATTCGGACCGAAAACTCGTAAATTGTGTCATATATATATCCTTATTTAAATATCTTAACATCAGAAACAGGCTACAGCTTGGTTCCCATATTGACGTGCACAGCCTTGATTTGGGTGTACGCCTCTAAGCCAGCTTCGCCGAGTTCGCGCCCAATACCGCTTTGCTTGACACCACCAAAGGGCACACGGAAGTCGCTGTCGTTGCTGCTATTAATCCACACCATTCCAGCCTCAATTTCAGACGCAACACGGTGGGCTCGCTCAATGTCCTTCGTGAACACGGCTGCTCCCAGTCCATAGGTTGTGTCGTTGGCTCGGTCGATGGCTTCTTCTTCAGTTGAGAATTTGGCAATAGCGACGAACGGCCCGAACACTTCCTCGCGGTAAATACGCATGTTGTCCTTGACGTTTGTGAAGATTGTGGGCGCAATGAAGAAACCCTTGCCGTCCTTAACGTTCTTGTATGGGACACCGCCGTCGACCAGGGTGGCGCCCTCCTGCTTGCCGCTTTCGATGTAAGAAAGAACACGCTCGTATTGGGCTTTGGTAACCTGGGGGCCCTGGAACGTGTCATCCGAGAATGGGTCTCCGACCTTGCTGGTAGTCGCCACGGCCTCGCGGAAAAGTCTGACAAATTCATCGTGAACTTTTTCGTGAACAAGAATACGCGACGTAGCCGTGCAGACCTGTCCTTGGTTGTACATGATACCGATATGTGCCCACTTGGCCGCCTGCTCGAGGTCTGCATCGTCAAAAACAAGCAGAGGTGATTTGCCGCCAGTTTCCAAAGTCACGTTCTTCATGGTTCCTGCAGCCATCTTCATAATTTCTTTACCAGTCATGGTCGAACCAGTAAAAGCAACCTTATCCACGTCTGGATGGGTAACCAATGCAGATCCTGCCACTCGGCCAAGGCCATTAACAATGTTGACGACACCTGGTGGGAAACCGGCTTCCTTAATGAATTTGGCAAGGTACAAGATGCTAAGCGGAGTCTGCTCTGCGGGCTTTAGAACAACAGTGTTGCCGCAGGCCAACGCAGGACCCAGCTTCCATGCAGCCATAGCTAGCGGGAAATTCCATGGGATGATTTGGCCAACAACGCCAATGGGCTGACGTAGGGTATATGCAAACTTGGCCGGTGTTGTGCTAATGGTCTGCCCGTGGATCTTATCGGCCCATCCGGCACAGTAGCGGATTGTGTTAACGACCTCCGAGAGGTCATCGTTTAGGGAAACCTGGTACGGCTTGCCTAGGAAAGTTAGAGAATAGGTTGAGATAAATTTGACAAAATCTACCAACCGTTGTCCCATGTTTCAATGACGGCCAAGGTTTCCTTGTTCTGGTCGATGAGGTCCGCCAACTTGAGCATCAGATTGCCTCGGTCTGTTGCGGTAAGAAGCTTCCATGAGGGATCCTTGAGGGCCTTTCTTGCTGCTTTGACTGCGATATCAACGTCCTCTTCTCCGGCAGCATAAACTCGGGTGATTTCCTCTTCATCACTAGCGCGTATATTAGAATATAGCTACTACCATGCATCACCAGAGATGCATACCTGGGATTGACAGTGGCAAATTTCTCGCCAGATTTGGATGCAACAAACTCGTTGTTTATGAATAAACCAATAGGCTGCTCGTATCTGTGCCCGTTGGGGGCAGTTAAGCTGACGGCGGTGGCCATGGTCAATTGTGAATGAAACTGCCGACGAGGCTGAAAAGTAGATGAGAGAGTGCGAAACCCACAGAGACGGAATCGAGGGATAAAAGATGAAAGAGAGGACATATAGGGCGGGGAAGAGGAGAAGAGAGGGGAGAGGGGAGGTGAGGTGTTGGAGAGCTTCTGGAGCTGCAAGCAGTGATGCGATAAAAAAGATAAGGACCGTCGGATGCTGCGGGGCCTTGGCGGCCCCTCATCGGATAGACTTGCTCTTCTGAGGAATTCAATTAGACGTCAAATGGCGGGGGCCAACTGTAAGGCCCTTGATTTAAGAGTCATGAAGCTTCGAGGAAGACCATCAAGAGCTGATTACCGAGCACCGTTCTGAAGTTTGTGCACTTCCGTTTGACCTCAATATCTCCACTTCGCTATCTTAAGCCGCTGAGAATGATTAAACTGCGAGCCAGGGGGAAATACAGAGCAATTGAAACTAGAAGATGAAAGTGGCTCTGATTATACATGAAAGAAAGATTTGAAATCAATGCCGCTTGCCAATAAAGCGAACTTAGATCCCGAGATGCGACGAAATAGGTTGATGTTCCCATTGCTTTATCTTCACCCACTAGCCTCTGTCTTCTCCGCGCCTCCATCCTTTTTGGCCGGTTCATTATCCTCGGTTGATTTGCTTTCCTTCGAGGGACCATCTGCCGCCCCAGTGCTCACCAGGCTCATAATGAAGTCCCATTCTTGTGGACTCACAGCCGAGACACTGAGCCGCCCTTGCTTGAGCATCTGAAGGTTCTCAAGGGGCGCGTTAGCACTGGCGTGAGACTTGAGTTCATTTAGCGTGATCAGCTCATCAAATTTGCGCCGGAATTCCACGTGAACCACAACCCATCGTGGGTTCTCACGCTTGGATTTCTCGTCGTAGTATGGATGGGAGGGATCAAAGGCAGTCTCTGCATAGCGAATAAAGGGTCAGTCATCAAGACCAACCTCGTTCTTTTCGGGAGGACTTACCGTCTGGAGAGTGCTCTTGAACAATCTCCATGACACCGGCAATACCAGGAACCTTGCAGTTGGAGTGGTAGAAGAAAGCAAGGTCTCCCTTTTTCATAGATTGCATATTCTTTCGTGCTGTGTTTTCGTAAGAAAATTTTTCAAATAATTGCTCCATCAACGTTCTTACCAACGGGATTGCGCACGCCTATTAGGCAACTAAAGTCAGCCGGACCATTTCTTGTTACATCGGAGGAAGAAGACGCACCATCCCATGGCTCTGGTTCCTTTGCAGCACGCAAGTCATCGATAGAAAACTTCACATCCTTCCCTTTTTCGATTCGAGATTCGGGTTCAGCTTTCATAAGCCAGTAAGAACGTCCGCTATCGTTGGCGGTGTTGCCATCGGCAGTTGGTGTAGAGTCATTAGGAATGGGATTTTTCCTCGGCCTTCCCCGGCCCCGCGAGACACCACCAGGTGTGTTCGACTTGGGTGTTGCCTTAGCCTTTGGAGTAGCTAATCTACGTTAGACACATGGAGAGGTCATAAATCAGGACCATACAGCTCCGAATAACCAGAACACTCTAAAACCGCTGTAGAGCCGAAAGGTGGTAGATACCTGTGCCAGTTGTTTCCTTGCGGGGACGCCCGCGACCTCTCTTAGGTCCATCTGGACGAACGGGGGTAGAGCCCACAGGGTATTTGCGAGGACGGCCTCTACCTCTTTTCTCTCCTGTAGCGGGTGTTGCGGGCGTAGAGGTGGTTGAAGTGGCGTCTGTTGCGATCTGTCAATGGAAACCATGTCAGCCTTTTGCGATCCACAAAATCTATCCCAATCATGGTGTATTCGCAACCGATTCTCCTCAATCATGAGGATATCTACCATACAGGCTTCAAGTTCACGTACTCTCTTGGAAGGCGTATCAGCCTCTCCAGCTTCTTCAGCAACTGAAACGCTCTCTGACTTGCGCTTCCTGCCAAGCGCCATGGTTGATGCAAGGACGGAATGGTGACGAACTCGCGAAAGGTAACTGAGCGATTAGATGGGGAAGAAGCGCAGAATATAAAAAGCAAGAGAAGCGAATGGCGAGTTTGATGTGGCAGAAGACGATGAGAAGGTTTTTGCAATCAAATTAAAGCTTGAGCGTCGACGCGCCTGTAGAAATGACAGCGTTAGTGTCCGTAGCTGCGGTAGAAGATGGATTCTTGAATTTGATCAATTTCCACTCCCTTCTATAGGGAAGGGCACTCAGTTCTTGACAAAGGGTTTTCTAAATAAGAACTTACCACCGCAAGGTCTTGGACCAAAAATGGTGAAGACTGATGTGATGAGATGAGACGAAACTTGAAAGCAATCAATAGTCCAGATAACCTGTCCGAGCGGCGAGACGCGACACTAGTCTACCTACCGCGCCGGTGGGCCCTGGTCGACCATCCACGTGATACATTCAGAATAATGTTCTGGGCATTGACACTTGGTAGATTCATGCGAGGGGTCGTTTTGCTTCTTGTCTAATATCTATGAGAAGGTCCGACCCAGGACATGAAATGCTGGTATTGCGGGTCATTGCGCGGCCATTTGAGTGTCCGCCGGGGAGGGAGGTGATATCTCCGAGACGGCATGTATCGATGGGCTGGTATTTTCCAGAGTCAGTGACATGAACACCTTTTTGACCGAGACCAAAGCTCTGAAATAGGTTGTCGAGTCATCGAGGCCTTGCCAGAACCAATCGATATCATATCTCCGACTCAGATGCGGAAATTCCGCTAACCCCACAGCGCATACATTCGCAAGTTTGCCGCTCTTTGCAAGCGCAAGCCGGTTTGAGGTATGATCCTCGCTGGGAGCTAAAATGATGGTATTACTCGGCTGAGTCGGCTTTACTCCAACCTGGTGCAGCTTTAAAATCTCCCAGCCCTCGGCTCTGCTCTGTCTTCTCAATGAGAGACGCAGAGGCAATTCCGCGACGGCTTACGCGCAGGAGGCGTCTTGGTTCGAGATCGGACAGATCCCAGTCTCAACGAACAAGAGCGACTTCGACGTCATAACAGCAATGGATAGCCGAGGTCAACGTACGCAGCTCACGCAGAGCGGCGAGATTTCGCAAATCCCGGTCGAACATCTATATCTCACTTTTGATACTTCTCTACCTGTGCCCGTGGGTCTCTCTTCCCCGCGTCCCGGCCGCCCAGCTCCACCGCCATATCCAGATCTATCAAAGTATGCTTCGCCGTTTCTCTGGAGTAAGCCACGCAAGTCCGTGATCACCTGGATATCATGCGGTGTGACCGCAATGAGTGCGTACGCCGCTGGCGAATATACGCCCCCAGCCGATGAGCTCACTGCAAAGTGGAATGTGGATAGGGTCGTCTACAACCTAGGGATTACGCTCTTTTGCCTTGGATTTGGGATCGCGCCAATGGTCCTTGCCCCATTTTCAGAAATCAATGGCAGACGGCCGATCTTTGTATCTAGTGGCCTTGTATTCACTGGTGAGTTACAGTCGCGATTGAGTAACATGAAGAAATGTCGAGGCGATTCTGACGGGATGCAGTCTGCCTCATTGGTTGTGGGGCGACAGACTCATTTGCTGGTTTACTTGTCGCGAGGTTTTTCCTGGGGATTGGTGGATGTATGTACATGTATCGTGGGTTCAGGAAAATGTTATTGACTCGCTTTGCCTTCACAGCCACCTTTTCGACAATGGTCGGAGGAGTTATAAGCGACATCTATCACACAGGGGACCGCAATACCCCCATGTCGTACTTTTCCGGCTCTGTACTCTTTGGAACAGGCCTAGGTCCACTTATTTCCGGCTTTATCCAGCGTCGGGCGAACTGGCGATGGATCTATTATTCTCAAGCAATTGCCGCGGCAGTTTTTCTCGTCGTACTCTTCTTCTTCCTTAGCGAAACACGCGGAAGTGTACTTTTGAGCCGCAAATCCAAAATATTGAATAAGTACTACGATGCGCTCGAGGAGGCGGGCTACTACGGCGTGGTCTTTGATGCCAGTGAGACAGCGGAAAAGGCGCAAGTTCAGCGGATCAGATGGAAGGTTAAGAGTGACGAAGAGCGTGAATCTCTGGCTAAGATGATTTCAATTTCTTGCTACAGACCATTTCGTGAGTTGCCCTTTGACATCCCCTGGACAAAAAAAGCGGGCTGGAACCGACTGACACGTATCCAAAAGATCTTCTTTCCACCGAGCCAGTTGTGTTTTTCTTCTCGCTTTGGGTTGCGTTCAGTTGGGCAATTCTTTACCTTAAGTTCAGCGCAGTACCCCTAGTCTTTTCGACAAATCATCAGTTCAATATTGAGCAGAACGGGGCGGTTTTTTCTGGTATGCTGCCCCTAGCACTTACTGCCAGCGCTAACAACAGTCCATAGCGGTCTCTATTGCTGCAATTGTAGGCACAGCGCTGAGCGTAAACCAAGAACGATTGGCTGCGCGAGTTGGCAAGATATCAGATACCCCAGAAGGACGGTTATACTTCGCTTGTGTCGAATCAATATTGATGCCAGTCGGCTTGTTCTGGTTTGGGTGGACGTCATACTCGTCGATTCCTTGGATCGTTCCAACCATTGCTATCGGTTGCTCGACCATTGGCATTCTGTCCATATACCTGGCTACGTTCAACTATCTTGCCGATACGTACCACCGATACGCCAGCTCCGCTATTGCCGCTCAGTCTTTTTGTACGCTTATTTCTTTCCAGCCTGATTTCCGGACGCGGTGGTGATCATAGGTGCTAACGACTTCTAGGCCGTAACGTCCTTGGCGGCGTTTTTCCATTGGTCACAAATGCCATGTTCACCAACTTAGGATATCCAGCCGCCTGCAGCCTTTTGGGAGGGATTGTAAGGAAGCGTTCCCATTGCTAGTGTTTGCCGAGCTGACATCGATCAGGGTGTTCTATTGACGATCGTACCGTGGGCATTGGTCTTCTACGGGCCCAAGATTCGCGCACGAAGCAAGTTTGCAAGTGTAGGTGGTTAGACGAACTATTGACTGGCGCTGTACTTACCGTCACCCAGGAAATTATGCATCACGGCTGATTGCCTGTACTTGTGGCCTTGCACGGGAGTTGCTGTTGCCGCAATAGCGCACCGAGTTCAGAGCTCGCATATACCAACGCGAGACCTTGGAGGTAGCAAATCCTCCAAGCTGGTGACCTGAGTACTTCATAAAGACTGAGCAAGGCGATGTGGTGCCCATCGTAGAAAATAAACTCCGTGCCAATGTGTTCTGCAATTCGACGGCCATCTGTCAGTGCCTTGATCACCGCGTTTTCACTGGTTTGAATACCATCCTCCAGCCTGGGCTCCAAGCTGATGAATTCGTTCGAGTGATGGTGTGAACAGATTGCGCCATCGGCAGTGATCTCCATTGGCCACCAGGTTCGAACTGTCGGCCGAGCCACGCTCCTCCCGAGTGAAAATCGGCCGACAAATGCGGGTGAGAAGAAAGCTGAGCAAGGGAAAGAGACTGGAGAAACGGCGAGAATTTGAAGGTTAATATACCTGGGGTATAGAGAATCGATGGCTCGAGGTCCCAGGAACGAACAACCCAGGCAGTGAAGCACGATCCATTAATGGAGAGGAGCTCGAAAGCCTCGAACCCGGTGCACCCCGGGTTTAGTCCCGCGAACCGTTCTCGGACTCTCAGTTCAAGCTCAAGTGGGGGGATGTTGCGACTAATGATACGTCCTAGGCAGGCGGTCAATGAATTGCGTGATTGATGGGGGGAGAATGGAGGGGTAACCGCATCGAGGGGCATCGAGTCCATATCAATGTCCTCTTATTTATTTTACGAGAAGCTTCCTCTCAATCTTTGTTCCCCCTTCTTCCGTTTCAGCTCAATACCATAGTTCATCCCATTCGATACCACACACTCCACAACCCCCTTTCCAATCCATCAATACTCTCACAATGGCTGAAGGACGCGCTGCTCCGTGAGTCTTTCCTACATACCTTCTTCCCGTGCTTGTTAACTGACAGGAAACTTACAGCCTTCGTCTCGGCTCTACTGCCCCCAACTTCACTGCCGACACCTCCAACGGCCCTATCACTTTCCACGACTACATTGGTGACAGCTGGGCTATCCTCTTTTCCCACCCCGTAAGTGGTTTCGAGACAAGGAGTACAAACTGCATATTAACCGTCGCCTCGGTTTAGGATGACTTCACCCCTATTTGCACTACTGAGCTTGGTGCTTTCGCCAAGCTTGAGCCCGAGTTCACTGCTCGTGGCGTCAAGCTGATCGGTCTCGTGCGTGGACACCGTTGTGCCCCTCATACTAGGTCCTTTGCTAACTCCTCATAGAGCGCCAACGGCACTGAATCCCACAAGGCCTGGATCAAGGACATTGATGAGGTCACCGGCTCAAAGCTGACCTTCCCCATCATCTCCGACCCCGAGCGCAAGATCGCCCACCAGTACGACATGGTTGACTACCAGGACACCACCAACGTTGACTCCAAGGGTATGTGGGATCTAGGAACATGCTGGACTTGAGCTTCTCTCTTACCGTTTTTCCGCAGGTATGGCTCTTACCATCCGTTCCGTCTTCATCATCGACCCTGCCAAGAAGATCCGCCTCATCATGACCTACCCCGCCTCCACCGGCCGCAACACCGCTGAGGTCCTCCGTGTCGTTGATGCCCTCCAGACCACTGAGAAGCACGGTGTTACCACCCCCATTAACTGGCTTCCTGGTGATGACGTTGTCATCCCTCCTCCCGTCTCCACCGAGGATGCTCAGAAGAAGTTCGGCGATGTCCGTGTTGTCAAGCCGTAAGTTCACCCGACGCTGGAACGTTCATCAGCTGTTTGGAGCAGTTGCTAACCATCTCTCGTGCAGTTACCTGCGTTTCACCAACCTCAAGAAGGAGTAAATTGAGAAATGATACCATATAACCTATCTACGACTACCGATCTCAAGGGTAGGAAGTGAATGGTGGCTATGGAAATTGCCTGGATAAAATTCCTGGTCGCAGCAAAAATAAAATCTCAGGCGTGGATTCGTTTATTTCGATACCTAATGATACAATGATCCAAGATATCGCATTATATGAACAGTTTGTAGCCTTAGTTACACCCCATAGGATATGCAAATGCACATATAACCTCCAGTGCAGCTTTGACCCTCATATTGGTGGTTATATATATTGTGGCGTAGCAACGAACCGAACCGCGCAGGCAGACAGGAATCAAACTCGTCACCTTGCATACGACCGTCGAAAATAAATGCAACCTACTAGACAATCTGAGCTAATACCGCTCTCTGATTGCTCAAGGAATACCCGCTCAGAAATTCCACAATATTGGCCCTATTATTATCGTTCATCTCAGAATTGCTGGCTGGGCTAACGGTTCCTGACAGGGACCGATAATTCCCTCTTCCTGTGAACCAGAATATACTTTGCTCGAAAGACATGTGCAATCAGTAGACTGCTGTTTTTAGTTTGTAATACTGCATTGGGGTTTTTTTTTTTTTAATAATTTTTTTCTTCTTTTTCTGTTCTGGCTTTTTTCAGCCTCACCTGTCATCGCTCAACGGCTTCTCTTCCCCACAGCCGCCTACCCATACTCTAGCCAACTACACCGTATCTACACCTCACGATTCTTCCTGGCGAGTCAGACACCGCCCAGAACACGGATCCGCACTGCCTCTACGGGCATTCTCTGGTAACCCCATCTCTTCTTCCACGGTTCTCCCTCTCCGTATCGCTGTGGCTCCGAGTGCTGATCTGCCAGACTCTGCGACAGGTGGTTGGGTCATTAAGCACACCACATTCACCAAAATTAAGACAAGAGCGACTCACGATTCTTAACCTCCTCCGAACTCCCTCCGAACTCCGGAACGACTGTCTCGCGAACTTCAGCCTACCTCTTGAAAACGAAACGTTAGATCGATAGCGGCGGGGAAGCCACCATAGTGCTCAGTGCGCTGATTATTTTCGTCCTCCGTCCGCCCCTGACCTGGCCAAACCGCCTGCTACGATCTAAACGTCCACTGTCGAGACCACTTCCTCCAGACCTGTTCTGGACTTTTTGGATTCTCGTGCTCGGTTGAATTCCAGCTATAACTTTATTCGTCCTGCTTACGACGCTCATGCTACCCTGTCGCTTCGAGATTTTTCTAGCGCCGCGCACGGAGATAAGCTGTTGAGCCTTAGTCTGAGAAGACGATCATACCGGGACAATTACGTTTGAGCCAGAAAATCGACGCATACCTTCTGCTCAAAAGGAACTACACTAGAAGGGCTTTATTGCGTGCTCTAATAACAATCCGGAAGTGGGATCTGCGATAGTTCGACTTGGAGGTCCTCCGCCTTCAAGATGATGTCGAGAAGCCAGTCGAGCCTGGGTCACCTGGATTCTTTCCGAGATGAGCATCCTCACCCTGGTGTGTCTCCAGGGACGCCGGCTCCCAATCCCTCGCCGAATCCCGTCAATCTGTCGGGTCTTGTGTGTAATGTTCGCCGCACCTCCGGACGCGAACCCCCTCCTCTTGTTGGAGCGACCACAACCATCCTCGGCGACAAACTTTATGTCTTTGGTGGCCGTATCCTTTCGAAGTCCCGGCCACATCTGACGTCCGACATATACGAGCTGGACTTGATTCGGCGTCACTGGTCGAAGATCGAGGCTTCTGGCGATATCCCCCGCCCGCGGTATTTTCATAGTGTTTGCGCGCTCGGGGACAGCAAGCTTGTGTGCTACGGTGGAATGTCTCCGATCGCAACCCCCCCAAAGGACTCGACAAACGGTGGGCATGAGCCACAACCAGAAGTGGTTGTGATGTCTGATATCAACATATTCGATGTCCCAACTCGAACATGGACCAGGATAAATACTCACGACTCTCCTCAAGGGCGATACGCGCACTGTGCGACAATATTACCTTCCAGTGCTTATTTCACCTCTGCAACTGCTCCCCTCTCAGCGATTCACCACAATCCTGCGTCTGCGAACCCTCATCAGGGTTCCATTGGCGTGGACATCGACGGCCTTGGTGGAGCAGAAATGGTTGTAGTCGGTGGACAGGACAGCACGAACCGCTACATCGAACAGATCAGTGTATTCAACCTGCGGAGCTTAAAGTGGACCAATACGAGCCCTTTAGGACGAAGTTGCGGCGCGTATAGGAGCGTCGCTGCTCCTTTGACTGGAATGAGATTATCTGATATTGGGAGCGCGTCTGCTGACCAAGAGGCGCAAGACCCAATAGAGGAGGTAGGAGCTCCGGGATGTCCGATGTTGATTTACTCCAACTACAACTTTCTGGACGTCAAGCTGGAGCTCCAGATTCGATTGCCGGATGGTCGTTTGGTTGAGAAGCCTATGCCGAGTCAGGCGTCCCCACCTGGTTTGCGATTCCCAAACGGTGCCGTTATAAACGGGCACTTTGTGGTCAGCGGCACCTACCTCACTTCTTCAAAGCAAGAATACGCGCTCTGGGCGTTAGACCTGAAGAGCCTCACCTGGGGCCGGATCGATGCTGGCGGGTCTGTGTTTGGACATGGTAGCTGGAATCGTGGCGTGCTGTGGTCGAGGAGGAACACATTTGTCATTCTTGGCCATCGCAAACGCAACCTCGTCGAGGATTACAACCACCGTCGCATCAACTTTACCCATTTGTGTATGGTTGAGCTAGAGGCCTTCGGGCTCTACAATAACCCTTGCAGAACCTCCCCAACGTCCGCATATATTTCCCATAGTGCTCCCGCAGTCCCTGCGTCCTTCCAGCAGAAGCTGGCTCAACTGAGATCGGGCGGCCGCCCGTTTTCTGCCGCAGCGGCTGAGCTAGGACGCCTTGCGCAGACTGTTCCTGAAATGGCTGATATGGAGCTCCAGGCCGTAGGGGGAGAGCGGATATCCGTAAATTCACGAATCCTCAGTCGGAGGTGGGGCCCATACTTCATTCAGCTTCTCCGCGAATCCTCCGATACAGCCTCAGATTCGGCGACTCTTCGAACCGGATTGCAGCCGTATCCCAGCCGCAATTCCAGTATCACAATAACACCCTCATTAGACCACGGCAGCACCTACTCCAACGCCACAACCCTCGCCAGCAACAGCAACAACCCGGCCAAATCCATCCTTGCAAACCTCGAACTCCCCTCCGCCCACAGTCTTCCCCCCACATCTCGGCCCCGTGTGCTATTCCTCCCGCACACTGTTCTCACTCTTCAAGTACTCGTCTTTTACCTCTACACCTCAGCCCTACCCCCCGTTGGATCCCCCCTTTGCACGCCTCAAATCCTTTGCTCCCTCCTCCAACTTGCCCGCCCCTACCAGGTTGACGGCCTACTTGAAGCCGTCGTCGAACGCCTTCATCAAGTCCTCGATGGCCGCAACGCCGCTGCCGTCTTCAACGCCGCCGCCATGGCCGCCGGCGGCGGCAGAGGAACCGGCTTTATCAGCGGGCCCGGTGGCACCCTCGAAGCCCTCAACGGCGCCCACGCCGCCAACGAGCTCGCAGACCTCACCAACGCTATCTCCCTCACCGATACCCGTAGCCGCCTGAACTCCGACTCGTCCGACACTGAACACGGCACTGCGTCTGCCGTCTCCGTCGCAAGCAGCAGCGCCGGCGGCGGTACACGCGGCGTCCCCCTCCGCATCAACACCAATATCTTTTCCCGCCGCCAGGGCCGCGAGCGTGAGGACTCCATCAGTAACGCTAGCACATCTTCTGCGTCGGCTACTAGCTACGATTTCTCTGATTCTGAGGGTCTGTCTGGTGATCTGGCGCGGTCTTCACGCCGGAGGAGAGGTACGCATGGCGATAACGAGGTTTGGACAGGCGATCTCAGTAGTGTGATTGGATTACAAAAGCGTGGGCTCCGCGGCCTGATGGAGGGCCGGCGGTTGAGGGAGCGGAGCGCGAAACCCCCCAGCTCTGGCCAGGCTTCAGTTGCGGCAGTCCCAGTGGATCAACCTGCCAATGTCATTTGATTGAAAAATTGATTATTTGAGCCAATGGTTTATTGATTGAGTAAGTTGAGTCGTTTTCTGTCTATTTCATATCCATGGATATCTACGCCCGCATTTACCTACCAACTACATCTGCATACACATATACACCCTTTTGTTTTATTGTTTTTTTGCCCCCTCAGCCAAGATTTCTCTCGGTGATATATCTGTCTATTGCTAGTTACTGGCTCGCTAGTGCTTGGAGCTTGGAAAATGTGGTTAGCGGATAAGAAAAGCTTGCCCCTTCTTGATACTTCAATTGTCATCTGATGACGAGGATCTACTTTTACCATTATCTCGACTATACTATCACTCCGTGCTCCTGCAAGTTTTCCCTTAAGCTCAGGTGAATTCATCTAGTAATCACGCCGTTCCGACATGCAACATCAAATCATGTATTCGTAACAATTGCCCACTCCAGGCAATCCAAACCTCAGCCGTAAGTCACCCCCTCATTAAGGCACAGGATAATACAGAAGGCACGCTAAAAACAGCAAAGCACATAATTAAGCCCTTCTTCGAGCAATCTTTCGTGGGCTAGACAGGACCCAAGCCTCCCATATTTGTCTCTTCTCATGGGTGACATGGATCCCATTGTCGCCGAGTTCATCCACGGAAAGGTTACTTATAACTTCGGGGATTGACGCATGATGCGGAAGGTTCAACAACGCGAAAGCCAGCTCCAAGTGATTGATATTGACTGCTGTGTTGAGGAAGTGTTGGTAATGAAACCCGGACGCTGCGGCACCGCTACTGTTCCCATTACCATAGTTGACACCGTGGCTGCTACCATGTCCATTGCTGCTATGGATGCCATGGACAGAATCACCGCTAACGTAGTCAATCTCGCGCAAATCAATGTGCTCTATCTCATCCATTTCATCATGGAGGACAGAGAGGACATCACGCCAGCGGCTTCCGTCGCGGAGGGTGACATTTACAATACGAACATCACGGAGCTGACGACGATGGCGACGAATGATTGCGACAATCTCCTGAGAGGTTAATCGCCAGCCTTGAATGCTAAGCTTGCGCAACCTCTTCCACTGGATGCGGTGGAAGACCTGATCTAGCGATAAACCTAGAGGAACGGCGGTTGCGAAGCCGAGGTGGATAGCTTCCAGGTTCTTCGCGGCGGAGAAGAAGTCGTGAAAGACTCGAGAAAGGTCCTGCATTAGGCTTGTCATATCCGCTTGTGCATGAAAAGTGACTTCCAGGCACGTCATTCGGGCTCCAATAGCTGAGAGGGTGGCAGACGGAGTTTGCAAGAGTTTGACTGCTGCTTTCGGGTCAATTTGAGGCCCGAGAAAGCGCACCGAGGTACATTTGGAGGCGAGCAGGGCTTTTCCCAGGCTGTTAACTGCGCGTGTACAAGCTGGCTCCCAATTCAAACCCAATGTTCCTTCAAGTGAGCGCTCGCGTATATAGTCGAGCAACTGTTCGTCTGCCTGGTCCTGCAGCCGGAGGAGTTTGACTTCCTGAAGGGACGAAAATGCGATTAGGGCTTTTTTGAGAAGCTCACGGTCGTGGTTGCCGGTGAGGATGTATATTTGCTCTTGCAATCGAGCTCCATGCGTCTCGGCGGCTGGTAAATCATCGGTGGAGAATTGCGACCAGCCTAAACTATTGTATTAGAATTCTAGATCTTCAAACCAGATGATGACGAGGACTGTATATTCAAGAGACGGTTACCGCTTTCTTGGTAGAAAGGTCGCACCATGTACGTGAAGTGTTTCACATGACAGGCCAGCTGCATGTGCAAAAGCTCTTCCAACCTTCGGAATCCCCGTCGCGAAAACCGGAGATGGAAGCTGGTAAACTTCCTCGGAGTGCTGATACGAAGGAAGCGTTTGCAGACGAGTCGAAATCGATCTAGTTCGGTCTTCTCGCCATAGATATGAGCCCGACGCTCATTGAGTCTGGGCAGAAGGGCATGCGAATTGACGGGAGACGAACTGGGGGATCGGTCTTCCGCTGGGACGAGAAAAAAGAGAATCTCACTGATCAGCTCGTCTGCTAAGTCTTCGATACGTCGCGGGGTTTCCGTCATGATTTTCGCACAGCGTGGCAGCCGCGTGTCCGGCCACTTGCGCTCCTCGCAACCGCATGGAATCCAAGACGAACCAGACAGGGAACCGAAGAGGAAGAGCTTGCACGCCCGTCGATACTCTCACAAGGTGAAAGGCAGAATTAGGGGGACAGGTCGGGGCATAAATAAGGAAACTGACGATGAAATAAGCAAAGAAGCGACGGAAGACTGCAGAGCATTAGCCGCAGGACGGACAGAAGTAGAAAATAGAAGCAAACGAACTAGCGCGAGAGGAAGAAAAAAAGGAAGAATAATTCAAAGAAAGGCTCGTCTCCTTTTAAATTATACCTCAAAAGAGATGCATCTTGTCTGCCGCTCTCCCTGTCCGTCGCTGTCTGGCTCTCCTTCATTCTGGTCTGAACGGCCACAAAGCTTCACGTCGGTATCAAATGCAGCAAAAGTGAATAATAGGCGGCGGGCCCCAGACGCAGCGCTTGCAGCACATTGGTATGTCTGACGAAACGCCCCAAGTCCCACACATCGCCAGTCCCGTCGACTAGGCTGACGAGGGTCACTAGCATTATCTGAAATCTAGTGACGCTGAGGGCGACTCGTCTGGGCCAACCAAAAGGCGAACATTGGGCGAATGCTGGCACACTTTAAGTCACATGATTGATTCGGCATGCGGATAATCAGCGCGAACCTGCAGGACAAGGTTGGCTGGGAACAGAAGGATTGGTAGAGAGGACGAGAGAGTGAGGGCTAGCTTGGGATAGGAGAGGTGGTAGACGTGATAGTGATGGGTGGTGGATGGGCGGAGCGACGGGCGGGGAAGCCAAAGCGTCAGCGAGCGCTGAGAGCGCCAGGGAGCAGTGGGTTGGTAGGGAAGGATTCGAAAAGCGATGCGGACGATACGAGAAGATGCGACATGACGGCGAGATGCCTGCAGCAGTGAGCTCGACTACTGCACGAATCCCCGCCGAGGGAGGCGAATCAACTCGTCCAGCGACTCCCAGCCCAAGGTTAGTCCTGGCACTGAGGTACTGACAGGCCGCCCATTGCCAACCCCTGGCATCTAGCGGCCTGCTGTGGAACAGCCACGGGAATGACAATGGCAATCTCGTGCAGAATCGGATCGAGAAGAATTCTCCCGGACAATTGCATTCAGGGCTGTGATGGAAAAGACCCAGTCGCGTGGTCTGGCGATGGAGGGACGTTGCAAGTGATGCATGAAGCGAGAAAGGGAGTGGGAAGCACAGAGAATCACGAGACGCCCAGTACTACTAGTGACCAGGAGCGCCTCCGACAACGGCTGAAATAAGCTCTCCAGGGCTTCCTCTCCAATGGTTCTCCTTCTATCCCGTTGCTCCTGAGATGAGATCGTTATTCTTCACAAATTATCACAAGGCCAGATCGAACCACTGTTACCACCACTCCGTTAAATGCTTTATACCCAATGGAGTCGGGACTGGGAACGGCGCCTCCGAACAAGGTCGGGCCCTGATGATACCTACGTAGGTTCTTCGCTTGCAATACCCATCACAATAAGTCTCCCTTCCCAGTTCTGCTGTTCGAGAAGGCTACCAGGCCCACCAGGGACTGTAAATCATATATACATACACTACCATTCGTACAGTGTCTGGGCATATTATATCATTGCTAGCTCCATGCGTCGTCGTCTGATGTCTGTGCTGCTGATTTTGGACGCAAAGTTCTCGACATCTCCTGGAGGCACTTCGCCTGTATGGATCACGTCAACCTCGAACACCTCCAGCTGCTTCCAACCCCGTTTGGCTCGCTCCTGGTTGACCGCGGCGCCCCCTGAGCGTGTCTCTTTGGAGACGACCAAGGCGCTTAAATCCTCCTCGGTAATGGTTGGTCCATACGGGTCATGTATTTGCGCCATTTTCAGGGTTATTCCAGGCCGGATCTTCATCACCATCTGTCTCCCGTTCGGTCCCGGATTATAGATTTGCTCAATGTGGGCGGGCTCCGTTTCGGGAGGTCCAAAGTCCATGATCGAGGTCAAGAACGCGCCCGTGCTTCGACACCGCTCGTCCCAACTCTCCAGGAACTGAGCGTACTTCTTGTTCTTCAACATCTCATCGCCTGTCACACCGATCGTAATGGTACTATTCTGGCCGGACGGGCCAGTTCCCGCAGGTTGCAGTACAAGAGCAGTGGCCGTGAGGAGGAGTTTGTGTCCAATATGAAAGTGGTCAAAGGTGCCTCCCAAGATGACTGAGTGGTGTAGGGCAGTTCCGACCGATCCCGCAGAATCCACCAAAGATTGACCCGGAGTCCATTGAGGCGATCCCGAAATTGACTGCGGCATTCCGCCATTGGGGTCTTTGGTTGAGGTATAGATATTACTAAACGCTGTCGCCAGCTCCTGGCCTACCGACGTATCCGGATAGTAAATATTATCCCACAGGCGCCCGGAACTAGCCAGTGTTTTCACATCAACAATCGGGCCGTTGCGCTCGACCAGACCAGAGTTAGCGGCTGTAGCTGTTGTTCCCCGGACAGAGTCAAAATCCAGCAAAATCACGCGCGAGTCAATGCCACCGGGAGCCTCCATTTCGATTTTACGTTCAATGGAAATGACCCCAATGAGCCTGTACATATGTTCCACTATGCGTTGAAGGCTCGCGAAAGCTCTCGTCGGCGGCTGACATGACGCCGACAGGAGACCAGGCAATGAGAGTACAATATCCAGAGAAGCGGTGCGATTTGAACCATTGAGCGCATTTAAGAGGTTGGCAAAGACCGAAGATAATACTGGCTCGTAGACTGTTCGGAATTCATCGAAAGATACAATTGGAGGAGGCGGCAGTAGAAGCAAAGCCGATGGTGGGGTGATGCGATCTGAAGGCATCGCGGGGAAGCTCAAGATAAGGAGGGGAAGAGGCTCACCGAACGGGTCCGATACGGATGTATAAAAAAGAGGTCATGGGATGGCGGCTGAGAGTGTGAGACTCAGGAAGCACAAATAATCAAGCCTTTATGAGAGTGAGAGGAAGCAAAGAACTAGAAATAGGCCGGAATCAGAATTAACCTGATAGCAAGCACGACAAAAAGCAGCCGAGGAAGCGGAGGCTGTACCTAAAGGGTAAGATCATACCAAGAGTCCAGTCTTACAGTCCCGTGCAAACGGCTGACTCAGCATCGCGGGCAACGACTCGACTCTAGCTCAGGTGGAGATCCAGAACTCCAGCCCAAGAAGCTCTTCCACTTCCTGTCTCCCTTGGCTCACTCGGCACGCCATTCGTTGGACTTTGACTCGTGTACGACTCTTCATTGTTGAATTGCATTCTGGTCGAATCTGCAAGGTCCTTCGTTTGGCTTCAACCAGGTTCGCGTCCTTGTCGCGTCTGCGTGCTTTCACAAGCGTGCCGATTGCTGCCCGTATCCATTAAGAAGGGGGGAAGTCTCTCAACGGACCCAGCTATAACCAAGGCCGCAGTGGTGTTGACCAAACGACCAAGACGAGTTTGCGCTGTAAAGTGCCCGCTGCTTTGCAGTGGTGCGGCGTTTACCTTTCCAGACTATCCTCCCTTCAACGACCGCCATCGCGATGACAAACCCCGCGCAGCCGTTTGACTCCAGACGGTCGACTATTTATAACCGTCAACCGGAAGAGCTTCACATTCCGTCCGGAAATTCTACATCAGGCGGCCATCCGCGCCAGCCAATGTCCAACGAATACCCTACAAGCCCCGATACACATCTTCCATCCATAAACATCCATTCTTCAGGTTCCCAGTCTAACCAATATGGAGGCGCAAGCGGTGGCGTTGCAGGAGGAACGCTTCCTGGTTCTCTCCAACCGGGCAATTCTGCCAATCGACCACCAACAGTATCCATGAATACAGCCCCGTCCGCGATTCCCACGTTGCCTCATTTATCTACACAGATTCAGCAACAACCTCAACCGCAGCCCCAATCAACAACCCCGCGTTCCAACGTGGCGAATTCCCATGGACACTCAAGGTCCAGCCCGGCAGGATACAGGCCGCATGGCTCGTCTCCGAATGCTGTATTCCAGCCTCCAACTCCCCAGGGCGCTAAATACTCGCCTCTGGGGCTGGCTGATATTCGACCTTCTGGGGATCTTCTCGGTGATCATGCTACAAATGCGGGTGCAGCTACATCTAAAAGTGTCGAAAACCAGGTGCCTACAAACAGCAACTACATTACCCCTTGGCCCATCTATGCCGTTGACTGGTGCAAGTGGCCGATTTCAGGAAATCCTGGTTCTTTTGGCGGAAAAATCGCTCTGGGAAGCTATCTAGAAGACCATCATAACTATGTAAGTTTTATTCATAATGGTGGTTAATACGCTTGTCACCTGTTTCTAACCAGCGGTTCTAGATACAAATTCTGGACACTCACCTGGCATATCCCGACCCTGATACTCCTGATGCCAGTGCCGGGGAGCTTAAGCTGGAATACGTGAAATCCGCTGAGGCTACCCACTCATATCCTGTTACACGCATTCTTTGGGAACCGCCGTCGTCCCAGAAGCAATCCACTGACCTCTTAGCCACTTCTGGAGATCATCTCCGGTTATGGTCATTACCAAACTCGCAGCCTCAACACAGCTCTAACTCCATCACACGTCCGTCAGGTCAGAGAGATATGCCTGTAGCTAAACTCTCGCCTCTGGCATTGCTTTCCAATTCGAAATCGCCCGAGCATACCGCTCCTATTACATCCCTGGACTGGAATACGATATCTCCTAGCCTTATTATCACTTCCAGCATCGACACGACTTGCACAATCTGGGATATACCCACATTGACGGCAAAGACGCAGCTCATTGCACACGACAAGGAAGTGTACGACGTGCGTTTCTGCGCCAACAGCGTTGACGTGTTCGTCAGCTGTGGCGCTGATGGAAGTGTGCGCATGTTTGATCTCCGGAGCCTGGAACACAGCACGATCATATACGAGCCGACCGAGAAGAACGAGAAATGTAAGCTTTATGTATGACAATGTTTCTTTGATCTTTGACGCTGAGACCATGGCATTAGTGATGAGCCCTGGCAATGGAAGTCCCTCCGCACCTACTACTACCTGGCCCCCGCCCTTGCTGCGCATTTCCGGTAAGCCCTCAAAACTCCCAAAGCACCTTGAACACTATACTCATAACTGCAGCCTCGCCTCACGATGCCCACCTTCTCGCGACATTCTCCCAAGACTCAAACATAGTCCGAGTTCTTGACGTCCGGCAACCGGGCCAAGCCCTCCTCGAACTTAAGGGCCACTCAGCGCCCCTCAATACCGTCGAATGGTCTCCCAACCGGCGCGGTATTCTCGCCTCCGGCGCAGATGACTGTCTCGTTCTTCTCTGGGACCTCATCAACCAGCACAACACCACCCCGGTCCCACCCGGCGTCCACAACCCAGGTGCTCCCTCCACAACTACCGAACGTGGCCCCGCAGCTGCATGGCAATGTGACTACGAGATCTCAAACATCAGTTGGTCGCCGCAGGGAGGAACCACAAATGCCGGTCACCCGCGCGATTGGCTAGGTGTTTGTGGAGGGCGAGGGGTGTGGGGAGTTGCCCTATGAAGGACAACGCTAAAAGGGGAAGGAAAAAAGTTATTGATATCCACTAGACGCCTTGTCATATCATTCGCTTTTTTTCTTCTTTTCATTTTATTCCATTCTATTCTCTCTTCGTTCTCTTCATATTACCCGTTTGTTGTTTATGGTGGCATTCCATTTACCTATCTATCCCATTTGCGTGTTGCTATCTTCACTCCGGCCGTTTTTCGCCTGTTATTGATTCTTTACGAGACGAGGTGACGCAGAAAGACCTGATCTAGCAACCCTGGCTGGGCCATATATGTCTTTAGAAAGAGCATCTTGGGCTGTTGTCTGGTATAATACGGTCTGGTACGAGTATACGAATGAATGATTGAATCATTGCGTGCACATCTATCTACCTGGTATCATGTTGATCCTAAACTAGACGTCTCGTTTCGTTTAATTGATAGAAACGCACTCTGGTCGATTTAGAGCAATGGAATATGAACAAGAATGGACAGAGGGTTCCGAAAGAACAAGAGAAAAAGCACTACGCCCGCTAATGCTAGAATATAATCGAGTCGTTTTTGAGGATGGATGACCTAAACAAGCACGAGAGATGCGTTACATAATGTAAATAGAGATAACGGGCAATCTATGCAACTCTCTCTTGCTTTTCGCGTCCCGCTGTTTGGGCGAGGGCCTTGGTCTCAATCCACTTTGCTAGATTTACGCTTGGAATGTCAACCAAACGCCAGAAAAGGTCACCTGCCCAGAGCGAGATCGGAAGACAGATGAGCCAGCCAATGAAGAAGCCGAGGCAGTACTGAAAGTTTGTCTCTTTGCCAGTGATATGCCAAATGTTTGGCATGAGCGAGTACCCCAATGAGTGGAGAATGGGCCCGTGGACAATGTAAAACGCGAAGGAGATCTTCCCAAGATACTGCGACACGGGGTTCACAAAGAGCTTTTGGATATCTTTAGAATGGTTGATACTGTAGACAATCATGAGCGCACCCAAGGTCTGCGGAAAACGGTGCGGTTCCGGATATGTTTTTGGTGTGATATGCCATGTCCACATGAAGAAAGGCGTGAACTTGTACCCGGTGTTGGGGGTAGATCCTAGATATAATCCCAGGATGAAAAGAGCGATCCAGCGCTTGCGGTTCACCAAGCGAAAGGAGAATTGGCGTTGAGGCAAGGCAGCATTGCCCCAGCTGCGTTTCTCTTTATCACCAGCCTCTCCGGAAGATGGGCGTGTCTCCCAAAGACCTTGGATTAGGTCGGCCTCAGCCATAAGCATACCGCCCAGGAAAAGAACGACATCCCAGCGGCCATAGCGCATACAGAACCATACCAGCATGCTAACCAAAGATATACGAATGGCCGTCTTCACGCGGGCTGTAGCGAGAATTGTTAGGAAGAGAACGATAGAGCTGCGGAACTCAACGGGAATCGTCCAGAGGTGAGGATTATAGTTATTATAATACAAGGCCCAGTCAAAAGGGTCCATAAGGCGCGCAAGCGTATAATACCAGTCCCACAACTGTTTGGTCAGAGATCTGACCATGATCGGTGGATGTTGTTCGTTGGTACCCCTGATCGTGTGGCCTTCAAAAAGAACTTTCTGCGAATAATTGTATGCGCCCAATCGTACGGCTATCAGGACAAGAAAGATGCCAACAAACGAGGGGATGTATAGGCGAAGGCCTCGTCGAAATGTCGAAGAAGCCAGAGTAACATATGTCTCGTCGTAAGCCCGACTGCGGATCAATTTGAGGGGCTTGTAGGAAAGGACATAGCCCGATATTACGAAAAATATGGCGACCATGATGTGACCTGAGACCAGGACGTGGATGATAGGCAGCTGATAGAGATGCCAGTTCTCATTGTTGAATCCCCACCCAACCGCGACTTTCCAAGTATAGGTGAAGAGAAAGTGAAAGTTGAACACCAATAAACAGGCCCATCCTCGCAAACCATCCAGCGCGGCGATCGCATGCAGCTTTGTCTGCGGGGGCGGCTGGCCGCCGACCAAGTGCTGTAAATAGCTGGGGGTGATGACTATGCCCAGTTTGGTGAACCAGTCTTCTAGATATTCCTGCCAGTGGTCGGCAAAGTGTTCAAGGAGCGGAGCCAGCTTTGCTGGATCATAAAGAACCTCCGAAGCTGAGAAGCTTCGAAAGTTGGGCCATGCGGGAGTTCGACTTTGGGATGCGCGACCAAGGCCGGATTCAACGTCATTTAGGGGGACATTGTGGATGGCGGGGGACGACTGCCTCTCGTTCTCGACGTCCATTATTTCGAGCGCTGCGAGTCTGAGAGATTGAGGCGAATGCAGAGCCTCGATCCAGGGCAACTGACGAGGTTCGGTCTAGGGGAGCGCGGTCTTATATGCAATTGCGATAGTGGAGTCTGGACTCTTTGCAGCAGGTGCTGATACTTATGGGTCCGGGATTCGTCATCGGCGATTGTGACTGACAGCGGTAGAACGGAGCATGCTCTGGGGCCCTCTATGATAGAATAACTTCTCGCGAGGTCTGAACTTGGTGCACAAACTGAAGTGGGCGAGAGAAAGTGAAATAACAGTCGACCATTTGGGGGCGGAGGGGAGTCAAAGAGTTAAGGCCAAATGGCGAGTGTCGATCCGGAGGATTTCAGGACGGCGACGTTTCACCATTTTTAGGGTGGCATCAGGGACGGAATACGAATTGGCTAAGAATCTTTTACAGATCTATTGCTCATCTCAATGATAAAGCTTTTGGTTATATCGGATCGTTTATTTACCTGTTTACTTCTAATCTGATCACGACTTGAGTGCAATTGGCTTTGACTTGTATACATACTAAAGACAGGCACCTTCCCCATTTTAGCATATATAGAGATTGTCAGCCAAAGCCAGCCAAAGCGAGCCAGCGGTGAGTTGAGCGGAGAAAAAGAGACGGCAATATAGCTACACGTGATCTATCTTGCACCGCCGGGCAGAAAACGTCCGAGTCCGAAAGCGGAAACCCCCAAAACTCAACAGCCACGCAGCAGCATGGTCGAATCTTTATTATAGAGCTAGTAGATGGCTCGTCTGTATAAAATATGGATATACAAGCTGCGCTGCAGTGTTACCCGTGCTTTGTAAGCTCGTAAGGACGACGGATTTGACAAGGAGACCCTGCAAGGCATCCTTTATGAGCTGGCGAATATTTGGTCTTGTGCAGCGAAAGCTGAGTACAACACCATCATTCTCTATCGTCACCATCCATTTATCAATAATCTTCACAACCTGGAGCAATGTCTAGCTGCTAAGCCGCTGGCTCCGCTTCTATAAATGCTCTGATCTGCATCGTCGGTCGTCCTTTCTTTTTCCACCCTGCCTTAAGCTTCGTCTCATTCTGCAGCCCCCTTTCATCCCCTGTATGTCTTGTTCCTCATTTGTCATTCTCCTCCATCGTCTCTCTCCGTCATTAATTTAGACTGGTACCCCGTTATTAGCACCGGGCCGTTGTGGAGAGGGGGCTTGCTGCTGTTATCGCCGTCTCTTGTCTGCCCCATTAATTCTGCTTGCTATCGGTCCGAGTTTTCTTAACAGAACTCGCAATCGCCATGGATTTGCGCACAATCATGAACAGCGATGCCGCGGGCACCTCACAACGGCCTCCATCCCCCGCGTTGCATCGATCACCGCCGCAACTCACCCGCAAACCATCCGAGCCAATCTATCCGGCACACGAGCAGCTTCCGTCGTCGTCATCCTCGTCTTCCTACCCATCTGGGTATCCCAACGGGCCAGCGCAGCAACCCGCGCCGCTCCAGCGGTCCCAAACCTCGCCAGACCGAGCTCCATCCTACGGCTCAGTGCAATCGCCCTACCGGTATAACTCTACGGGCGCACAGTCTCAGCGCGGTCACACTCCACCCGCCGCGCCTTACGGCGCATCGGCTTCGCGTGAGTCTTTCGCCGCGCTAGCCAACTACCCTCCGCAACATCATCAATCGCATCAACAGTCGCCTACAGCTCCCCAGCGCTCCCAATCCATACAGTCTGTCCTCTCCCCTTATCCCCCCGCCTCGCACTCATACCTCCGCAGAGAGAACTCGCCCGCCGCGTCCCAACATCCATATCCGTCCCAACAATTTTCCCCCCCGGCAGCACAAGGGTCGCTTCCGGGTACACCGCGAGGCTCCGCTACCGCTCTCTACCACCAGTCAACACCTTCTTCTGCACGCCCTCAGTCCTCCGGTCGTGACTCACTCTCGAACCGAGCGTCGAGCCCGTGGGTCAACCAAGATGGCCAGATGCACATGTCGCCGACTGCTGTTCCCCGCTCCTCGCGGCATGATTATAGGGAGTTCGATAATACTCCTCGACGTGCCTCCGTTGTAACTGAGCGAAGGGAATCGGATGAGAATGTGAGTCCGAAGACGGCCTTCCCTCCGGGCTCCCGGCGCGATAGCGTGGCAGGTAGCGAGCAGGCGGCTCTGTCGCAATTGCATGACAAGGGAAACAGCATAGCTGCGCAGGGTAATCGCACGTTTGACCGAAACTCCCACCCGCTCGGCGGTCCAACTGCGCCGATCGCGTCACAAGTCAATAGCCCTCCGTCCCGAGGATCTCTCCCGAACGAATCTCCCAAGGAACAACAAGGCCCACCACGGTCCTCAAAGGCTAGTTCTGTATCTGAGTCGGCTCGAACCAATTCGAGTCCGCAACCTCCCAAAGCCAAACGAAGACGGTATAACGAGCCGCCAATTTATGCTCAAAGAACAAGTCGCACGAAAGGGAGGTGCCCAATGATCCCCAACCCGCTTCCTCCCGTCCCCAAACATCTGCGAAACTCACCACAAAATCCTTGGGTACTACGCCAGCAAGCCGCCTCACAGGCGCCTCCTGCTACAAAGATAAAGCGGGAGGGTTCAGTCGTGGTTGGGGCCCCAGCCTTGCAACAGTCGCAGCCGTCACGCCCATCACAGTCCGCTGAGCCACCCGAAATGAAGAGCTTGGGACCCTGGGAACCATCAATCACGGGACTTGAGCCATTCGAGGAAATCACCAAGACAATCTGCGACTTTCTATTTCAACATGTGGTCCTTCGGAATGACGCCATGGCTGGCCCTCCCGGCGCAACAGCACAAGGTCAGGGCGCCATAGTTGAGGTCGAAGCGAAGCTAGGACATATCATCGATCTTGATCGCGGCGAGAGACTTCGCCTCCCAATCATGACTGAAAGCATCATCACTCGAGAACGCATCCGAACAAGCTTCGAAAGCAACATGACACTGGTATGTACCTCATACTTGCCATCAAACCTTTGTGATTCACTCTATCTAACTTTCTAACAGGCTCAACACCGCGCAATGAACAATTTTCTCAACGAAGCCGTCAAGAATTCCATGCCCCAGGCCAACCCAAAGCGAATTCCGCTCTCCTACGCCCATAAAAAAGAGCGAGATTCCTTCTACGAAGTCTCACCCGCCGAGCTGCCCCCTGTCATCCGCCAAAACCTCAACCCTCGCCATAAACCTAAGGTGCGCGTCACCGTCGACCAACGCACAGGCGAGGTTCTTGCCAAAATCGTGAAATGCCGAGTCGCGGACCTCGATATCCACAGTCCTTTGACCGCCGTTGACTGGCGCGTCAGTGTTAACCTGGAAATGAACTATGATGGTGACATTTCCCATCTTACGCCAGCTGATACTGGGCGTGGGCGCGCGAGCGATCGGAACAAGGACCGCATGAGTTATAGGCATCTTGCGTATCAGGTGGATCTGACACAAGTTGCTAGGTCCGAGGTACGTTCCACCCTCTCTCCTGTCCATATTTATATCCTTTAGTCCTAATTATCTATCTTATACAGCCGTCCGCAAAAGGCGAATTCGAACACGAGCTAGAAGTTGAAGTTTCGGCCGCTGAAATCCGCCGTCAAGGCCAGCTCGCTATAGCTGGTGACCCCAACAACCAGTACCAGGACCTAGTTAAGGGTCTTGTAGATAATGTTCGCATCCTGGCGCGGGCAGTCCCGGCATGAGATTGTTTTACTTCTTTGTCCCTTTTTTCCCCCTCTCTCCCCTTCGCGCACGAACTCAGAGTTCACGACATAGAGAAGACTCGATTTGTTCTGGTCTTTGCTTGCTTTTATTTTCTTTTCTTTTCTTCTTCAAATATACAATGTCACTTTGCACAAGAAAGACAGAGCTGTGTGGGAGAAAAGCTGTGCAGGGTGAAGTGGCTGGCAAGTTCCTGATAGGACAGGTAGTCTGCCCGGGGGGGGGGGGGGGGTTCGTTGTTGTTCTTCTATGACTGTCTTAATATATTTTTTCTACTCATTCAACGGTTTACCAGAGAAATGACAATGAGGGAGTTGGGTGGAGGGTTTGTTTATAATTTACTATTTGTTGATATGTATGATATAGCTTGTGTCTATGTGTAGATGAATTGATTGATGGAGATAATACAATGATATAGAAAAAAGGTACCTAGGAGGCCAGAGGCCAGAAACTGAATATCAAGAAAAGTTGAGACAGAATATAGGTGAAGCGCCGTTTAGACTGAAATGGATTGTACTCATAAACATGCGTCACGAGAATATCAAGGACTGGGCGTTCCTTCTTCATATCGGGGAGCACCATCATCCGTATCACCATATGCCCCAGCACCCGGCGTAGCAGCTGCGCCGCCCATTGCTGGTGTTGGCGCATCATACGGACGACTTCCTTCGCCAAAGTCGGCGGGCGTAGGCGCATTGTACGCCCCAGGCGTTGGCGCGCTATCAGCCCAGGCTCCAGGCGTGGGTGCTGAAAGACCAGGTGTAGGAGCGCCGCCGTATGCGCCAGGCGTGGGTGCCGAGTATGTTGCTCCAGGTGTTGGGGCGTCGTAGGCCTTGTTGTCGTTCCTGCTGGTGGTATTAGCACTAGCTGACCAGGCTGGGGTGCGGCTGCCGGATGCTGCGCCCCAGGCGGGTGTTCGGGACCCGGCAGCGAAAGCGTCGAAGTCGCTGTTGCCGGAGCCGGAACCGAAGCCTCCGCCGTAGGGGGTTCGGGCACCTGCGTTCCAGGCGGGTGTGCGTGATCCTGCGCCGCCGTAGGCTGTCCGGCTGCCGTCGGCTTTCCAAGCTGGTGTGCGAGAACCAAGACCAGCACCGCTCCAAGCAGGCGCTGCAAGACTTATGTCAGAAAACCTAGAGAATAAAGCAAGAGCTTGAGAAACTTACTTCTAGATGACATTGCCGCACCCCAGGCGGGTGTCCTCGAAGAATCGGCAGCGGCCATTGGAGTACGACCGCCCTGCCAGCCAGATGACGGAGCGGCTGAGTTTTGAGGGACCCGGGGACCACCCCTACCACGGCCAATATCGATAGTCTGGCCGGTAACAGGATCTTTGACAACAAGGAGCTCTTTCGGTATAGTAACAAGCTTGTTCTTCGAATGAAGTTCCACTCGAGCCTGAACATCGGTCGTATCCTTGACGATACCAAGAAGGCCCTTGAAAGGCCCCTTTCTAACCAAGACTGTCTTGCCGAGGAGTCGATCCCGTCCGAAAGTCTTCGAGGGAGGTGCCATCATGCCACCCGGAGCACCATTCCTCATCAGAGCTGGGTTCATCTTGGAGAGATCTGGACCTGTAGGTCTGCCTCCTTTTGCGGATACTGTCACAACATTGGTAGTACGCACAACGACAATACCTGCGTTCTCAGCTTGGGCTTTGTTGTGGATGAACAGGAAGGAGCGGTGGATGTGCAGAATTACACCACTGCGTTGCTCGCCGTATACTTCTCTAACAGTATCTCCATGCCGAATTTCAGCACCGTTTCTGTCGGTAGCCACAGCGTCTCGTCGTGGTGTGATTTTGTTCGTGACTTGGGAGGGGAGAATAGTGCGGATAGAACCGTTCTGGTCCAAGACTCGTAATGATTCACGGTCGACCTTGACAATGCAAGCAACAGTAGCGGCACTTTGTGATATTAGTAAAAAGGGACAAAAAGGGAGATAGGAACTCACTCTAGTTGGACGAGATCGTGAACATCGAACATGCCGAGTTTCCCATCAACGCCCGTCTCGGCGGACAGGCGAAGGTCTTTACTAAAGACAGTAATCTCCTGCATGCTCATGTCGCTAAGAAGAGTGACAGTGTCGTCTCTCACTTGGACAACCATACCCAACTCGTCTTGGTACCTACTACCGCCGATAACTTTGACGTGGTCTCCCTCCCTGAAGCGCTTGCGAAGAGTCTTCACAGGAGCTTCAATCGTTTGGCCAGCCAGCTCACCTTCTGTAACCAATATAGTCACAATATCTCCACGGGTGGAACTAGTGCGACCGGCAAGACCCTGCTGTTCGCCCTTGAACACCTCCACTGGGTCTCCAGGGAGATATGATTCTTCCGCGGTGGAGTTCTTGAGTGTTTCCGCAAGGGAAGCAAGATCAAGATTTGAAGTACCGTTCTCGGAGTCACGAGCAAACATGGTGACCTCCTCCAGTCGAGGGTTGACGTTCTTCGTGATCAAATGCTGGACTTTCATGTCCTTAATCAGGAAACCGTCAATATAAGTCTCACCAAGGTAGTTCCATGACTTGGCACCCAAACCGGCCGTCGCAGTTAGATACTTGCTGTGCTTCTTCTTGGCCTCGGCCTCGCTGAACAGCCGCTGTGGAGGACGTGCAACAGCGGGATTCGCTCCCGGCCGTTTCCTCTTTGGGTCCATGATAGGAGCGCCCGAATCCTCATTCATACCATAGTCCAGGCGAGGGACCAAACGAACAGTGACAGCCAGACCGTTTGTCTCAACCTCCTCAATCTGAGCAAGATCATTCATGTACTTGCCGCGCTTGATCCGAACCCAACCGCCAGGGTTGAGCTCCTCGGACTTCTGCACTCGCAGTAGGTCCGGCATTTCCTTAACCGGAACCAGAATCATCTTCGTCCTTGGATAAACGTTTGACATGTCTTGTAAAGCATCCATGACATCGGCCTGTCTCCGCGCTTCGACATAGATGTAGCCACTCATCGCGCCCCCACGCTCAAAGGCCGAGATGATCTTGATTGGGTTCCGAGAACCGGGCGGTCTATCCTCGATGCGTTTCTGGATGGAGAAGACGACCTCACGCTCCTTGCCCGCCTTGCACCGGACACCCCATATACTGGGATCATCAACACTGGGGAGCAGCAGCCGCTTAGGGACTATGACGGCATCTGTAGCAGCGGCACGGTTCCGTCCGTAGCGCTCCTTGAGTAACTGTGCCTGCTTCTCGGCGTCCAGAGTTGCGGCTAATTCACGCTCACGATCGAGTCGACGATGTTGACGGTCATCGGTTTCAGCTCCTGCAGGCAGAACATCATCAGGATGTTGTTCTAAGCCATAACCCTCTTCTTCCTCTTCGTCTTCGACCTCGTCCTCCTCCTCATCAACACCAGCTTCGTAATCAATGAAGGCACTAAGCCCCCCGTGTCCCTTTCTTCGCTTCCGTGGTTTCTAGGAAACAGGCAAGACACACTATTAGTGATTGTTGAAGAGCTTTGGACATAATCTGGAGTTGCTCACCGAAACATCGTCGTCATCTTCATCTTCCTCCTCATCTTCCTCCTCGTCCCCTTCTCCTTCTCCGCCTTCCTCATTTTCCTCCTCGTCTTCCTCGCCACCCTCATCGGCGCCTTCATCATCGCTTCCATTTCGCGCAGAATCACGGTCTCGTTTTCTGGTCTAAAGTTCCTGCCCATCAGCTTAAACATCATCGAACAGCAGCCAACTGCAAACAAACCTGGTCATGATGAGCCTCCTCGTTGTCCGACTCTTCAGCGGGTGCGGGGTTGAAGTCATCATCTTCCTCCTCGGACCCGAAGTCCTGGTCCATCAAATTCCGAGACATTTTCGCGTCGGTAATCTTAGCGGGCTGACGTTGAGTTATTGCGATCAGATAAACTCCGTAATTGACCACGAAGTATTTGCTGGATATGCGAGACAAGAGTCGACCGCAGTAACTCCTGTAGGCAGGCCTTTAGTGATCAATAAACAGGGCAAGGCAAAATCAAGTGGCCAAATTAAATTGTTCCAGCAACCGTAGTTCTTTAAGCAAATCGATGATTCCTGCTCGGTGTTGCTGCGCAACTCCGCGACGGCACGTCGGGGTATGAAAGCGAGGTCGTGTCCAGGGAAGCGAGAGCGAGTTTTAGGGAGCACCCAACACCGGATGAATAGCTATTTCTCTCCAAATGGCGGCCGAAATTGAGGAGATGCGTGACGATTGAGAGTTGGGGAGCTTTATAAAATTGAAGGCGAGTTTCATTGAGAAGGAAACTGCGCGCTTGGTCTTGGTGCCCCGCCGGACTAGTTCTCCAGCGCGAACATACCGCCAAACTCAAATCTCTTCTTGGCACAACATGTTGAAGAAGTAAAGCCCACTGAGGTTTATCACTGAGGTTTACGAACTAGAACTAGCTTATTGATTATGTTTTTGGAGACTGAAATAATAAAACTCAAATATTGTACAATCGAATTCCAAAAGGTCTCTACCTATCTAGCACAAAAAAGGGATAAATAACCAAGGTCCCAAGATACAAGATAGTTTCCAACCCTACAGTTTCATACCAAACATCTGATGCACACGTAGACTCTGCCGCATGCTCAGATCCAACATGATTTCCTCACTTCCACCAGGGATCGCATACGCACGCACATCACGGTACAATCTCTCAATCTTACCACCCTGTCCACCACGGCTATAACTCAAGCCTCCGAAGATCTGACTGGCTTCGCGCGCGCAGTACTCGAAAGTCGTTGTCGACTGGGCCTTGAGACCGGCAATGGCACCGCCAAGCTTGAGCATCGCCTCGGTCTCTTCCATCGACTGGCACTGGAATATGATGTTCTCGAGCCAGTTGTAGCTGGCTTCAATCTGGCGGGCCATGTGGGCCAGCTTCATACGGATGACGGGGTGGTTGACGAGCTTCTGGCCGAATGTCCTGCGCTTGTGGGCGTACTTCATGGATTCCTCGTAGCAGACGCGGGAGAAGCGGAGACACTGGATGATGATGCCAATTCGCTCGTGGTTGAAGTTGGTCATGATAACTGGATATTCCGTTAATACTAATGCGACAACGAAAGAGGGTATGAGTTGACTTACCCTTGAATCCCTGGTTCTCCTTGCCAATGAGGTTCTCCACGGGAACTTTGACGTCCTCGAATGTGACGTACGTGGTACCGCTGCTCCAGACACCCTGGCAGTCCATGCGCCGAGTGCTGACACCACCAGCTTCTCTCTCAATCAAAAGTACTGAAATTCCGTTCATTCCAGGGCCGCCAGTACGAACCGCAGTTGTGAAGTAATCAGACCAGACACCGTTCGTAATCCACTTCTTCTCGCCATTGACGATATAATGCTTGCCATCTTCAGAGAGCTTCGCTTCGCAGGTAAGGTTGGCAACATCGCTACCAGCATCGGGCTCAGTAATAGCAAGACAGATGCGCTTGTCACCTGCGAGAATACCAGGCAGGATGCGGTCCACAAGCGGCTTCTTACCATACTTCACCAGCGGGGGACATCCAATGCCATAGCCGCCAATCAGGTTCCAAACCAGACCACCGCTGCCAGCGCGGGAAAGCTCATCTGTTAGAAGCATCTCGTGGAAGAGATCCCAGTTCTCAGGCGCAACCGACTGCACCCGGTGCGGGGTGTATTGCGTGGGGTACTTGACACCGAGTAGACCTGCGAGATACCCGCGCTCGCCCATCTGCTTGTAGATCTTGGCAGGAACCTCTTTGGCCTCATCCCACTCCGTCACATATGGCTCAATTTCCTTCTCAACCCATTCCCGCACCTCCGCACGGAGCGCGGCATGGGTCTGGTTGAAGTAGGGAGAGTGGTACTAAGCAAACGATTAGCGAACAACTCCAACCCTGCTTCAGACAACGGACAGAATAAACTCACTCCTTGGTACCATGATGGATCGGCAAATGGAATCAAATCACCATAAGGATCCTGAGGACCTGCGGACTGCGCAGAGGAGACATCAACAGGCTGTGCGGCCTGAGGCTTTTTGGGTGCTTCCGTCGCAGCCGCAGCCGGGGCCGGGGCTTCAGGGGCTTTCTTAGAGTCTAATGACCCAATCTGCAATTGCGACTTGTACTTTTTCAGGATCCCCTCATTGTGGTATTTCCAGAACTGTTTCGAGGCGTCTTTTCCAGCCACTCTTGTGAGAACTATTGGTAGCAACAGTCAGTACTCAGGCTGCGGGCCAAGCGAGCGCTGTTTGGGGTTCAAACTCGGAACGTACTCTTCTTTCCACCTATTCGCGGGGCAAAAGTCAGTGTCACATGCAAAAACAAAATGCGACCAAAATGTCGCGCATCAAGGAAACGCACCTGGATGTTCGTTCTGGAATTTGGTCAGGTCGTATACGTCTTCGTCAACGATAATCCAAAGACTATCAGGCTTGTTGTTTTTAGCCACGTCTTCCTTGCTGAATGTTTTGGCCATGATGACAGCGGGAACGGTCTCAGGTCACGAGGAGAATGAATATAGAATTTAGTCGAGGTTATTTGATGGGGAGGCCCTTATATTGAAGACTAGGCAGGGTATGGGGAAGAGTAAACCTGGGGTAAAAGAAAAATCGGAGACGGGAGATGGCTGAAGGCTTCGTTATAAGGATGAGGAGAGAACCAGGGTCCTAGGCCTATTGACCTTGGGAGGTTAGGACCAAGGTGGATAACGGGCTCGGACAAGAGACCAAAAGAAGAATGCGTCGGTGAATGGCAACTGGTGGAAGTGACCTTTGCTACAAGAATCTCCAGATTATCCTCGGTGATTTACCTATGATATGCGCTGGGTAAAGATACGCCTCCTTCACATGTCCATCAGGCTGAGTAAGACACAGGAAGAGAGGCATGGGCCGCTGAGACCTTCCTATCACGTTTACATAAACTCCCATGCAATAATATCGCAGCTTTACCCCCGAGACCTAAGCAATGTCGGGCACTTTGCGATCAGCAGTTCGCCTCGGCCAGCTGATTGCAGAGCAATCCCCTGTTTCTGATTGGTTCATATGCGATTCTCATGCGTCATCGCTAACTCGTCGTTGCTGCACATTTGGGGAAAATACCGAGGCTTATTACTCGCACGTGACCATGATCTCAAGAGTCGACTCGGCCGCAGCTCTCGTGTCTTCTGACATGTGAATGTTAATGCTATGGTATTGGTTCCTCACCTCATATCGCATCACCTGCCAATCGAGGCGTGACATCCATGGGCCCAGGACGAGCATAGGCGGCAATCAGCCGGTGAGACTCAATAGAAAGTGAACAGACTCCCGATTCGGGAACTGGCCGATTGGCTAGAGTGACCATGTGAGACTTGCGGCTCATACTCCATTTGCTATGCGAAGTAAGGAGGTGTCTGAAGTAAATGCAATGAATATTCGAAGACGGTATGCAGGCTCTAGCAGCCTTACCGGAGACATAGATTTATATTAACCTAGTAATACAACTTGCGCCGATATTGCACATATCTACTCTTCTGCCTCTCCTTCGCTCGTGTAGCCGAACTCTTCGGGAACAGGCGCTTCCTCTCCATCTTCATCTTCATCGACAGCGGTCAAGACCCCAGCAGCAGCAGCAGCCCCTGACCCGCTGAGGGGATTTTCCGGACGACGCGGAGTTGCCAAGAGTCTGCTTGGGTCCGTAAATTCTGCCAGGCGGGCTTGTAGGTCCGCTGGGACAGCAGATTCTGTTGCAGGTGCAGGTTGCTTGGTTTCCTTACTAGCCTTTAGCTCAATGACGTCGCGGGGTTCCTCAGGTGTCTTGTCCAGAACGACGACTACACCACCGGTAGGCTATAATATACGTTAGTTATTCAATCATCCTTCACCATAGGACTGGGGGGTGGAAACGTACCCTCTTCACAGGCTCATACCGCGGATCGGGGAATGTGAGATACTTTAGTTGCGCAGGCAGCACTCTAGACATGTTCTCAAGCTCGTATCCAACCTTTTCACGCTCAGCCTTCTTCTTTTGTCCCTCGACTGCTTCCTTGTCACTTTCCTTCAGCTCTTCGTCGCCCTTGTCCTCGTCTGTCTCCATCTTCTCAGGCATCTGATCCGCTACCTTTGGAGTCGTTGGAGTTTGGTCGACATCCATACTCTCGCGCCTATGCTGCTTCTCACGGCGTAGCGCGCGTCTTTTGGCCAAGGCAGTTGTAGAAAGAACAGCGGTCTTGACCTTCTCCGGCGCTTCCTCAGCCTTGACCTGTTGCTCTGGGGGGTAATCGAAGAGGCTAGGTCTTGTGTTGCTGTGGAACTTGAAGAAAGGCACCTCGAGCTTTTGGTCGACACCGATTACAGAGGTTGGGGCGAAACTTAGTGACAGGAAATGAGTGAGAGGGAACCAGTACCAGTATTGGAGGAAAACAGCAGCACCGACTATTCCTGGCATGTTGAGGTTTCCTGTTTGTGTTTGCAGGCTGATCGTGCAATTGCGACCACCGGCATCGATGATACCAAGAGCGATTGCGCAGCCAAACTTCGCCATTGCGTCCTCATGTCTGTCACTGACCATCTTCATCATAGTCTTGCGTAATGAGCTGACTCGGGGATTCATCGCCTCATTTTGCTGCACCAACACCATGGCCAAAGCAATCAGGGCTCCCTGTCGAACGAAATCGGTTGAGTCCTTCAGCATCGGCTCGAGGAGATCAATAGCTTCATCGAGACCAGTGCCGGCACATGAGATACCGAGAGCCATCGCCGCACCGTACCTGACATGGGGGTTATAAGACTCCGACAGCAGTTCAACCATGCGGGGTACGCTTTGGTGTTTTCTGAAGAGGATGAAGCCCAAGCTCAGAACGGCGACACGTCGAACATCATCATTCACATCACTGACAGCGACGTGGAGCAACTTGCGAACAGCCTTGTTGCTGCTAGTGCCGCAGTACGCGAGGGCGATGGTCATGATACCACCGTAACGAAGGGTTGGGTCAGGGTCACCAAGAAGGCCGTTGATCAGCTCGTCAGCAGCCTCCTGCCGACCGTACATGATCAGAGCCATTCCCATAGCTAGACCCCGGACAATCTTCTCGTGCTGAGTATCATGAGCGTACTGGATCATGTCTTCAAGCACCTTCATGTTACCGGTTCCCAACATGACCAGGCCCATGGCAAGACCAACGGCTTCACCATTGAGGGCAGAGTCGGTGTACAGAACGTTTCGTAGATCGTCGTATATACCCTCATCCCCTGTTGCCATACCCGCAACGCCGAGACCCAAGGCACCACCGTGTTGAATCACTTCTTCAGTAGCTTTCTTGAACTGGTCACGAATGTAGTCGACAGCCATTCCGCCGTGGTTGGCATAGATCAAACCAAGCGCATACAAGGAGCCGCCCTGACTATACAGAGATCCAGAGTTACCGACGCCATCAATACTGTTCTCCTTTGGAAGGTAAGGCTGCAAAAGCCTCTGACCCTGGCTCAAATTGCCACGGTGAATGACGCCTAGAGCAGCGGTCGCAGTAAACTTGGACCAGTTAACCGCCTTTCCAAGCCATTCCAGGTTATCACGGAAGAATTTGTCCTGCGCTGTTCCAGCGTACATGAATCCATTTGAGATCGTTATCGCCGAGTGGAAAATCGAGTTGCGAGGTTCCAAGGTGTCTCGAAGTTTGTTGAGAATTGCTATATCAACCCTGCTATTCCGATGCAGGAACTCCATGTTCAACTGAATGGTTTTGATCCCATCGAGGATATCGAGAATATTCTTGAACGCAGTACGCGCCTCTGCTGACACTTTGGAATCAGCGTTAGCACCAATAGATGACGATTGATTGTCCAATAACGCGTCCGACTCTTTCGGTTCCTCTTCTTTGGTCTGTGAGTCTTCGTTCTTCTCCGGCACGAGTTCAGTAATCTCTTGATGGACTTTTTGTAAGAATTCCTGGGTACTGTTGTCGTAAAGATCAAAAGAAATCTGGTAGGCCACCGCAAGTGACCGAGCATCGCCCTTTTCAACCAATTGGCGAAGGATGACGGAGGCCATGGAGTGTTCGTTGAGGTATACGACGCATTTGGCGATCGCGAAGTAATCAGGCGAAGGAATCTCGTTGAGCAGTTCAAGAATGAGTTTCAGAATCTTAGTAAAGACGTTGAGTTAGCTCATGGCTGACAAGCAGGACAATCACGCCGTACCTCATTGCGGAATCCTCGCTCTTGGACAACACCCATGCAAATGTCCAGCACATATTCCATCAACTCTTCGCTTTGGCGGGATTCACCATTCTGCTGTTTTGCATCCTCGCTAGCGCGCATTATGGCTGTTCGAAGAACTTCCAGGTCCTTGGCTTCAATAGCAATACCAATCACCTGGCGATATCGTTTCTGAAGGAAGCACTGCTCGAACAGGCGCTCAATGACAGCTTTCAACTGGCCTTGAACGCCTCGCTTGAGGACGAGCGGAACTTCGACATCCTTCGAACCGGTCTCCTCGGCGCCGGGATGAGCGCCGTCCACCCCTGTAACTTCCTGCCTAGATAATAGCGATTTTGACGGCAAAGCAGACTGTGAGAACGGGGTGATCGGGGACGTAAGACTGGCGGATGTGCTACTGGCACCCTCGACGGAAGTTGGGAAGGCAGTGTTCAGGTTGGTAGGTTGATCGCCCGCTGAAGGCCGTTGGGAGGTGGACAGCGAAATGAAAGTATCGACACACTTGGCTAAAGCACGATTAGATGAGGAACCACCAAGCTCACACAGCATCGTGTGGAATGTACGCACCAATGATAGTCTCCTCAAATTCGCCACCGTTGTCAAGGTTGAACAGTTTCCCAGCGCCCAATGCAAAAACCATGCTCTCATGGTATTCCTGGAGGTGGTAGTAGACCTTGGCGGCGACCAGAGCGGCAAGTTCGCGTTCGGGGAAATCTTCATCTTCGTAAAGCGCCTCTCTGAGAATTAAGTGTTAGTCTAAAATCCGTTGCCGCATAATCGCCGGCTGTAATGGCAAAATATTGGACGAGATGATAAACAAACATTTGCGGGATAGCATCAACTACTTCCGTCCAGAGAAGGTCGATCTGAGAGTCTAGTGTCTGCAAAGCAAACACCTTCAGCTCTGAATCAGGCTCCGAGAGAAAGCCAACAAGGCCAGCAGCCGAAGCAAGCCCGACCATAGTGAGGAGGTTGATGGACTAGCAGCTGGAGAGATGATGACGGCGCTAGAGGAGGCGACAGCTTCAACGGAGCTTCGGCTGGACGGTTTGAGGGGTCAGGTCGTAGAGAAGAAAAGACCTGGGGGAAGATGTTCGACAAGTAAGGAAAAGTACAAGAAACAAGGATGGAGAAAGGTGAAACAGCACAAAATGTTGAAGATGCAGAGGCGAGCACACGTCAACGGATGGCAGGCTGATGGAAGCTGTCGGAAAGGTACCCATGGTCCCTCCAGCCCGCCCTACCGAAATGTCACGTGTCAAACAAGGCACTTGATGGGAAGCCGCGTGAGCTCAGCTCTAACTTGCGCACGAGGACAAAAGGCGGGTGGTTCAATCTTCAATAAGTGATCGCTTCCTAATGCTGATATCCCTACTAGATAATATATTCTGCATCTGTCGTTCTTGAACGCACTTTGTGTTTGCCATAGGAGATGTCGGCTATTTTCCCGCAAAACATGGCTCACAGCCTAGTGCCTTTACCTCTTAGAACAACTGCACATCAAGACCCTCTGCTACATGTGGAGCGGCAAGCGAGGCATATACAACGTAATCTGCAGCTTCTCATAGACGCCCAGAGCGAGGGTTTGCTGGCTGGGCTTAGCGATCAACAACCTGATGAAAGTGTGCTTAAGAGCTATGCGACGTCCTCACGGTCACAGCTGTCCAGTCCTAGCGGAGCTTCCACAGCGTCAGTTCTACAGCCGCGCAAGAAGAAAATCGGACTACACTCAGCAAGAGAGAATATTCTCAAGTCCATGCAGGATCTCATGCAACTCCGGGAGGAAGAACGCGAAATACTTGCTTCCAGGCAGGAGGAAATAAACGATGGATTGACTGATATTGAAACATTCAATACCAAGCAATCGAAGTTAGAGAAAGCCATTGCAGCAATCAATGAGAACATGGAAACCCAGCGTACCAGGGAGTTGCGAGCCGAGAATACCAGGCTTGAACAGGAAATACATGAGCTGGAGAACAAGCTGGCGCAGATGAAAGCAAGGCATCGACATGTTGTTGAGGAATTAGCGCAAGTTGAGAACTCTGTGGAAGCTAAATTATCGTCTTATAAAGCTTCGCTATCCCTTCTCGAGTCGGATGTCCGGAGATTCCTCGCAAGTCCCCCGGTCACGCCGTCGGCCAGAGGCACTGCTGGAGAGAACTTTTACTCACTAAAACCAAATCGACGAACTCTGGAGATGGCACAGGAACATTGGAGAGTGGAACAATCTGTATTGCAACATCGGCAAGAGGAGGTTAATGCCGAGATCGAGGCACTTGAGGATGGTTGCGATGTGTGGAAACGGGTGGTTGAAGTTATCAGCGGGTTTGAAAAGCGTCTGCGAGCCAACATGCGCCGTTCGATACAAGATCAAGAGGAACTACTGCAAGACAAGAATGTTGCGCACAACAAAGGTAACTTGGCCCAGGCCATTATTGAAGACTTGGAACAGACGACAGATCTCGTAGAGCGAAACCTGGACCACGCGCAAAGCAAAGGTTGGAAGCTCCTTGTTTGCTGCATTTCAGCAGAACTTGAAGCACTTCGCGAGGCTCGAGTGATGCTCTTGAGCATGTTCGACAACACAGAGGATGTTAATCCGCCTACCGCCTACGGAGACTCTGGAAAGCCGCACAAGATCTCAGACGGCGATTCACATGGCGATCCTCTTGGAGTGGATAATCCTGAGCCTCCAGCTGACCTGTTGCAAGATATGAACAGCCATTCTCCCGGTGATGCCAAGTCGGAGACCGAAGATGACGAACCTGACCCTGCTTGGTTGCTGCCGGAGAGTTGATTTATAGGGCTAGGGCTGTGACAAATATATCAATCGGGAACGAGCAGCTTGAATTGAGCCTTTACAGCATATGCACCTGAGTGTGGGGGACACCTGCCTTAACAGCGAGCTGCGCCTTACGAGATTCATATATGTATATATTTATTTGGCTATAGTGGTGCGCCCTCACTAGAAGCGACCCACTATCGAACGCATATAATATAATCTTCCTACTGGTGTGTTGATTATTACCTTTTTCCTGGATGTCGAGCAAAGCCATTTATATAGCGAACTACAGACGCCCCCAATACCGAATAGCAAAATTACCTCACACCTGGTTTACGCCTTCACTTTATCGCTATTCAAGCCAAAGCCATGCCCAGAATGCCGGCCTTCAGTTCCACCCTTTAGTTCAGAAATCGCAATTTCACTCACCCCATTCACTTCAACCGGCCCCGTAAACATCTTACTCGCCGCCGTGACCCACGTTACCACACCAACCAGCGCAATACCACCAATCGCTGCACTAGTGTAGTTCATATTTTCATCGTCCACTGGCGCCTCAGATGGGAAATTAAAGGTGACAAACGCAAAGAGGAGGAAGAGGAGACCTAGTACGTTCAAAGATAATGACAATGGGAGAGACAGCGAGAAGGGGCGTGTGAAGTGCGTTGAGATTTTGTGCGAGGTTACGTAGCCGAGCAGGCGGGCCAAGAGGGGAAGGGCGTAGGATATGTCTTTGGAAGAATGCGAATTAATAGGGGGTGTATTCTGCGTTTAGTACTGTTAATGGGAATGAGCTTACAGAATCCGGTGGTGGCTATAGAGATGATGGTATTAAAGCCTGTTACCGTGCCGAAGTAGATGGAGTTGAACGCCATCTGCACGAGTGTCGTTGCAAGGATAGCGCTGAGAGGGATGTGTCGTTTGCTGGTTACTTTGGACAGAGTTGTGGAAAAAGGAAGACCACGGTCTCTAGCGAAGGCGAAAAGGGATCTTGACCCCTCTGCGATCAAACTAACCGAGCAAATGAGGACTATCAGCGTCATCATACTTGCCATGAAGCAAGCTCCGACTCTGCTATTCGTTGAGTCGTAGAAGATCTGGATGACCGGGACCCCGGTGGTAGATGCCGCAGTTATCTCAATATCGCCAATGCAAAAGCACAATGTGAGTAAGAAGACGAAGCCAGTAACGGCACCGAGTCCCACGGACATAATCATGGCTCTCGGGGCGTCTCGTGAAGGATGTGTCATTTCGTCAGTCATATGGCTTGGTGCGTCGTAGCAGCACTTACCGAAGAAGCTTTGCAGGATGCCTATGATGGTGGCCATTGCCTGGCCGAAGCCGGTGAAATTCTGAAAGTCCTGGGAAACAAAAGAGGCCGACTGCCTATGCCTGTTAGTGGCCAGGAGGGTGATAGTGATGACAATAAAGGAGCAAATGTTCCAGATCAGGATCATTCGCGACAGCCGACTGAGGATATGGGGTGCGAAGATATTGACGAGGAGAGCGCTGAAAGCCACAGCGTACGTGACGAGGACGGTTTGCCAGCGCTCAATGGTGAAGCCGGGGAAGACCAGGTTCGCTTGCCCGAGGATGAAGTTGGATGCGACGGAGTTGTTGACGGCGCCCATGGCCAAGATGCCGGTAAGCATGAACCAGCCTGTGATGTAGGAGAGCTGACGGGAGACTTTGGAAGGTGCGAGGAGGGCAACCCAGGAGTATTGGCCTCCAGCGACGGGCCACCGCGAGCACATCTCGGCCATGGACAAGGCGACGGTCGAGGTGACGACGCAGACGCCAATCCAGCCAAAAACCATGACAGGGGGTCCGCCAGCTTTGACCCCGATGATGAAGACTCCGCTAAGGGCTGTCCAGCTGATGATTAAAAGGGTCAGCTTGTGTCTTGATCTAGGATCCTCCACGACGACTTACCAAGTGACGATACTGAAGCTGAACCCGATCATGTCTACCAGACTAAAGGACCGTCGGAGCTCTGTCTCGTCAGCCTCACTCGAATAGTCGTCTTGTCAATAATCGTACCCTGTTTGTAGCCCAAATTTTTTCCAAGGCCATTTCCTCGCCGGCCGCTGACGCAAACACATTTTGATTCTCTTCTGCAGCTTCCATCTTGATGAGACCTTCTTTTTCTGAACTTTCTGTTCTATAGATGGAGGATGACGCGCTTCATCTAAATCTTCCTGTGTAAAGGCCCGTTATCAGTATATCACAGTATATCATCATGCAGGGATGGTATGAAGGCTAGGCTTATCTCTTACCTACCCCATGTCTCCAACATGTTGATAAGACGAAATTGGCCAGATCCCCAGCAGTTGTCACCTCCAATTTAGTCGTCAGCAGTATTCCATCGTCACCATCCTGCGATACACAAGTAATCGGTAATCTTTGTGCAGACCTGCACCTTCACAGCGGTCGCTCTGTCCGACCCCAAGCCGTCGGCTAGACCGAATCATACCACATTCGTCACATATCCAAAAAGAAAACAATATATATATATATATATATATATAAGCAGTGATTACACAACAGTGTGGCTTATAGCCCTGCTAACGAAGGCAACAGACTGGGCCGTTTTCTTGCTCATCGTAAGTTGATATCTGCAGACTACCCTGTATTGCAAGGTAGTCGACGCCTTCTGCTGATTACCGCAGTACTTCATTCCTCCCACCACAGCACTTTCTCCAGGGTCCAGTTCCAAGACTGACCTGACCAGATGGGCCTCATAGTCCTGTTCATAGTCCTCCTCCTTCTTTCAATTATCATCCGCTCCCTTTACCTGCTCTACGGGCACCCCTCTCCTCAGTTCCTGGCCCCAAACTCGCCGCCTGCACATCCCTCTGGCTCGCCTACCACACCTACATCGGCGACGAATGTAGCACCCTCTTCGCGTTACATCAGAGATATGGACCCGTGCTGCGTATCGCCCCAAACGACGTTGATATTGCCTCTGGTGACGCGATAGAACCCATCTACCTAGCGCGCGGGGGGTTCCCCAAGACCCCAGTGTACTCTTAAGTTCGACGTTGGCGGACACAGCACGATCTTCTCGACATTGACCTTACCAGAGCGGGCGAGTCGAGCCAAGGCCGTGGCGCCACTTTTCTCGACGGCGTCGATCCGTAACTCGCAAGAGAGGTTGCTGGAAGTTGTAGATGATTTCGTGGACCGGTTGCGACAGGGGGCCCAGTCTGGCCGGCCGGTCAATGTGCTGGGCCTGGCTAGGGCTATGGCGAGATGCTGTGAGTGCGTACCTCTTCCAAGAGCGGTATGGGGCGCTTGACGAGAACGCGGAGGTTATGTCTGCCTCACCGTTTGTGGATGCGTATGTGGGTGTTGGCGCGTTCTTCAACTTTGCCTATGGCCGCGTAGGCGAGTCTCTAATCAGTCTTGTTGGATACCTGACTCAGTCCACTGGGACGGCCAAGTCCTTTACGGCGATCGATGACTACACCAGCCGGTTGGTGAGGCGGTTCCCAAAAGCGGCAGCTACCAGAGTCGTCTCCTGGAACGGGTCTCACTGCGCCAGACGCAGATTGAGATCAAAGATGTCTGTTTTGCAGGGACGGACTCGACGGGCATGAATGTTGCAACAATTATCTGGTACTTGGCGAAATATCCTGAAATGTTAGTTTCCTCCTCGATATAGTTGCCAGGGTAGGGCTCATATGTTGTCTTGTGGGGATATAGATACACCAAACTCCGCACTGCCCTCCAAGACAACCCCCAGACGGCGACCCTCTTTCAACCCCGTACCTCCGCGCCGTCATCCGAGAAGGACTTCGCCTCTCCTGGGCAAATCCTATCCGCCTTCCGCGCTCCGTGCCTGCCGGCGGCTGGGAATACAAATCCTGCTTTTCCCCGGCAGGGACAAGCGTCGGCGTCTCGGCGTGGCAATTGCACCAGGAGGAAAGCGTCTTCCCCAATTCCTTATCCTTCGATCCAGAACGGTGGCTGGAGTCGAATGTGACAGACGACATGCTGAACAATTTCTTCGCGTTTGGCAAGGGAACGAGGGCGTGTTTTGCGTAGAATCTAGGAACCGCGGAAGTGACGCTTGCCATCTGGAAGGTTGTGGAGAACGATATGCTTAGGGGCGCTAGGGTTATTGATAATGACGGGAGGGAGGCGAGATTCAGATTTTGCAGTGGTTTAATAGTAGGGTTAAAGGGGAAGAAATTCTTGTGCAGTGGATTGATAGGTGAGGAGCTGGGTATAAATGAATCGTGAACGAAAGGGGATAGATACTTGTGCGTGCAGTAGCCCTCAAAAATCCACTCCGCCAACCCCATTTCCAGAAACATGCACCCCATGAAACCCAAAACCCACAGCCCCATTAACACTTGCCCTGCCAATCTCCTTCATATTTCCAGCATCAAGGACGAGCAAGTAACTACTCCCGCTCCGCCCATCCAACACAACACTAAGCAAGACTCCGTCATCCTCTTCTTTGCCTTCCGGATCCGCAACAAAGATCGCTTCCCCGGGTGATTGTGCATGCTCAGACCAGATTTTTGTTTCGCCGGTAAGAGAGTCGAACTTCACTATCCCATCGACAAAGGTTGACAGCCCGCGGTCAGTAACGGCGTATGCATATCGGTGGGGTTGTGTGATATAGGAGGGGTTTAGGGTTGCGAGTTCCGGGGAGAGCGCGTGACAAGCGGTTGAGACGAGGATAGCTTTTAACGGGACTAGGGGCTCTGGTTCTTCTCCTTCCCTACGAAAGGAGGCGGGTATAGCAGGTAACCGGAACCGCGCAATGCGAGTTTGCATCTTTCCGCCATTATTCACAGCACTAGGCTCGAGGCGCCCTGCGCTTGATGAAGAGACAAGATACTCGTAGTAAAGCTTGTGCAAAATGTCGGGATTTTCGTACATAATACACTCGGCCACGATGTCTCTTTGTGAGGTTGAAGAGTCACTTGGGTTGCTTGTCTCCTGCCACGCATTGATGGTATGGAAGCAGAAGAACGCCTGACTTTCGTAAATTGCAACAAGTCCTCGGCCGTGTCTCCGATCAACAACGTACCACCTCGCCGGAATTTGGTCATCAAACTCCTTAATAGCCCCAATGTACGAGCCCGGCTTCTTCATAAATCCCTCAGGGGTCAAGTGCGCATTCCAAACACAGACAACGACGTAATCCCCCGTCAGGAAAAACGAATGCAAATACGCTGGTGCAGCGGTAAACGCAGCAAGGATAGACGTTTCCTCCGTCTTAGCGGAGACACGAAACACGCGGTATGTAGGTGTCCCCGAAGAGAAAGAGAGGTTGTAGTTGTATACATCTCCAGTCTCAGGGTCTGATTTTGCATGCGAGGCGGAGAGGGGCCCCGTTAGCTCTGAATGGAGGATTTCTTGGGTAGCTAGGGCTAGGGGCTCGAGGGTCGAAGGGTGGAGCTGTTTGTAGGTTGAATTGTCTGTTTTGGCGGTTAGAGTTTTGACCCCACCGGATGTATTTAGTTTCTCGTTGGCGCTTGAAACTGACGATGAGGCTGGAGGGTTTAGCCCTGGCATGTTGATAGAGAGTGTAACTCCGGTGTTGATAAAGGAAGGGCTGTCATGGCGTGGCTCGTAAGTTGATTGGACTTTTGAGTATATTGCCTCGCATGGGTCTGGCCTGGATCCGCCGAAACTAAATCTGTCACCTAAGGAGCCTGTCTCATGTGCATAATCTATCATGTCATCTGTTGAGAAACGGGAGTTGTAGAATACGCGCATGGATGAGTCTGGGCTCTCTGGAGGGACGAGCTGGAATCGATGAGTTTGGCTGAACCCGTCGAACCAATGTGAGACTTGGAATGTGTTTCCGTGCTTTGTATCGACTTTGTACCGGCCTGGGCCCGTTCTGTAGAGGGTTCCTGCTGCGTAATGTGGGATGCTACCGGTCACAGATAGCTCAATAGGAGTTTTTTGCTCATGGTTGGCGTCGAACTGCGCGTTGTTAGAAAATTCTTTAGTGCTCAGTACTTGATGACTTACGCCTTGTTCATTCGGCCAGTCATTGAAGTGGACGCTGGTATCGGTTGCTTTAATGTTTTGCATGTTTCTATTATATCAACACTTAATGTGAACCAAGACGCTCCGACGGATGGCATCCAATTCATTAGGCGGACAGCCTTGTGTATTTATACGATCCATTTGACCCATCCCATTCTCAACTTGCTTATGCGGAAGTCTACTTCGGAGGTGATCGCCGCAAGACTCCGCGGCCAGTAGCCAGTAGGAAGCCATTGTAAGCGATATCAAGATGCCGGGGGATAGCACTGGCGTATTGGCGAATCATTTTTATGATTATGCGAACCGGGACTTGGCAGGCCCGGGAGGCCGAGTCCGAGTCCATGGGTACGTCAGCTGTGCCCCTGGGCCGCTTCGATGTGAGTTTCAGATATCGTAACTCCACGACTATATGATTCACTTGCCGTTGCTTCAAATGCTATAGAGCCTATGGTCGACTTCGCTCGCCTGTGTAATTAGCAGAAAAGGGCTAGAAAAGGCTAGTGAAGTCGACTATACGCCCTATAGCAGACGTCCGCAGAAGCATAGAAATTCTGGGGGCCGAGAGTCCAGGTGGTCTCCGTTGATTCGGATGCAGGTCGACGATCTAGGGCTGCATGGTTGGGAAGCTGACCGATGTCATGGCTGCCAGCGGGTCCTTCCACCCCGGGGAACCTCCGCATTTTACTTTGCCCCATGGCAGTAGGGGTATTAGCGTTTCCCAGGCGATCGTAAGAGCATGTCCTCCCTCGCGAGTGACACTCCGAACATGGCTCGCCTCCGGAACACGACCTCTTCGATCTCGCGCAACTGTCACATGCGTGTTTTTCTTTGCCTCCATGTCGAGGCTCAGGAATAGCCTTACCAATGCGTATACGGGCAGAGCATGATTTCCAGTGTCGTCTTAGCACGTCTCTATCGGGAACAAGTCAGGGATTAGCGAGGTTGAGGAAACTGCTGCTCAAGAGGCACGAACCCTCGTTTGTATACGCAACCGCAGTAATCACAACTGTATGGCCTAACTGTTCTATCTATTAGACATTAGCACGTAGTTTCTCGAGGTTACCGTCCTCCATAATCCTGACGTACGTGTTGCTGAATGACGCTTGAAATGATCCACCCGCTGGAAGACGGCGGAGCAGACGTCGCAGGTCCACAAGTTCAGGGATTTAAATCCCCAGCGGACCGCGTCCGGCTCTCCATAGGTGTCCGGCTTTCCATAGGCTAGATCCAGAAACGACTCAGATGTCATGGCTGTTAGTCAATGAAGGCCTTGCGAGGTGAGATATCGCCAAACTCAGTAGGCAGCCCCGGTGGCAGTTCGGATGTCACTCAACATCGATATGGCAAAGGTTGCTACTTTTCCAGACAAAGAAGAAGACCGTTTGAAGCGGGGGAATCCGCCCAGCTCATCGCGTCCAAGGACTCATTAGCCGAGAGGTTGAGACGGCGATGAGTGGTGGTGTCGGAAAGATCTGGACACCATGACCGGCGGGATTCCCCCACATCCGTATTTGGCCCCAACCCAACAAGGTAAAACGACACATCTTTTGGATTAATCAAATCGCAGAGTTAACTAACGAATTCAAGTTACCTACTCAAATCAAGAACTCTCCGATCATCTGCCATCCGCCACAATGCACCACTGCTCGCCTGTTCCAAGAGCCACTCCTGGCATATCGAGATATCATCATTATCCCTGCCAAATGGCGTCCGCAGCGAAAGATAGCTAGCTACCGAATCTGACCTTGAGTCTATGTCCCCAGGACCATGCACACCAAAATACCGCGATGCTTCCAACCGCCCAACAAATGACCTCTGCCACGTCTCCTCATCAACCTGGAAAGTATGCGAAAATCCCGAACCGGTATTTACTATGATAAGCTGCTGCAATGACGGCAGAGACTCTGGGTCTATTCCCTCCGGGGATACATCCTCGGTTAGACCGTCGGGTAGGACAAGGACAAGGTGAGTCAGGTTTGAGCACCGTCGAAGGCCCTCGATGAACTGACTAGAGTCGACGGCGACGTTGTACAGCGCCAGACGCTGCAGGTTCGGCCAGAGGGACCAGACTGCTGGCTCATACTCTTGCTCCTGCCCTTGTTCTTGCGCTTGTAGATCTATAGTGTATGTGTCGAGGTAGAGCTCGTCGCGGATAGAAACAAACTCTCTGAGCTGGGTCATACGAGAGAAGGCGGCGCGGAGGACTGGGCGTAGTTGATATACGTCGTCCTCGGGATAGAGATGGCGGAGAGGCATGTCGATGATAAGGCTAGTTAGGTTCGCACTTATTATGGCTGATAGGTCGTCTATTTGGTGCACGAGTGGCGGGATGTTGAGGTTGTTTGCTGAGAATGGGGACAGGAAGAGTCTCATCGACGAGGACTGACTATCGTTCGCAAATAAAGTGCCCTTCTTCAGTAGTAGGTTCAGTCGATGGGCGGAACTGATGTAGAGACAGTGTTTCAATAGCAGTTTTTTCGCGGCACGCGAGACCAGCTTGCAAACCAGCGTCAAGCTGAGGAGTGTGCGAGTGATTACATGACCTGGGCTGAACACAACTGGGGAATTCGAGGGCAATAGACAGTCAACGACAAACAGGATCAACTCAGCGGGGAGTTCTGCCTGGATCATGACTTGGAGTCGTCGTTGGCGTGAATGCAATGATATAGAAGACCGATTGAGATCTGGAAGATATCCAGGTGCAGATCATTTGTGAAGGAGCTGTAAACGCAGCGGAACACGCAGGGCTAACTGCGCGGCAACACCGACGAAAAGCGAAACATGATAAAATTGAGCAACAAATCTGAGCTGCTAGACTCCGATATATCCTGAAAAGTAAAAGGTAAGTAAATTCCTAAGGTATTTCCATCCTGGCGGCTCTGCAGGATGAGTGGCCAGTGCTGCAGCTTTCTGCTCGAACTGGTATGGTCATTTTGTGCCTAAATCTGCCCGGAATCCTGATTACTGCACATAAATACTAGTATCATCGTACAGCCTGAAACATCCCTGCATGGCGATCATTATCTACTTTATATAGATTTGTATAAATTTGACTACATGAACAGAACATTAATAATAGCACTCTGGCCTCTCCTTCGCCGTTTCTGGATCCAGCATCACGGCTTCGTCAACAAGTGGGCCCGTCTCGGCGACTAATTCTGGGGTGTAGATCCCGACCACGCGAGCGCCGAGCGCTCAAGGTGCAGCTGCTGTCCAACAGGACCAACACCCTGGGGATGAGCACAGTACTCTCCACGAGCGGAGCGTCGACCGATTCTTGCCCGTTGCGATTCGGCCCGGCTGAAGCAGAAGGGACCTCAAGAATTGGATCGGTTCCGAGCCCCGGGGACTCAAGGCTGGCCCCTCGCTAAACCTCATCAATCTTTGGTTTCGGGGACCATCAGTTACTCGTTTACGCCATCCTAACGAAGGGCTTTGTTCGCTCCTGGTCCCCGAGACAAAAATGTGCTGTTTCTTGGCTGGGTGGTTCGCCCCGGCTCTGGCCTTTTCCTTGTATCTCTTCTTTGTCGAGGTTGTGCAGGGATGGGCCGCGTAAACTTCCGCCACTGTCCAACTTCAGCCTGAGTTCACGATGTTCACCCCAATCCACACTTCGCTGGGTGCTTTATTGCTATACCAGAGCTCCTCTAGCCTCCTCCTTCACAATGGCTCGGTTTTGGGCGTCTCTTCGCTCCTTTCAGGGGTCATGCTCAGCCCGAGTCGAGACAACGTCCCCATCATAGCTGGCTTGCTGTCAAGCGTGGTTCCAATCTATCTATTCATGCCCTCGCTGCTGCCCACATACCCAGCAGCACCGTCGTCATGGGCCTCCTTGTTGTCCACCGTGGGCACAGGGTTTCTGCTTGGTTGGGGAACAAAGGTAGGTTGAGTCAGAGTTAGGTGACAAGGCGGCTCGACTAACACAGAACTGGTAGAATGGTAGAGGTTGTACTTCGGGCCATATGCTCTGCGGTCTCTCACGTTTATCACCACGCTCGCTTGTAGCAACGGCCATTTTCGTCACAACAGCTTTGATAACAGCCAATTTCGTGTCGGAGATCCCACCCTGCCGAGCTGGCATCCCTTGCTATACACCCCTCTACCCTTCAGGCTTTGAGCTTGCATTTATGAGTGGTGTAACGGCCATCACGTTCATAACAAACGCGCTTGTCGTCCCACGAACACTGGACAGATCGGACAGATCGAGGCTTATTTTTACCTATCTGGCGGGAATCCAATTTGGAACTGGACTGCTCATCTCAGGAATGGCTGATCCGGTCAAAGTCCTTCGCTTTTTCGCCTTCGCCACCGATCCCGCTCGTTTTGATCCATCCTTGGCACTCGTTATTCTTTTTGGTATCTTGCCGTCGCTCATCACCTATCTATCAGTGAAGCCTGGCCGGATTCTCAACAATGACAAAGACAAGCAGGCGAAACCAACGCTAGCGGACACCTATCGACTCCCCACAGCTACGGTTGCTGATATTGACTGGCGTTTTGTGACTGGAGCAATTGTGTTTGGGGTAGCTTGGGGATTGCGAGGAGTATGCCCTGGGCCCGCAGTGCTGCGCTCAGTGCTTCAGCCCACATGGGGTTTTGCGCAAATGGCTGGGTATTTGTTGGGCAGCTTGATATGAGCTTTGGGGGCGTAAACTGAAGGCAGAAACAGAAAAAGCTGTAGACTTATAGATCTTGTCAATCCTTATAGAATACTGAAATCCGACAGTTTCGATTCATGTTCAATGACTATGCAACGGTTAGAACGTAGCTCAACCGCAAACATACATAAATTGAAACAAGGAAGAATTGATAGACCCGAAAATCTAGTGTATAGATACATTGAACGGGGGATCAAAGGAACAAAATCAGGTATGGCTTACAATTCAGTCTTGTCAGAGTTGCGCTTTTTCGTCTTTGTTTCTGGCATGAAGCCCTCCAGTTCTATCCACTCGGCAGCAAAACCAGCAATTAGAAGACTCCAGTCTTCTACCGTGTCGATATCCAGGTGTTCAGCATCGTCCTTCATGGTGTGCCAGACGCTTGGAAATCCGCCACGCGTAGGTGAGTAGTCGATGACGTGCAGGACATCCACTCCACGTTTAAGGAATGGGACATGGTCATCTCCCAAGCTACCATAATAAGATAATTGCCGCTCATTTGTTGAGCTGTCAGGAAACCAGGTCTCGCCGTTCGACTTGAACATCTTTAGATCCCTAAGGCGACGTTCAACATTCGCCAGCTTCTGATAGGCCCAGTGCGTCGTTCGATAATAAGAGTGAATTATCGGGTTTTTGGAACCCAGTAAGTCCAAGAGAACGAACAGGGATATGGATGAAAGCGGTGTTTTGTAAACCGATATGGCTGGATTTACTTCAGAGTCCCAATGTTGGGCAAGTGAGCGAGCCCCATACAAGGAATCAGTGTCAGTCCATACTTTAAAGGCTTCTTCGCCGTCCAAGAAAAGAACCTGGATTCCGTGGTACTCGAGGTAATCGTTAGGAGAGCTGGATTCCCATTTCTTTGTCAAGGCCTCGTCGATACTGCGCATTGCATGCATAATCATCGCACACGGAGCAGCGCTATCAATGGCTCCAATAAAGCCTTTAGGCTCGTATTTACTATCGTAATGGGCGACGAGGGTCAATCTTCCCACGTCGCCCTTGGCTGCGAAGGGAGGATCCCGATAGGCGATGAAGTTCACAAAAGGGACCTCCTTCCCATCTGACACGGGTGTCGTAGACGTTGAGTTCTGAAACTCGACGTTCCACTTCGGGAGTGAGTTCCGGAAGAAATCGACAAAATGATTAAGAACCGCCGTAGATCCAGCAGTTCCAGGGACACGAGGGATGAGAATGGGCGAGAGGATGGCGCCGTCGTGGATATCAAAGTCCTTTCCCGGCCGGGGAAGCGCCTTTAGGGCCGCGTCTGACACGTCCCGATATGCGCCACTGAGCGAAAGAAAATACGAAACGGCAAGCCATACCGAGAGCAGCGGGAGAAGCCCGCCCGGAGAAGCGAACCTCATCGCGTCTGACGAAGAGTAAGTTACGGGAGATGTAGAGAGATAGTCGTTGGTGCCACTTGGAAGTTGTCCAGATGTCTCCTGTAACCCACTAAGCCCAATTAGACAGTCAGCAGCCAAGCCCGCGGCGATCAGTTCAGCTTTCAGGTCAGCTTCAACTTTCCGCTCTCTGCGGACTATACAAACCCGCTTAAAGAGCTCCAAAAGGGCAGTTCTTCTTGCAATTGCGGTCGCGGTCTACTTGACAGCAGAAATATCTTGCTCAAATAAATCAAGATGAGGGTATCCGTCCTGTTCCATCCTCAGGTGCGCTCCGCGCTTCCCCGGCCCGTGCGGAGAGAGCTTTGCAACAGTTTGCTGTTTACCCGATACAAGACGACTGGCACTACGCCTCAGCCTCCTAAGAACGCAAGCGCTCCTCAGAAGCCAGAATATCGTCCCATCAATGCTCCGCGGACCCCGCAACCTTCCTCCACACATGCGAAGACTGCCCTGCGAAGAGGTAACGCTAGAACCCGCGAAGATCGATTGAAGCGGTGCTGATATTGCTTGCAGGACCCCCCGAGAGGATACTCATCTACCATGGAGGAACCGGTCGTACTATGTTCCTTGGGATGCTGCGGATAACGACCATCTTTCTGTTCGGGGTTTCTGTCTTAGTGGTTGCTCCAGCCTTCATGTCGTCCGACTTTCCGTGGTATCTAGGCCCAGCTAGTAAGGACACTTTGCCCGCACAAACACAATCATTTTCACTAACACTCTTCTCACTAGTTGTCGTTGGAGGCGCCTTGCCTATGCTATTCGTATCTTATACATCTGCTCCCTACGTGAACTTTGTCCACCTTGCCTTGCCCATTTCCGTTCGGCGGTCGCGAGAACAAGCCGTTCAATATGCAAAGAAACTCCCCCCAACCGCTACGTTATATATAAACACCATGAAGTTCAATACTATTCCGAGACAGACCGAGGTGCGACTGGCCGATCTCGTCCCGGACAAGTCCAAGATCCGTCCCGTGAGTTTTCGAAATCAGAACCCTGCCCCATCGCCCTGGTGGAGGGGAAAGACTCTGCAGCAGTTTTACACAGCAGAGAAAAGCAAGCCCGGAAAGGACTCAAGGACTTTTTATCCAGAGCTGTGGGAGCATGTTTACAAACAGATACAGAACCGCTCAGTGAAAGGCAATTGAAATCACTATTTCCAGAGCCATTCGCCAATGTAGCTGTAACTCCGGGATCTTTTCTTTGCTCTCACTGATGCCAGTAGCTCAAGTGGCCTTTTCTCACAATCTGCTCACTCACAGGTTGAGCCCGGGGTTCGGCTGGAGAGCATAAACACAATAGCTCAGTTGCGCAAATGGTCTTGTGTTAAACGACTTTCAAACCTTCATTCACCTCACCTCTACCTTCTATTAACTTGACTTTCTGTTTGCTCATATTCACTATCCTGTTTCCTTTCTTTATTCTCCTTATAAATATCCGCTTTCCTCAAGCTCGTTCCTCAAACTCCAATTCTCCTTGCAAGCATCCAGCTTTCAAAATCGCTCATCCTTAAGCTGCTCCATTCAATCAGCAATGGCCGCTGCTGGCAAAGGAAAATCAGAGGGCCTCTTAGGTATTACTCAAAGCGACGCCAGGATTCTCCTCCTGGGCATCCTCTCCGCAGACAACGCAGGCAAGGTAGGTTACACCTATCAGCAATTTTACATGCGACAAAACATATCTTACCGGCACCTATACGGCATATACGGCATATACGCTAACACCTGATAACACCTAGATCGATTTCAAGAAACTCTCTGTTATTGCTCCCTACAAAAATCCCGCCACCGCTTACAGCGCGTACCGTCAGGCAAGGAAGAGGTTTTACGCTGCAAATGGCACCGTAGATCCCAGTTCATCTGGCGCGCAGGCAACTCCGCCTAAGAAAGCCCCGGCGAAGAAAAAGGGCGCTGCTGCGGCTGTCGACAGTGAATCCGCCAATGAAGATGGCGATTCCCTTGTCGAAGGCGCAGAGCCAGTCTCTCCGACTCCGACTCCCAAACCAAAGCGCCAGCGCAAGACCGCACCCAAGCCGCAGGTTGTTATCGAGAACGAAGCTGAAACGGATCAGTAAGTATGGCAACCTTCCTCCGCGTTTAGGTCGACCATTGTATTTCTTGGAAAACGAGCACCGGGCCGGATTATGTACTGATTCAATACAGTGACTCTGACAATTCTTCCCTCAAGCCTGAGCAGAAGCAGCTCGAGGCAGACCTCACCAACGCCATCAAATCCGAGGGCCAATACACCCCAAGACTTCATCGCTGGAAAACCGATGAAGAACAAATCATGACGGACATCAACCTCGACGCTGAATTCGAGGAAATGGAGCGCAACAAGCAGTTATCTGAATCCCGGCGTAGCAGTGCAAGGCTCGCTCCTTTGCCTGAATAGGTGGTCCAGGGCTTTGCATCTAGAACACTTATCTGCTTCGGGGCTGGAAGCTGGTAATGAGGCTTGAATTCGTTGGGTTAGTTCTTTCGTATGATGCGCCGCGTTTTTCCTTCCCCTTTTCCTTTCTTTCGGGCTGTGCTTACGGATGAGAAGAACGAGCATGGTTTTTGCTGGATATGAGGATACTGTCTACTCCATTCGACAGTCCTTTGGTTGTTTTCTCTTTTGTCGCACTTCGGGGCCCATCAACCAAGCTCGCTCAGTTTGTTCGTTTCAATACATCTTCGACGATGGCACCGCCTGGTTCCGTATGTATTATTTGACCTGGGGGCCTTGTAAAAGCAGAAAATCCAATAAAAGAAAATTGCCATGATCTAATTCTTATGGATAACAGGGATACCTGTCGAAACCCGAGATTTTATTACAGTAGCTCTACACACCAGAACGCCAGAGACTCTAAAATCATCAAACTTGAAGATGGCCTCAAAAACAACACGCACAGAGCAGACAAACATATTAACAGGTGGCGTAAAAAAAAAAAAATTCACAACCCGGTGTAGTTCGCAGATTAAATAAGGAGAAATCAAACAAGCGCATTCAGTAAACGGAATGCCTCAGAGCGCTTCAATGGCTCTCCGAAGAACCTCTAAGCTCCTGTCGGTGATAGCTGCAGAGCTATCATCCTCGCCCTCCTTGGTCTCACGAAGAGCCCATGCAACGTCACTCCACCAGCCGAGACCGACAAGTCCGCCGCCCTTCCGCCGCTCAAGGCTTTCCGTTAGCCGGCTGGTGTGTTCCCATTGCTTAGCTGCAACCTCAGCGCGCTCAATCACCTTATTTGAAATTCCGCACATTGCCGCACAGTGCATGCCGAAACTCCCCTCAGCAACGCCATCTTCAAGCTTGTACAAGAACGTGACTTGACGCTCGTTCTCGTCAACGTGAATTTTCATTCGCTTCGGCTTTATTTCAGGATGGTTCTCAAATTCGGCGGCCAGGGAATGATAGTGGGTTGCGAAGAACCCTAATGCGCCGATGTGCGTAGCGACGTGGTGAAGGACGGCTTGGGCGACAGCTACTCCATCATAGGAGCTAGTTCCACGGCCCAATTCGTCGAGAATAACGAGAGAGCGGGGGGTCGCTTCTGATAGAATCTTCTTGGTCTCCGATAGTTCAACAAAGAATGTGGACTGGGCTGCGAAAATGTTGTCGTTCGCGCCGAGGCGGGACATGATGCGGTCCACTGGGGTTAGGCGGGCGGACCTGCAGGGGAGATAACAACCGACTTGCGCCATGATTACTGCAACACAAGTCTGGATCGGTTAGTAGGATACGCATGGAGAGATAACAGGTGCTTACCATGCGAAGCAGAGTTGACTTTCCGGCGGCGTTGGCTCCGGTGAGTAGGTCAATATTGGGGCCACTGCCACCCAGTTGTATATCGTTGGGAATAAAGTCATCAACAGAGGAGATAAGGCAAGGATGTCGAAGCTCCTCAAACTCTAAAACACTGCGTTCATCCTCAACGAATGTAGGACGACAGCTTGGTTCGCCTAGACTGGACGATGCCTTGGCTAGACTAATAAGGCAGTCTAGCTGTGAGACAACCCGAACAGCAGAGAGCCAGGTGGAATAATGCTGGTCAAATCGTGCATAGAATCGTTTAGAGACCTCTTTCACAATTTGACTATGCGTTTCCTGAGCTTCTAGCAGCTTGCGAATGGTTGTTCGGAGCTCAGGGAAATAATAGCGTTTGACTTGCTTGGTAGCAGACATCTGATCCCAGTTCCTTGGGACGTTCTTCACTTTGATTGGCACCTCCATCTGGTAAATCTCTTTCCCGTTGTCCCTGTAGCAGATAGCTGTAGAGCCTAATTCCCGCCGGGTCCGCTTTAGAAGATCATCAAGGTCTTGGTGCAGCTGTCTGATGGTCTCTTGGGAGCTATCAAAGTCTTCCTCAACCCCTGGCTTGGGAACCAAGATCCCGGACTCCTTCGCTTGATTGTGGTCGAATGCAGTTTTCCAATACTCCAATAATTCTGTCAGGTCAGGCATGGACTTGATTAGCTGCCCAATAACACCTTCTCCAGAGCCACTATCTTTGAGCAAGCTCATGGTGTACTCAATCTGTTCAAAGCCTTCAAGAACTCTTACAAAATCTTGCGCCCTGCAATTCGCGGCGTGAATACGGGATATGAGGCGTTCCAGATCAGGCATCTTAGTGAGTTGTGAAGCAAATTGGTCCCGTACACTGGAATCAGCGTTTAGGGCATCCACAGCATCTAACCGGGCGTTGATGCGTTTTGGATCTATTAATGGGTGGCATACCCATTGCTTAAACATTCTTTTTCCAAAGGGCGTCATGCAGCGATTGAGGAGCTGGAAAAGCGTTCCATCAACACCCCCATCAAAGGAATTCGCAAAGATTTCCATATTGATAAGAGTCTGGCCATCTAGGACAAGGCTAGACGCCTTCTTTATTGGATCGTACCAGGAGAAGTTGCCGATTGTTATCAGATCCCGCTCGAGTTTTAGGAGCCTGAGATATTGTACCAGCGCTCCAAAAGCCGACATGACAAGCTCCTTGTCGCGGGCTTGACGAAGAGCCTCTGGCCACGCGTGGATATTATCGTTATCTTGAGAGACAAAATATTCACTCGCATCGAGTTCCTTGACGGTAATATCGGCCTCCCAAAATTCCTTGCCTGGTTTGAGGTAGTTCCAGATTGTTGTCGGTCCAGTATTGTTCTTTAAAATGCGCAGAGCTTTCTGAGAGACAGTTGACTTCTCGAGAAGAAGCTCTTGCGGGCGCGTTTGCGCCACGAATGTTTCAAACTTGGTCATATCCACGTCGTCGACAAACTCCGTGAAGAAAAATTGACCCGTTGCGGTATCCACAAAAGCGATTCCAAAGGCCGGAAGATTCTCAATAATAGCTTCTTTAATTGCCACGCAGAACGTTGACATGTCGTCTTGGAGCATGGCACCTTCAACGAGCGTGCCCGCCGTGAGAACACAGGCCAGCTCTCGTCTAATGATCTTCTCTTCCTTACCACCGCCCTTCTTGCCATCTCGTTCACGCATTTCCTTTCCGAGAGCTGATTCGGACTGGTCTACTCTTGCAATCTTAAATCCTTTGGCCACAAATTGGTTTGCCCAGTGGTCCAAGCTCGATTCCGGAACTCCAACCATGCGCATATTAACCCGGTCAGTGAGTTTTAGATCAAACAATTGATGTCCGATTGTGGCGTCATTCTCATACAGTTCATAGAACTTGCCCTTTTTGAAAAAGACCACAGTGTCCCAAAACTTTTGCTTGATCTCCCAGTACTGCTTCTCAAAAGGAGAGAATTTTGACCAAGCGAGAGGAGGGATATATAGTGTCCTGGGGTCGTATTCAGGGTCTCCAATCGGATGGCCATCGATATCCCGGATATTAGCAAGCCAAGGATAACGTTGCTCAGGTTCGGTGGTATGAGCCTTTGGCTTGGCAGAACTTGATGAGGTCTTGCTAGTAGTCCTCGTTATGACTCGAGCCTCGCGGGGCTCCAGATTATTGGGATCATATGTCCACTTCAAAGCGGAGCCCGATGAAGCCTCAGGGAGGATAAGATCGGAGTCTTCGTCAACCGCATGTGGGGGAGGCATAGAAGAGGACTTGCTCTTCGGCTGGGCGGCAGGCTTCTTTCGCTTTTTGGACGGTCTTGACTCGCCGTCTGAATCGTCTGGCACGATAAAGTCATCCATTTCTGAAAAAGAAAAATCAGTGACCATAAGCTGGGATGAAACGCTCATACAACTGACCATCCTCGGAGTATCCTGCATTGTTTTCATCCTCTTCGAACTCATCGTCACTTTCAGGCGATAACTTTCTCCTCTTCGAGGCGCGGCTGTTCTTTCGAGTAGGTCGGAATATCTCATCGTCATCGTCTTCACCTTCGGAGTCAGATTCAACATAGTTGACTTTCTTGGTAGACTAAGCAGTAAGAGAGTTATCAGCATGGCTTGCAAAAGAGCAATAATTTTTAGATAGAGGGATTTTACCCGGCGTGACGGGGAACTTGATGTTTTCTTCAAGTCTTCAAGGTTCATCTGCAATCAACCAAACACTGATTAGAAGGATTCAAACTCGAAGCACGCTACGATCATACCTGCGTCTTATCCTCCGCATCGTCATCTGGTATTCCCAATTCAGAACTCAGCACTGGCGGCAAGTCTTGCGTGAATTTGGAGGCGATCTTCGCGGATTTCTCGTCGCGCTTGACGGATTCAGCGGCTCTCTGGGCCGGCGACGAAGCGTGTTCCCCATTGCGCGTGGAGGGAGTAGATGGAGAAGATTTCTGGAAAAACCCCAGGATTGACTTTTGGTTTTTCATGTTCTGTGTGCTTGAATTCGACCGTTTCAGCGGAGTCGCCGCGGGAGGGGATGAAGCGAGTGGTCCTTTGGCCATTCTGCGTCAACGATGCACAATATCAACTGTTGAGTCTATTATCAAATCATGTCAAGAACTGAGTAGCAATAGTTGGGCGAGCAAAAAACTGCAGGGGGAAGATGAGTATAGAGGTGGTAAGGGGCATGGGAATGAGTTGATTGATCAACTCCGCAGGACCGCACGCGTCGACGCGTTTAGTGGCTTCTTGATACCTTGTTACTCAGGCATCAAGCAGACCTCAAGCTCTAGTTATTATTGTCTTCTTTGACAACTGATATACGATAGCACAATCATACATCCGCCAAGGCACTTCCTATAGGTTTCCGTCAGTACAAGAGTAGAATTGATGAAAACATATCTGGTATATAGTTACAAGTCTATCCTAAAAGTACAAGCTCGAAGAGTTAAAGAACTAATTTATAATGAGCGGACCATCTCAAAGAGATGGCTCTTCCTTGCCCTTGCCGACGACTTCATCCCAGCCAGGAGCCGTGAGACCCAGCTCTTTGAACTTCTCATCGCTGACGATATTCACCAGCTTCATCTTCCATTTTCCTAACTTTAAGATGAGGAGGTCGCCATCGATGATAAATTCCTCTGTTTTCGAGGCATTCCAAGTCTTAATTGGCGTGAAGGTTAAGTCATCTGGCATTCCTCCACCGGGCTCGTTCTTCCTGACCCCGGGACGACTTCCCACATAGGCACCGTTATTATTGATAATTCGTTGACCCTCACTCTTGGACGCCACAAGACCGGCGGACCAAAGAACCTTGCTGAACGTCTTGTCGTAGACAAGGGATTTAGGGAGAGTTACCCGCGCAGACGGCATATTGGCAAAGTTTGTTTGAGGCGCGTGTGGATTCCCAGACTGTGGATTGACAAAACCAGACAATGAAGATTTGGGATTGCCGGGTGATGCAGTACGAGGCGGGGGCGTTGGTTCTGCAGTTGAACTTCGCGGTCTAAACAATTGGCGGTGTTGCATCGACACTGCATCCGCCTCATCTTTGCCATGAACGAGTTCGACAAATTCATAGGCAAGAGCATGTTGGGCTACCCGTCTTGACGGATCTTGGTTTTGCTCTTCCATAATCCTTGAGATTTCAGGTATAGGCAAAAAGGTGAACATCTTGAGATAACGCTCAACAGCATCATCAGGAGTGCGAACGAAAAACTATTTATGTTAATAAGATACTAATTTTTGCAAGACGTGCTAAACATACCTGGTATAATTCAAAGGTAGAAGTCATATCCTTGTCCAGCCAGATTGCGTTACCAGCGGACTTTCCGAACTTCTCACCGGATGAGGTTGTGAGCAAGGGAGTCGTGAAACCAATAGGCTTGTCTAGATCATCTGACAAGGGATTGTTATCCTCCTGTAGGACAGTATTCTTGCTGATTGTTTTCACGGCACCAACTCCAAATAGAATATTCCCATACTGGTCACTTCCTCCTACTTGGACTTGACATCCATTCTTAAAAAGCATCCACCAATCCCATGCTTGCATGAGAGGGTAAGTGAACTCCGCAAACGACATGCCATCTCCCCGCTCCATTCTGTTCTTGACCCTGATATTCAGTCAGCAGCTCAATTCTATTGCGCGGCAAAAAAGAAAAACCCACGTATCTCTTCCTAGCATTGGACCAATGCGGATATAAGCCCCCAGATCACGGAGGACTTCCAGAAGGGGTGTTTTATTCCACCAGACATTGTTGTTTGTTAAAGTCCGTCGCCAGATCATCTGTCTCTTATAACCATGCTTTTCACCATATCTTTCGATGCTCGCGCCCAATTTCTTAAGTTGCATGTGCATGCTGGCCATATTCGCTTTGCGGACGGAAGAATGAACCTGTTCTCTTCCCTTTAATCGCCCTGTAGGGTCACCGACACGCGATGTAGCACCACCAAGCTTTATCACGTCAGCAAATGGAAGTAATCCTCTCCGCCTTAAGAGAATCACTAACCAGAAACGTAACCGGCAATCCCCAGACATAGCCCCAAGCGAGAACCATGAACGGCAACATATGTCCAACATGCATAGATGGCGCTGTCGGATCTACGCCTGCATAGATCCCCACCCGCTTCTCGGTAAAAACACGGTGCAACAAGTCTCGATCCCTGCAGATGTCCATATCAACGCTTAGCGAAGGGTATTCAATTTGATGCTGGTCTTATTGACGAGTCGCGACGCACCCGACAACATCGTGTATGAGCCCTCTCTCCTCCAAGTGCTCCACGAAGCTCTTTCTCTTTCCCTCCTTGATTTCTTGTGCGAATTGTGCCCATTCCTTTTTTCCCTCCTCAATCCGCTGTATGTACGCTTGCGTAATCCATCTTTGCTGCCCTGATCGATTTACGGATGAATATACGGCTGAAGAAGGCCGGCGGAATGTGTTCGTGTTCAAAATCTCCGCGGTCCGCGTGTACTGACGAGCGCCGCATACTGGGGGTGGAAATCGGCGACTGACTGCCGGCGAGCGAAGGTGTGCCGTACAAGGCAGTGAGAACGGGCGTGGCCGCATCGGACCGGGCCTAGCAGAGGTAAGTGAAGAGCAAGCTGGGGTATAACACCTTTTAACAGGTTCAAACCCGGAGGGAACTTTTTGTCCCCGGAATATCTACGATAAGCCGCCAGTCGCCGCTATCCGGCGGAAAATCATTGATGCGGAACTGGTTCAGTTGCTGGACAAGTTACTCACGAAGGCAAGCCCAGAACCGCTATAATAGAAGAGTGACCGAACGATAGTTCAAGGATGAATTTGCAGATATCAGCTTGTGCTGCCCCGACCTGGGTCAACTCTTGATACTCGCGTATGTAGCTTTTACAGCGTATAAGGCTCTACAGGGGGCGAGGCGCAGGGCGAATAAGAACAATTGAATTGAATATATTTTATGTATCCATTTATGTATTAGTTGTCAGTAAAACCAGGATAACCGACCGGAGGAACCCTATCATGCAAATGACGCCTACCACGCTAGCGGTAGCAGAACATCTCAAGGGCCACGGTGCGCCAGTAACCAGTGTACACCACCAAGTATTATAGAATCAGAGATGCCTTCATCGCGTCCGTCGAAGTAACAAGGTTATGTGCCGAACGCATTTATCACTCTCCCTCAATCCGGTACCGAGCAGCCCTTAAGCCCCGAAGGGAGAGCTGCTAGGCTCCAAGACGAGAGATTGGATCAAATATAACACACTAGGCTTTCATCATCTGCGGGTATGTTAGAATACGAGCGTTGGGAAAAAGACCAAAGGTTGCACTCACTTGTATAAAACTTGGAAGGATGAAGAAAAACAAAGCTTGACAGATTTTCGTCGATTTATATTGTGGAGGAGAGAAGGACTAGTCCTTTTTTGGGGGGCGGAACTTTTCTGCCGCTTGTTTCTCTATCTCGCCCTGTGAGTACGGGAGTACATCTGCAGAAGCCCTAGGATATCCTTCAATTCCTTCGAGAGCTGCTGGAACGATGCTGGCGCGTATGGCGCAGACTAGCGCTCGCCTCCGCACGAGTTATCTCTGCATAGACAAGTATATACGCAGCACAAGAGCGCCGGTTGCGCGATCGTATGTTCGCATTAACTCTTCCCAAAGAGCTTTCCAAGGTGCTTCCTACCTGCACGAGCAGGCTGGGAGCTCTCCGGCGCCGCCTGATTTCCTCGAAACTTATAAGAAGGCAGGTGCGTCTTATGTTCAGTAGCTGCTCCATCGTGTATTAGGCTCAGCAATGTTAGGAATCAGGACAGCTAATCGATGAGCTACATAGTCGAATTTCCTCCTGCTACATACGACTTTCAGACTTTTCTTACCCAAGCTTCGCCGGGTCAGGATGTCACTCTACACGGCTATCTCGGAGTTCGAAGTGATATATCCAAAAAGCTCTCCTTCGTCCGGCTACAAGACCCAACCATGAAATATAACATACAACTTGTTTCGACCGCCCAGAATGCGTCCTTTGAGCAACTCAAGTCACTCAGGCCGAACAGTCCTGTGACGGTGAAGGGCAAAGTTCAGGCTAAAAAAGCAAAAAATGCCGAGATGGAGAAGCGGGACCCATGGGAGATTGTCCTCGAGGAGATCCAGCTTCTGAACGACTTTCCAAGTGATATCTGGATGGCGCCGGATATGGTCCATCCTCCTAAGCACAGGCATCTGCAGCTCCGGACAAGCAGCGAGCTACGCGAAGCGCTAGAGTTCCGGGCACAAGTACGCAATGTCTGTCGAGAAGAATTGGAGCAAGGCCGACCACCTTTTGTTGAGATTGAGACCCCTCTGTTATTTAAGTCCACGCCTGAAGGAGCTCGAGAATTCCTTGTTCCGACTCGAAAGCACGGCCTGGCATATGCGCTCCCGCAGAGCCCACAGCAATATAAGCAGATTCTTATGGCAAGCGGGATCCCAAGATATTATCAGTTTGCTCGCTGCTTCCGGGACGAGGATCTTAGGGCAGACCGGCAACCAGAGTTCACCCAGGTAAATAGGGATCATTTCATCAATTGTGGTCTTGTGACTGATGCCGTCGGTTTTAGCTTGATCTGGAGATGTCTTTCGCAACTGGTGACGACGTCATGCGGGTTGTTGAAGGTATCATTCGCCGACTTTGGTCAACCCTGATGGATACCGAGGCTCCCTCGGGTCCGTTCCGAAGGCTATCGTACCAGGATGCGATGAGTCGTTATGGTTCAGACAAACCCGATACCCGGTACGGAATGGAGATTTACAGAGTTGAACATCTACTCCCAGTGGACCTGATCAATAAGATCACGCCCTTGACAAACCCAATAGTGGAGATTTTCAAAATCAATGGTAACGACAACGATCCCGCAGCCACGTCGGAATTTATCACCAAATTCCTTGACTCACCGGCCGGTGCACCATTCAATGAGAACCCAGAAGGCGGGCCAGGTATATTCGTTTATGACGCAAGAAAGCCGTTGTGCGGACTGCAACCATTCGGTTTCCAAGCTGCTGAATATGTGGAGGACATTATTGAGCCTGACCACGGCGATTTACTCGTAATGCAAGCCCGCGAAGCCGCTCCCTTCACAGGCGGTTCGACTCCGATAGGTGACCTTCGTCGTGCCCTTTATTCTGCTGCTGTTGAAACCGGGTTTAAGCCCGCTGCAGTAGGATTTGACTTCCTTTGGATTGTCGACTTTCCTCTTTTCTCCCCCAGCAGCGACTCGGAACCTGGTCAAGGCGGTGCTGCCGGGATATCTTCTACACATCACCCTTTTACTGCGCCAAAAAGTGCTGCCGATGTAGATTTGCTTCTTACGGACCCTACGAAAGTCGTTGCAGACCACTACGACCTGGTAGTGAATGGGGTGGAACTTGGTGGAGGTAGTCGTCGTATCCATGATGCTGCTGTGCAGGAATTCGTCCTCCGAAACGTCCTTCAGATGCCACCTGAGCGACTAACAGAGTTTTCCCACCTACTAGAAGCACTTCGCGCCGGATGTCCACCACATGCTGGACTGGCTTTGGGTTTTGATCGCCTGGTAGCCGTCATGCTGGGCAAGGACTCTGTGCGGGATGTCATCGCTTTTCCCAAGACTGGAAAGCTTGGAGAGGACCCGATGGTTAAGGCTCCCAGCCCGGTTTCTCCGGGGGCTCTGAAGACGTATCATCTCCGCTTAACTGACGAGTAAAAAAGGTCTCTTTCCCAAGAGCCGTCGTATCCCTTACCACGGCCGAATGTACATGTAATATATTGGGCGCTGCCGCGTACCTAGATACCCTCTGCCGAAATATATCGACACTATTCCACTCAACACGCTCCTAGCTCATTGTGATTCTTAGTTATTCATCTTCGAATATCTCTCTTTTAATAATCTATTAGGTCTTCGCAGAGATAAGATAGGATATCACAATCAGCCGGGAAAAACATTACTCACGTGATCTTATCGATCTCAAACGACTGACTAATCGGATGAGGGGCGAACTTTTTTTTCGATCTCTAATCACGGAATTTGTCCAGACTCAACTCAGACCATCATCATATTCTGACGAAGGGAAAATCAAGATGGATATCGATGTTCCCGTGCCTATGGCACCGCAGGCTGATGGTGCCAGCGAGATCCCGACGTAAGCATATCTCCCTTCCATTCGCAAAGGTCTAATCAACTAACAAGGTCCAAGAACGCTCTGCTACAATTGCGGGGCTCCATTAGTAGGAACGACGATATGTCCTGATTGCATGAAACTTCAGGTCGATATCTCACAAGGCATCCAACGAGAGGCGGTTCTTAACTTTTGTCGCGATTGTGAGCGCTGGCTCTTACCTCCGAACTCATGGCAAGTGGCGGCCCTCGAGTCGCGAGAGTTGTTGGCGCTTTGCTTGAAAAAATTAAAGGGACTGAACAAAATTCGAGTGATCGATGCGGGATTCATCTGGACTGAACCACACTCGCGGAGAATCAAGGTCAAGCTCACAATTCAAGACTCTGTGTCCGACGGCGTTATCCTCCAACAGACTTTTGAGGTCATATATATTGTCATGTACCAGCAATGTCCCGAGTGCGCAAAGTCATATACCCCCAACACGTGGCGGGCTTCCGTCCAGGTTCGACAACAGGTTCTTCACAAGCGGACCTTCCTTTACCTCGAACAGCTCATCCTCAAGCACAAAGCACATCAAAATACCATCAACATCAAGGAGGCCAAGAACGGAATTGATTTTTTCTTCGCCCAGCGAAATCACGCCGAAGCGTTTATCGATTTCCTTCATTCTGCGGTGCCGGTGGAGGTCACAAAGTCACAGCAGATCATTTCCGAAGATATTCACACCTCGACCAAATCATACAAATTCACCTACTCTGCCAAAATTGTGCCTATCTGCAAGGACGATCTAGTTGCCCTACCGATTAAGCTCGCAAAGCAGCTCGGCAACATATCACCGCTGCTTCTCTGCAACCGAATTGGTACCTCAATCAGTTTCCTGGATCCTAACACCCTTCAGAGCGCCGACCTCAATTCCCGGATATACTGGCGATCACCGTTCACATCTCTAGCAGAAGCGAAAGATCTTGTTGAATTTATCGTCTTGGATGTAGAGCCAACAGGGCATTCCAGGGGGAAATGGTTCCAATCTGAGGTAACGGTTGCCCGAGCGTCCGACTTCAGTGGCGACAAACAATACTTTACGAGGACGCATCTCGGCAGCATCATTCACCCGGGCGATTCCGTGCTAGGCTACATGTTGACGGGAACGAATTTCAACAACGCCCAGTTTGATGAAATTGAGTCGTCCAATACGTACAGTTCGACCATTCCGGACGTCATTCTCGTCAAGAAATTCTACCCTAGACGCTCGAAGCACGCCAAGCGCAACTGGAAGCTCAAGCGCATGGCCACAGAACACGATCCCTACCTTCTACCCAACAATAAAGAATCAGTGGAGAATGACTTTGAGATGTTCTTGCGTGATGTTGAAGAGGACCAGGAGCTACGGGCGACGTTGGCGTTATATAAGAACAAGAAGAAGGACGACACGATGAGTGTGGCGGAAACCGACATGATGAACGACGACGACGATGAAGTTCCCAAGATCAGTATGGACGAGTTACTGGACGACTTTGATGACCTCGAAATTGACGACAACATGCAAGATTGAACGTACATAGTATGAATCAAAGGCGGCATTCCAGCCCCACACATATTCCCATGAGAGGTTGGTCAAATTTGAGTTGAGCCCTTTGTAGATTGGCGTAGCATAATCTCCGTCATATCTATGCGTTTCTAGAGTAGACAGGTTGGGTTTCAGCGGACGAGGTACTTAAGTGTCTGAAATATTCATTCTACCCGCTTGCTGAACGAAAGCTTTAGTGGCTAACCACCCCGCCATCATTAACTATACCTTCGTCGTTTGAAAACGCCTTGCGGATTACAGCCCACGGCACCAATAAGTAAAACGCGTATTGCCGCCTTTTTAGAATAGCCCTGTGCTTTTTTTTCTCCTCCCACTTTTCCAAAATTGTCTAAAGTCGGGGAAGAATGCCAAAATATCTCTCTTCTCCCACCCACTCCTTCAGCGTCCCATCCATCTACGACAGCATCCAGCTTGCATGTCGGATCTATCTCCCACAGCACGTATTAACTCGGAATGATACGTCTCAATGGCGCGTACGGGGAGCCATCGTCGCGCACCCATATGCTTCGCTCGGCGGTTGCTATGACGATCCGGTTGTGAGCTCAATCGGAGGAGAGCTTCTTGAAGCGGGCTATGTGGTTGGCACCTTCAATTTCCGGTATTATCCCCTCGATGAACCGACCCTGCATTTACTGACGCTGCTTTAGCGGTGCTGGTGGCTCCCATGGCCGAACGAGCTGGACGGCAAAACCCGAACTAGCGGATTACGTCTCTTTCTATGGATTCATGATGCTTTATTTGAGCTGCCTGACGCGACAACTCGGAAAGAATTCAGAAGAGATCCACCTCATACTCGGTGGTTACTCGTACGGGTCCTTGATCGCTTCTCATCTCCCAGCAAGCCAGCTGATTGCCGACCTCTTCATAAATGCACTCCAAAGCACCCCTGCTCATGAAATACTTCTCATGGTAAAGACAGTCTGCGCGCTGTCGAGAGATGAGATACCGCAGTTAACACAGTCTCCTATCTCAGATGCGAATGATCCCAGCCAAAAAGCCAGAGAGCTGCTACGGTCAAGTGGCACCACGATTTCATATCTTCTAGTGTCGCCGCTCCTCCCTCCCGTCAACCTATTTTTGACACTATTCACAGATCTTTCACTTGAGGTAGCCACTCAAGCATCGGGGAAACGGAGACAGATTCCTTGCCCTAAGCCAAAGGGCCAGCTATGTGCGCATAGAACTCTGGTGATTTACGGTGACGAAGACACCTTTACATCAATAAGCAAGTTACGCAAGTGGTCAGACGAACTTAGTAGTGCGCCTCGAAGCCAATTTCAATCAGCAGAAGTTAATGGGGCTGGCCATTTTTGGCGCGAAGATGGTGTAGAGGAGCAGGCAAGACAGGCTTTGCGGCTGTGGTTGCGCCAACGGCTTTGATCAGGAAGACCTTGCGCTCCGGTGTGGTGTGGACCTGGACGAGCTGAGATGGCTCACATGAGACGCGGAAGATTACCCCACGCATGTGAAAATGCCTCCCCGCATGCCTGATGACTTTTTTTCTCCATCATGTACTTAGTTTTGCTATAGAAGCTCGTGAATTAACGCTCATTTATATCAATAGTTGGCTTTGTGGAGGAACAAAGTCAAGCTGAAGGTGCGACGTTGCTAACTTTGTGAGTGGCGGTAGTTGTATATTCCATAAGACCATTAAGAGTGAATCCCAGGGGATGTTGAAATGATACAAACGTGACATTGGCCTGAGGAAAATGACATATTGGACAAATGTGGGGAACTTCAAGGCGAATTTTCGGGAAATTGCACGACTAGGAACCACTGAGGAGTTGTCTTCCCCAGACGTCACAACCAAGAGAGGCGGTCGTTGGGTTGTGGCACCAGTAACCAGCCTTGGGACCCTTAACGGTGAGCAGCGTAAGCGGTAAGGCTAAGGACTGAAGGCTGCGCCCGCTCCCTGCGCGGCGATCGCTCGTGACTCTTTTCCGGTTCGCCTGACCCCAGGTTTTCTCTTCCCCAGCATTCAAAATCTCACTCGTCCCATGCTTGACGGCCATTTTTTATAATTTTAATTACGGCAGCCCCTTCGGCTACAAAGTCGACTCCTTCACTCAGCTACTTCCTCCACCGAATGGATATACGGCTGGCACTATCCCTTTTGAACCTGTCATGTCGCCTATTCCCGACTCCCCACTGATAACCTCGACGTGGCATAGTAAGGGTAAAAACTCGAACAGCCACACCGTTACCAAGGATGCACCTCGAAATGGCCACCGTCCGCGGCTCGCCCTGGATCCCGTGCCTTCGCTGGCTTCTGTTGTGAGAGATTCCCTCTCGTGGGCCGGCAGCATCTGCAGCTCCGAAGATATCGTATCCAGGAAAAAGCGAGGGTTTGAGGAGGAACTCCACTCGGAGACAGAGGACCGCAAGCAAGTGCTGTACTTGCGCATGCGTAATGTGAGTCTGTTTCGTGCCTATTGCGGCGTTACACTACCCCCCGGCGCTAATTCGTCTGCTTTGCTAGGCTGTGTCCGCCGAAGAATGGAAAGAATGTGCCTGTGAACTCGATAAACTTGAGGATAATAACGCCTGGAAGGCGACTTTTGAATGCGACGAATATGACCCCCATCTCGTACAGAGCCGCCTCGAGCAGCTGGAAGCAGCTCGTCTGAGCTGCGATGTCAGTCGCATGCTATACCTGATTCGGACCTCGTTGAGTCGTGATTTGGGAGGCATGAGCAATGCCTCTCTCTACAAACACACCCACTTTGGTACCAAGAATTTAATAGATCAATATATAACGACCGCCGTCCAAACAATATCGTCTCTGGTGGATGTGTCGGGAGACAATCGGTGTGATGTAGCCGAGTCGAGGTATATACTAGACCAGCTTCTAGCTGCGAGACAGGCTTTTGGGCGAAGCGCGCTCCTCTTCTCAGGTGGAGCTACTTTTGGGATGAACCACATTGGGGTTTTGAAGTCGCTTTGGATGGCGAATCTTCTGCCGCGCATCATCTCCGGAGCCTCTGCTGGCAGTATCGTCTGCGCAGTATTTTGCACTCGCACCGAGGATGAACTTCCTGCGTTGCTAGCTTCTTTCCCCTACGGCGACTTTTCTGTGTTTGACGAAAACGATCGCGAGGAAAACATCCTGCAAAAAACCGCGCGGTTCCTCAAACACGGAGCTTTTTTGGATATCACACACCTGGCAAAGGTTATGAGAAACTGGCTAGGCGACATCACCTTTCAAGAGGCGTATAACCGAACTCGGAGGATTCTCAACATTTGCGTTTCCAGCGCTGGGTTGTACGAGCTACCGAAGCTTCTAAATTACATTACAGCCCCGAACGTATTGATTTGGTCTGCTGTGTACGTGAACTGCGGGGTTGTTTGAGAACTATACTAACATACGCCTAGGGCCGTTTCATGTTCGGTGCCCGTAGTATTTTCGCCCTTTACCTTGATGGCCAAAGACCCGCTGACAGGGGAGCCTGTTCCGTGGAATGACCTCCACAAGCAATATATCGACGGCTCCGTCGACGGAGATCTGCCTATGAATCGTTTGTCGGAAATGTTCAACGTCAACCACTTTATTGTGTCACAAGTCAACCCGCACATTGTACCATTTCTTCCCAAAGACGATGAGCCGAAGAGTGTGGCGGTTCCGATGTCAAGATTATCTCAACTTTTCCATACTGTTTCACATCTTGCAAAGGAGGAGATCATGCATCGAATGGCAGTATTGACAGAGCTTGGCGTCTTCCCAAATTCCTTCACTAAGTCAATCTCGATTATGAACCAGAAGTACTCTGGAGACATCAACATCTATCCTGAGATTCTTTATGCGCACTTCCCTCGATTATTGAAGAACCCCACCACTGATTTTATGCTAAAGGCATGCCTCTGTGGAGAGCGAGCGACATGGCCGAAGCTTGCACGCATCCGGAATCACTGCGCAATCGAGTTAGCATTGGACTCTGCTATTCAGAAAATGCGTGCTAGGGTCGCTTTGAGCCATAGCCAGGAACAACTCATGGCGAACGCCGTTTTCCAGCATTCACACGACGGCAGCACAGACCGAGGTCGGAGGAGGAGAGGTTCCTATAATCACGAGATCGAGAGGAGGAAAGGGGCTTCAAGCCGGATGAGCCGACCAAGTCTAGCCAAGGCCGGGAGATCGCTATCTCATAGCTTTGAGTCCACACAATTGAAAGAGGACATGGACTGGGCGTGGGTACACCCCCGTGGGTTTGAACCCAGAGGGTTGGAGCTTGTTTCGAGCAGTGAACGCGGAACCACGCCGTCTTTCGCTTCGTATCGTGAGAGCAACTTCTTCTCACCGGACCCGGAATGCAGCGTTGAATGTTCCAAACTTCCTTCATGCTCGTCATCTTCCCCGTCCTCATCACCACCTCGCTCTGGTCGTCCTGAAGATCCTGCCACCCGCCTGGGCTTGCTTCAAACAGATAGGGGAAACTCGCAACCAGCGCTGTCAAGCTCCCCGGCCCGCGTATGACTCAGGACGACTGATGGGCCAAAGCACTGATTTTGGTGCCAGTTCATTATGTTGCGACATGAAATGTATGATTTTTACTCCGTTGCTGCATGATCAGCGCTTCATCTGGATATATGAGGAAGACTACTGGTGCTTACACATCGCTGATACGACTCATGACGCATGTTTACGTGATTTACGATGGTTGCTTTTGCTTCTGTTGATATCCTTACAGGGGCAGGTGGCGTCTGGGTTGGATTATGGCGGTCGTATTTTTGTTCTGCATCTGATATTGGATCATTCCAACACTCCTTCATGATTGGGAGGATATGCATGACGGCGTTATTGGGCGCAACTTCGACGCATTTTGCGTTGGCTTAAGCGCAAACAGGGTGCTTGGTATTATAGACTATTACTACGCACTAGATATAAAATGGCTAGAGAGGCTTCCGTCGGCCACCTTTGTAGCAGTCGCTGGTATAATTAGGACAAATATGGTAAATGCTATTACTCACTTAACGAGACCAAAAACTCCGCTAATTTGACTAAATATAGCGTTTGCGGTTGGAGACTGATTAAGTCTGCTCGTTACGTAGTTAGCAGGTGTTGGAGGTAGGGCATCAAGGGTAAGCAAACGACTGTTCTAAAATTGACAACCAAATTAGCCAGCATTCCCTATGCACATTAATTAATTGACTTACCCCAAGGGACTTAATATAGATCAATCCAGCTATTAATGGAACTTTACCTAGGATCATCCGCACTAACCGTGCTCTAATGCAGCCCCCCGCTCGCTCAGTCTCAGCACGGCGGCTATTTCTCGTCTCGATGCTGTAACAGCAACAATGGCAAATGCGCCGGCTTGCGTGGTTTTACCAGGGTCTCATGCACCTTGGTGTCCCTGGAGTGATTAACAAACAAGCTGGTGGGAATCAAAATTAGAAACGGGCATGCCTGCGATGGATATATCATGGCCTCTCCACCCGGGCTTGGGTGTCTTGTGGCAGGTCGATCAAACAGCTTGGCTTTATTGTTTGGCTCTAGGCAGAGCACAGCTCAAGCCTCAGCCGTAAAAAGTCTCAGCATTGGCATCCATCACTATATATACTCTGCTTACTCCTTGATTCTATCATAATGTCTCTCCACCGCTTCCGCAACATAGACTCCTCTAGACCCACGTACGACAGAAGGGACGACCGCGCTCTATACAAACCCTCATCATCACGCACACCTACCCTCGAAGAAGACATCATCCCTCTCACAAGCTCGATATCAATATCGCGCAACAACTCCTCCAAAATGAAAGCTCTTGACCCTCGCCGTCTCTCAATGCGCCTGAAACGATCAAGCATTTCGCCCTCGCCCACGCCATCTCCAGCTCCCTACGACCAACACAGCACATCAACATTCCACCAAACACACCCAGACTCTCCACCACCACCTCGCCATACATCACCTTCGCCTGGTACCCGCACCGAATTCATATACAAGCCCATTCACCGAACAGACTACACCGCCGTGGTAGCTGAAACAGCTACCGCGCAGAGTCGATTGGCGTCGAGATATTACTATAACCATCTTCCGGCTGGTCCAGCGAGCGGGAAACATATGGGGCGTGGGAATCGCATGGAGGAGAGAACGATCTCATCGCAGTCGCGATCGCGGTCTCGGTCCAGAGCACGACCTCAGGCTCGAGCACGTTATGCATCGTATGACGAGGATGAAATTAATGCCGGCGACGATTTATATAATGACATGGATGAGGAGTATACCTCCGTTGCCAGGCCAAGGAGAGACTATACAACGGAACTATATACTATGACTGCGGACAAGAGGTGCCATCGGGCGGCGAGACGCTTAACCACCGTGATGGTTCCTGATGCGGAGGATATTTATGGATGAATTATGAATATATCTAATCTTAATCTTGATGTCTTGTTAGCGATGATTAGCAAATGTTGACTGATTTGGTATATCCGCACTTCTACCATATCTCGGCATATATTTTGACGTCAGTCTGACGCGCCCGATTTGAGCCCTTAACCGACCTACCTCCAACCCTGCCCAGGTGAACTGAAGCAAAATCTTGGAGTGGAACGGCGGACGGTCTCGGCTCCTGTTGCTGGATCATGACGAAAGATTTCTCGACTTGAGTGATGGTGCCCTGTCATGTCATGCATGCGGTTACAGGTACATAAAAGGCCTATCCAGGTCCACGTCGCAGTGGCATTAAAACCATCAGTACCTAAATCCTCAACATAAAACAATATCGACGCAAATATGACAGATAGTGTGGTTCAGCTCAAATGTGGTGTCAAGGTATGTTCTCCCCTAACTTGCTTATCGGTTTACTGATCTGTTTCTACAGCACGATCCATGGGGAAAGCAAGGGAAGGAGTCTCTCGCCGGCCAGCTCTGGGCCAAGACAGCCGGGACAACAGGGATATCTGATAACGAGACATACTCTGAGGTGTGCATACCCTTAGAGCAATTTCTGGCCGTGACATGGCTAACCCCTCGCTAGATGTGGATGGGTACATATCCCACCGTCCCTTCGCGGCTCCTTAGGACTGGAGAAACACTGGAAAACTATCTTAAGCGCAAGCCTGAACTCATCGGCCAGTCTGTGAAAGAAAAGTTCGCAGACAATATTCCGTTCTTACCTAAGATCCTTTCCTTTGCGAAAGCCCTCCCGCTCCAAGTCCACCCGGACAAGCGCGTAGCCGAGAGCCTGAACCTCAAAGACCCGGAACAGTTCGGAGACTCAAACCACAAGCCCGAGATCGCCGTCGCCCTGTCTGAATTCGAGCTCTTCGCGGGCTTTAAACCACTAAGCGACATTGGGGCCCTGATGAAGCTCAAGCCGCTCGAACAGTTCGTCCCGGCAAATACTGAACTTGACGACGAACTGCTTCGCCAGATTTGCAAAAAATTCCTGCAGCTGCCGCCAGAGAGCGTCAAGGACATTGTCACCCAGCTGTCGAAATTGCCAAAGAGTGAGTTTGGCGCGAAGCACGAGTATGTGCCGGCTTTGCTGGAGCGCGTGAGCCAGCAGTACTCGGAGTCGGATAACGGTGCGCTCGTTGCTGTACTGCTGATGAACTACATGGTTCTCCAGCCGGGCGAGGCCGTCTGTGTCCCGGCCGACAGTATCCACGCGTACCTGAAGGGTGATATTCTCGAGTGCATGGCGCGGTCGGACAACGTCCTTGCGACGGGTTTCTGCCCGCAAGCTGACAGGAACAACGTCGACCTCTTCGCGAAAATACTCTCGTTCAGACCGCACAGTATGGAGCAGGCGCAGCTAGCTAGGAAGAAGAGTGAACGGGGCGAAAAGCAGAAGACGTATGAATACGCGCCGCCATTCTCAGAGTTCAATGTCCTGGCGACTATTCTGGGCGCTGGTGAGGACGAACGACATAGGGCTATTGGCGGGCCGAGTATAATTATCGTTGCTAAGGGGTCTGGTGAGTTGGTCGTCGAGAAAGAGACGAAGTTGGAGGCCCATGAGGGGTCAGTATGGTTTGTTGGTGCCGGTGTACCGTTGGATATTCTGTCGAAAGAAGGGGCGGAGGTGTATAGGGCCTATGCGGAGTAACAGCCTCCAACACTGCGAGGAACGGTGGTGAGGTGATTCGATGATAATGTGCATGTACAGACTACAGAATACAAGAGTACAAGATTGATTGCAGGATGTCTACGTACATCGACCGAAATACTGTAGCTCGATCCTGTTCCAACAGCGCTAAAACGAAACAAGCTAATTTTCCCAACCCCTCACTGAGATACCTCCATTCACTTGTCAGTTAAAAGCACTATTTTGGGACCCTTGCTGCATCCTGAGATCCTTCAGCTTAACCGCCTGTGTACAAGTGCCAATCCTCCCCAATCCAGGCGCTTGTGATATGTCTAGCTCCGCCGTCAACTCTCATCCACAACCAATGAATCTCACCGGAAGGCCCAAAAAAAGTAACACCCTTGCACCAATTCAGCGTCTAAACCAGATCAGTGTTCGTGCTGCAGCAGCTTGACGAGTCTCAACTCGCTATTTTTGGCCCAAGTCTTCGTTTCAGATTCTGTCAAAAACTCAATCTCTGGCGCCGACAACAAGGAGCAATGGTCATTGGTCTTACGGAATACTTCCACTGCGATGGACGTGCACCGTGCTGCGCCTAAGGCGTTGTTGGGGTTAGCCTCAAATGGTAGCAGGCGCTGGCAGGCCCGTTCGTCAGGGCACAGGTTCTTCATAAGGCGGGGATGCTGCTGGCTGGCTGCATCATTCTATGACAGCAGCTCCGTCAGAACTTTAGTAGCTGTCTGCCAGTTTGGTGGTGGCTGGTTGACGCCTCCCTGTTCTTACTTACACCCACCCTCTATGCTTGCCGGGCCCTGACTAAAATGCCGTCCCTCCTCTTCTATTCCGTCTCCCTCGTCTCTCGCACCACCGCAGATTATACCGGTAGCGGTAGTGATAGTGAGCAGCATGGACCCAGCGACAAAACGACCCGGATCGTCGTTGGCGTTGTTGTGGGTGGCGTGGCGGCTATTGCGAGTGCGTCCCCTGCCCCATATCACAAAAAGCCAATCTAATTTGGCACTGGCGTGGACTTGGCTAGAAAGGCTAACGGTGTTTGCGTGCAGTCACCGCAGGAATAATCTTCTTCTTTATGAAAAAGCGCAAATGGGACCGCATACGCCAATGCGAGGAACGGCTGATCGATTATCAGTTGACCGCGGGGTACTCATCGAAACTCCAGTCAAGATCTGTCACGCCGGAGGATTATCTGAGTATGGTGGCTTCGTCGCCGCCGGCGGCATCGACAGCGACAACGTATGCGTATAATCCGAGCGCCGTAGCAGCAGGACAAGGACAAGGACAAGGTCACGGACAGGGGAACGCATCAGGGTCACGAGCAAGAGGGATGTCCGCGCCGGCTTCAACAACTCTCTCCAATTCAGTAGCAACTGTATCCCCAGAAGCACCACCACCCGCATACCAATCCCTCCATCCGCGCTACGATCCCTCGCGGTACTCACAAATCAGCACGAGGTTTTCATCTTCCTTTGATATGCCGAGGTCAAGTACCAGTACGTTCGGCAATGGGATTGGGAATGCGGCAGCATCGACGCCAACGACTGGGGGATATTCTGTTCTAGGGGTCCAGGGCTACAACCCTAGTCTGGGGGTGCAGCAGCAACAAGGGTTGCAGTATCCGCAGCATCAGTATCATCCTGGGCCGCGGCCGGCGGCGAACTGGCCATCTTCGTCATCGGCCGTACCTACGACTACCACGGACACAGCAGCGTCATCAGCACCAAATATCGCACCTGCATCCACGAGAGGATCCAGGCCTCAGTCTGAGACAGGAGAACGAGGACCCCGCCGTCCACGGCCGGTGTTGTCTCGCCTTATAACGAATCTTTGATTGGAGACAGGGGCGCTGCCGACGCCGTCGCAGATATCTATCGGTCATCTAATGGCCTAAGCTGGAAAGTTGTCTGAACAAAACTTTTTTTCCTTACACTAGCGTCTTGGAGTTCGGAATGGGATTTGGGAATGGGAGTCTATCTAATGGGGTTCGGCGTTAGGACTTGATCTGGGTTTGAAGATTAGGACTACAAGGTATATCCTGGAATTATGGAAGGGATATTCGTCCTTCATGAGGGTACTTTGATGCTTTCTGGAGATCGGGTATGGTGTATGGATCAGGATTATGAAGCTAGGGCATAATGATAATGGATTATGCAGTTCCTATTTATGAGTATATAAACTCCCCATGCGAAATATGACTGACTGTGAGCGTGGAATGAGTTCACTCAGGAGGGCATTAGGTACTCAGGACGTAGGCACAATGCTGCAGATTTCTCGTACACGTGGTCCCGCATCTTACAAAGGTGCTCACTTCCACTCTGTCAGTCTTACTGTCTAATCATATTATTCATCCAACTGCAAAGGTCCGTCCAACAGAACAGTTTGATGTGGAATTCAAAAAAGTATCGTATATGCCTATTTCCAGCCTTTCCATCCTAATGCATTCCTCCAATCGTCATTGCCCACAACTTCATCCATTTGCGCTGCTCCGATTTCAACCGGATAGCTGTCCTGCATCCATTTTATCCCACTTTCCTTCAGCTGGACAAGATAACCTTTCTTCCGGTGAAATGATCCATCTGGCAGTTTCTTGCCCCAGACTATTACAGTCTGTGTGGACCCCTCCATCGGCTGCACCAGAAAAAAATCGAGCCCAATCATTTCCGACAGAATCCAATTATTCTGATAAGTTCCCACGGCAAACTGCCTCCAAGGCTGGTCACTTGCTTCAGACCACTGAATGGGATTCGGTCTGTAGTCGTGGGTTTGCACTATGTGCAGCCAGGCTGATAGCTTGTGCAGAGGAAAGAACTTGCCTTTCACTGATACCCTGCCTCCTTTCCAGGTCAAGGATGGTAGTCTTTCGTTGCCAGCTTTGACCCGGGATGGATGCTGCGGTCCTGATCCTGTTAGGTCTGGCGCCCAGCATCGATCAGGCAGGGGCGAAGGGGCATCCCCGGCCAGGAGGTCGGCCGTGACAATCCCTGCCTCGACACAGTCCTGGATGACCTCCAGCAAAGACCGTCCACGATTGACTTTGACTCTGTCTCCACCCTCCACAGAGGAAAGCAGAGCGTAGACGCGGTCTTCTTCGTTCACCGTGTCTCGTCCGCTCGACGCTTCCCAGGCCTGTACCAGTGTGAGCAGCCGTGGTTCGTGCTCGTCAAACGAACTCCGAAATATCGACTTGTCTATTGAGCCAATAAATGCCTGACGGGGTCTGAGGCATCCGTCCCAGACGACTATGTTGGGATTGGCAACGACTGGGCTCGCTATCATTTTGCATGTTATGCACATCAGTCTGGGCCTGTCGACAGTTGCGTATCTGAGCATGCCGATCAAGGCATCTATTACTGTTCCATCAAGCATCTGCTCTCGAGTACACAGTACGCATTGCTTCGCCACCCAGGCTTCCTGAAAAGTCCAGACTCTTTTTAGCCATAGGCAAGACGTGAACTCTTTCAAGACATCCCTGGAGGCATTAATAGCTGCATCCACGTGGATCAGATGGTCAGCCGATACCACGTCGAATCTTGCTAGGCTTGTCACGTCAGGCAGGAGCACCAATACCTGTGTTGCGTTCTTGTAGTAATCTCTCATGCGCTTAATTTCGGCATTCTTCTCTTGCCGGTTGGTCTGATCGATGCAATATTGGTCAATCCATATATACTCATACCCGAGCTCCATTGCTCGAGTTGTTGCGCTTTCCAGTAGCTCTACTTTACTGACTTGGCTCCAGGTGTACGAGATTGCAGCATAGCGCTTCGTCTCAAGTTCCGCTGTTGCTATTACATCCCGCGTCTGAACGTGGATCAGCCTCAAGGGGTTGATAGTCTTGCCGTTGGGTTTACCAGATTGGGCAAACTTCATCACCGAGCCATGGACCCGCGGGGCCTCCGTCAAGACTACTGGTGGCAGCACGCTCGCCCTTTTCTTCGACTCCTTAAGGTTCTTGTAGTTTCGCCACGCATCCTGAATGCCTCCCCAGTTAGCCGGTTTGGGATGCTTCCGCTGCGGAGCCTCTTGGGTGATTTCGCGCGTCCACCACAGTATATTATCCGGCAGAAGAATGCTCCAGCTCTGGTCTGAGGCTCGGCATGTGTTCGAAACATGTATTGTCTCTGTTTCGGCAAGGCTGGTCAATAGGTCCTTCACGGCGGCCACGCTTTGTGGTGCTCGGTCAGCCCAGAGCTCTTCATTTTCCGTGTAGGACAAGGCGACTGGAACCGTACGATCACTCTCAGATCCGAGTTCGTCACCCAACTGGCCGCCGTCATGAACCTGTACCAGACCACCGACATCGCAAAATGGAGCGGCACAGACCTGAGGTCCGGGACTTTCAACCCTCAGTTGCAGCGCAGCAGCTCCAAAACGACTTTGACATGCTGCACAAAGCGCAATGAAAAGTTCAGCTAGTTGGGCCTGCTGCGCTGGAACTATCAGCCGGTTGCTGTCCAATTCCAAACTTGTGCTCCACTCAACGCCATCAGCAGCACGCAAGACAATATGAAGCTTTTGGTCCACAAGTCTGAAGGTCCCACTCGCAATATCCACGAAAATGGCTTCGTGGATAGTGTGCTTCACGACCTTCAACGGAACGGTCGAATGCAAAGAGTGAGATCTGTGCTCACCCGCATCTGCAGCTGGTGGACCAGGGTCCTGGGCTTGGGAGGCATCTGATAAGATGACCTCAAACTGCGTGCATGCGTCCTTCCCGATGCCAGGCTGGATGTCCCACCCGGTCACCTTGACTTTTTTAGAGCCGCCTGTAGTTTCTCGAATAGCGCCAAACTCCATGATGACACTCTATCTGTGATACGTCAGCCTACTAATCCACAGCCTTACGCCCCCGCTATCCAGTCAGTATGATTGTAGCTTGTTGATTAGGTCCGTATTAGAGAAAGAACTCATACCTTTGAAGGCTCCAATAGACTATGACCTGACTCAGTCTACAAAATGTCAGTTGTTATTTATGCTGATGTTTCTCTCAGTTATCAGGCTAGGCTCAGTTATTCCTGTATTTTCTTCAGCTCGTGTTCTTCAGGTCTAGCAGAGCTGAGGCTCCTAAGCCACAAGCCTGACAAGGAATCGCATCTTATTCGCCCAGCCACCCACCAGTAGCTCAACAGTCTATCCATATTAGTCTAGTAGTTGGAGTTCCAAGACCTAAGCCACACTTCTATCATTCGGTTATCACTCGCGCCTTGCCAGAAGTGAATGTGCTTCGTGAGTCCATTATCAGCGAGGACGCGAGGACGAGAGGTGGGATTAACCAATATATCATCAAATGCCATTCTACAACCCAGCTTCGGCTCCCTCTGGCTTGATTTACCATTTATACAAACCTCGCTGAAAAGCTCGCATCAAGTCTTGCGCAGGCTATCCCTCACGGTCTTGGAGGTTGCTGGAGCAATCAGCCAGACCAGCTGGAATGAAGGACTCCAGATGAATAAGTAACCAACAATTTTCTAGCCAGAGACGCAGCGTATAACTATACTCAGCTCAGACCAGTTCTGCCAAGAAAACACCCAACACATAGATCATGCCAATCCCACCACCATTACCTTGACCCTCAACCCCTTACCCACTATCGGCCCTTTATCGCTCGCACTCTGATCAGCATGAGCTCCGACTTTGGACAGCTGGCGCGCATCCAGCCTGGTCATCCAACTGTGCCTGGTGGGGTGTAAAGAGGAGTCCTGAATCACAGCCAACGAAAGCATAGCGACGACATCAGAAACAACGAGCTAACTCTCCCTTCTGGAGAACCAGGTGAAGGTGACTCACCGATCGCCTTTGGGTGACGGGCCCTCTAAACTTTGGTTGTGGCCTTGCTCTTCCGGGGTATGGAGATTTGTCAGGATGGTGCCTATATGACTTGCTGGTGTCTCACCAATATCAAGTGAGCCCGGGTTGTCTCGCTCCCTCTACCTTGATTCGGCAATGTCCGGTAGCTTTTCCGGACACTGCCATTGGCAGGAAAATCGTACGGTGTTGATTGAGACCCTAGCGGTGTAAAGATTTGATCCACTCCAGTTGCGTCCTCTATACTAGCTCGGCGGGTACTTCAACAAGCATGGGGTCAACTGTCTCGAATGCACCGTTCATTGGCGTGATATAGCCTGTCGGTATTCTCCCAGAGGAAGACGGCTACTTTTATTGGTAGGCTTGCTTCACTTGTGTCAGTTCCGTCACCTTTTACTATAAGGAGCAAGAGAGGACCGCGAGCGTTGCAACCTTTCTGAGATAGGCGCGCGGGCTACTTGGAGACCTTGCATTCAGGCGCAAGGCTAGCTCTGTGAAAGCACTGATCCTCGGCAAAACGGATCATCCCGTGCCTTGTGCTCAGTCTCCCGTCACTCGCATTAGTCCGTACTATTAGTCCATACTTTGGAGCGTTCTGGAGAATCCTTGCCATTTCGAGTATGTGCTCGCTCCCTGCGGACCAGACCTTGCTATGCAAAATGGTCCTAATGGGTCCTGACCACCTCTCTACGCCAAGGTCGATAGATCGAGCGTTCTGATCGGTAATTCTGGGAATCACCAAGCTCGCCACTGAAGGTCGATTGCAACGTCAGAAGATAAGACGAGGTGGTGAGGTGTGGTTGACGGGATACTAGACGATATTTCCATCTAACAAATCTAGACCAGAGACCTACGCCTATGATTGAGGGTACTCGGGATTTTGGCGCGTCTAGGCAATTACACAAGCTCTGGCGGGTATGCAGGGAGCGGGGATGGATCAGGGCGCGGCTCACGCTATCACAACGATGATTTGAAACCCCAATTTGAAGTCTTGAAACCAATTCCGAATTAAATCCTCGAAATCCGATTAAGGCAAGGCAAGACAAATCAAGTCAATTCAAACCAACTCAAGTCAGACCAATCAAGACAAATCAAACTAAGCCAAACTAAGTCAAGCCAAACCAAGTCAAGCGAGACCAAGTCAAATCAAGTCAATCAATTCCAAATCAATTCCAAATCACTTATATCGAGGGAGATATTGCTGGAAGGTAGGAGGGGTAGCCCCCCCACCCAACAAACTGCACGTCTGTAGGCTGAATAGCAGGCAGTTGGCGGCTGCCTGGATTTGGTCACTTGGTGATAGCGACGACTGACTGACATGCCCGGTGTCTAAAGTCGAGACGGAGTGACGCCGGATGGATAGTGAGATCGGCAGTCCCCCGGCTGTGCCCGAATCTTGCCTAGCCAGATCAAGAGCTTGACTAGAGAGCTGTCAGGCGGAGACCCAGTCACCTTCTGCCTGTGACCTGCCGCGCTGGCTCCAGCCTTACAAGTACCTCCAAGGATTTTGGGTTCGACTACGGAGTAATCTAATATTCTTCCGACTTCTGACAGGATTCTTCAGCCTTCAATATTGTCAGCCTGGGCCATCAAGAAGGATACGGCTGATTTTGCCAGACGGCGATCATCCGGTGCTTGTTCTTCCAGCAGCGGCGGGCGGCCATTAAGAGTGACGTTTCTGTGTTGGTTCAAGTGATTTCCAACACCAGGCGCCGTTTTCTCACTGGCGGCAGATCCCCGTCGACACTCGATCAACTTTCCATCCAGACCCTGGTCAAGCTCCATCTCCAGCAACCCCAGTCAGTCCCAGTCAGTCTAGTCCGTCCCCGTCAAGCCGTCAACCCCGTCAGCACCCATGGCCGCGTTTCTAGGTTGCATCGCTTAGATTCCCCTCCACCCCCTGCTCAAGAGCGCGGCGAAGCGCTGTGCCAAGCGGACCGTCAGCCTGCCTGCAGCCGCTCCTTCATCTGGGTTGACATCGTCTCAGGCACGTTGACTGTGCCGCAACTTCTGTTACCCCTCTTTTGTGCTTATGAAGCCATTGCAGGTTGAACCCCAGTGTTTGTCTCTGAGCTTACGCTCTGTATCTGGCATGATGTTCCATCCTACCGCGCTTGGTGGCGCTTTTCATCCCGCTGCGATGCCCAAAGGCTGCGTATGATTCCGGCTGATCACCCGTGGCGCTGCACTCGTCTCCGAGAGGTTCCAAAAGGCGCCAATATTTTCCAAGATTTTTCAAGGTTTTCCATTATTTTCCCAACCCTGCCGTTGACGAGACACAAGGAGGGGGGCTCAACCAGACTGTCGGGCCCGGTACGCGTCTTCTGCACCACCATCAGCTCATCCTCCCTATGATGTCCGACCTCGTTTGCCCGTTTGAGCTGTGATCGAGGAGATCTCGATTGCGCGCCTGTCATCCTCCCCATTGACGTGGACTCATTTTCGGTCTCGTTGTGGTCACCCTTTGGGTTATGCTTCGATAGAGGCACACCATCTCATGCAGAGGCTTCTTGCGTGCATTGCTTTCACCTTTGCTGCTCTCTCCGGCAAGTACTGGCCCTCCGCACAGGGGGGCTTCCAACAGCTGAGGCAGAGCCGTATATAACTGCGTTGGTGAAGTTGCATGTGGTTCTATCCCATCCCTGCCCTTACCTGGCATGTTCCGTAACCCTTTTGAGCCTACATAGACCCTCGTTCCCCAAGGCCTCATGTTGACCGGACCTTCGTCCTCCACAGGCTCCCACTACATGATAAATCCCGTGAAGATTATGACGGCCATCATGCACAGAATCCGGAGAAAGCGCAAGGTTTCGTCGGAGCTCGACCCGCGATGGGGTGATACGGCCATCTCATCGCCCAACGAGGGTTCCTGGAGCCAGTACGAAGTCTCAGCAGGGACCAGCCCGGTATCCGCCAGCTCTTCTGATCGCGACCATGGCCCCAAGCACAGCTCTGGAGAGCCGTCTCGGCCACATATAACTAGAGGCGAGGATGCGAGATCTCGAAATGAGGTCACTGTCAACTCATTGAACATGCCGACAGGCTACTACGACTCGAAACTACGACGTCAAAAGACGAAACCGCGCCTTCCGAAAGCCCAGCCTGTCCAGCCAAAACCTATCACTCTACCAAAATCCTGGGAAAAGAAGGATTTTGGGGACAATTCTGCGGACGAAGCTAGCGACAATGTTTCCACGCTGGGGTCCCCGCGGAGGCGAGGAGCAGATGATGCCCACTCTCGTGGATCGAAATCGCCGCCATTATCAGTCACTTCCCGGATGCGGCGACATAGCGGCCAGAGCACGACTCCAGACCCGATCTCCTCGGTGCCTGTGACGGCCAGCTCGCAGCGAACCAGTTTCAGCGCCGACGATCCTCGACTCGCGCAACATACACCGCTACAACTGCTGCCTGACAAGAAGCCTCAGAAGGGGCTAAAGGTTCGTGACGCGGTCCCCAACACTGCATCGCAGGAACTGGTCCCTTCGTACGACGATCTGTATGGCTAAGGCGGGGGGTTCTTTATTTGTTGTTGATATTTGCTTTTCAGTGTTTTGGAGATCCTAGTCATGGAACTATCCGCTGTTGGACAGCGTCCACGTTGTTTGTGTTGCGATCCACCTTGATTTTTCGCTATTGATTTCCCTAGCCACGCGCGAAGATACGGCCTGCATAGTGGCGTTATGCTTTATTGGGTGGTTGTTTGTGACTGTTCTTGGAAATAGTGGGTGGTACAAGCAGGGGACGAGGGCAAGACGGATGACAGATACGGGCATGTGGAGTGTCAGACCTGACCAGATTCAAGCAAATAAACCCTGTATTTTGATCTATAAATCTTACTCATTATTGCCAGTCTGCTCCAGCTTAATAATTGCTCTGGCCCCGGGTCTTCCGTGACGACTTCGGCGGGGTCTTCCGTTACTGACAGTCGGCCACCAATCCTGGTCGTCCGCCTTCCAATCATTCAATTGGCAGGTGAATATGCTCTGGAGATTAAAATCCTTTGACTGGCACTCGAAGTCCGAGTTTTCGCTTGCTCCTTTGTCACCGACTACTGTGTTAGGGAATCGAGCGTAGCCCAATGAGATTGCCGAAGCGCGCATAAGCCAGGCTGCATCTCTTGTCACATCACATCCCCGCCCACGCCCACGCCCAATCCCCCATCATCCCGTCACACTTGACCCCAATCATCCTCTGCGCTCCCCTGCCGATGTCTCATTTCTTGATTAGCTGCTGGCCGGATGTCTGGCCCGGTGAGGGGCAGGATGGCTGCGCTAGTGTACGCGCAACTCTTGTTTATGCCCCCAGCGTTCATCTGTGATCGAACGACGGCCACTGACCGGTCATGTCTTGGACTGAGCTTGCGCCTTGGAGCGGATTGCACCACCCGGCCTTTTTATCAATTTGGTTTCTGCCAGGGTAACCTGGACTTCGCTTGGAGTTGCAGCAAGTGAATCGAGTTCGGATGTCGGTTGGGCGCTGATCGTGCGACTGGAACCTTACCTTAAGACGAAGACTTCGCCTATCTCCTCATAAGGCTATTATAATTCTACGATACATCAAGTGCTCTTTCGCTCGCTTGCCTCGTTTTTCTCCTGTGAGGGAAGGTCGGATTCGATGCCAGAAAGGTCTGCCATCGATTGCGCGGCTTTTCTGGGTTTTGAATTTGCTGCGGTTTGATTTGTGCTGCGCTGGTCAGCTCAAGATGGGTCCCTCGGGCTTCAGCAAGAGGACTATCTCGAGATGGACAGTATTCGGTCTTCTCAGACTCGCTTCTGCATTGCGGACAACGCCAGGCTCACCGTGTGAGAGTGCTTGCAGCCCAGCCAATGCTACGCTGCCGTCGGAGATCGTCTGCTTTGATAGCGAGTACAACAATACCGAGGCGGGGAGAAAGTTCGAGGGCTGCATTGCATGCCAGCTGCAGAGCACCTTTGTAGACGATGCGTCAAGACAGTCGGACGTTGAATGGGGTCTTTGTACGTGCTCTTTCATTGTCTGGATGAACTGACAGCCATACTAACCGGGACAGTCAACCTCCGTTTTGCCTTCTCGTCATGCGTTTATGGGTATCCGGAGAAAGTGACCAACAGCTCTAACTCTTGCCCAGTTGCGTGCAAAGACATCGAATCATCAATCGAATTCCAATTGGACAGCCCCTCTGGCGAGAATATCGAGACCTGGTGCGATACCGCCTCGTTCGCCGATAACGAGATCACCGATTGTAATGCGTGCTATAATTTGACCTCCGATGAGCTGAGGCCCCAGGTATATCTGGCCAACTGTACGTCAGCACCTTGTCCCCATTCCCACTTCTTCAACTCACCAACAAAATGCAGTCCTCGAATCTCTCCGTTACAGCTGCCATTTCGAAACACCCACAGAAGAAGAATTCCCCATCACACCTAGCCGCATCTTCTCTGAGTCCCTCCTCCCTTCTTCCTCGGCAGACCTCATCTCCGGCGACGGTGACGGCGACAACTCCAATCTAGCCCTCATAATCGCCATGCCAATCCTTGGTTTCGTGATCCTGCTCTGTATCCTCGCGCTAGGGTGTTTCTTCTTCATCCGCTCCCGTCGTAAGAAGGCCCGTCGCCTGCGCCAGCCAGCACACCTCCACGCCCGCTGGAACGACACCGGAATTAGCACCCCACAATGGGCAATGGAGTACCCCGCGCAGGCGCAGGGTATGTACGGGCCCACTGTGTACTCACCACAACCGCATCATGGATATGCGCAGTCTCCGGGCTTCGGCTTCGGCTTTATTGATAATGATGGGCGCTCTCAGGAGGTTGGTTACTCAAAGGTCGTGGAACCGGTCATTGCGACGCCGTCGACGGCGTATTCACCCGAAGAGAAGGTGCCGCAGGCGCAAGTGCAGTCGTATCAGCAGCAAACATATTTTCAGCCGACACCGCCGAATAACGGAAAGGGGAGACAGGAGTGATTGCGGCCTGTCCTCACCGTGCCTTGTTGCTTTCTCTGAGTGCAAAGCCCGTCCCAGTCAGGTTCTAACTGCCTTTCTTGTTGAACTTGCATAGGCTCTATGGCGTGTCGGGCCCGGATATGTCCCTCCCCATCCTCATCTCCATCCCCATTATTATACCGTGCTTGAGCGTACCCTGGTCCCACATTCTGACGTATATCAAAGTCATGCCTGCTGCCAACTGTTGAATGTTGAATAGATACCCTGGAAAGAAGACTAATTAGCTAACATGAAACGTATAAAGCAAGCTGTACGCTTTTTCAAAGGTAGATAGAGGGTTGATGGTCATTCGGGTATGAGCAAGAGAAGCCACGGGGTGAGCCCTCTATAAATTCCACAGCACTGGCGCCTGGGCGGACTACGCGCCGGCGCGTTTCAGGCTACTGCACCTCCAACCCACGGCCAAGAGGATATTATTAGTATATTCACCGTCCAAGAGGTGCTACCAAGATATTTTCATCTAAATATATCATGGCGCAGGTAAACATGTCATGGCATTCCGGGTGACCGAAAGATGATCGGTGCCACTATGAAGCGCATAGGTACGAATGTGGTGGGTCGCCGTGCGGAGCGTCAGACCTCATTTCCAGGCGGCTGTTTTCAACTCTCCTCTTCTCTTCCTCGTCACGATCTAGCCAAAACAGACACCACCTAATCCCCCTACGACACTTCAAACTCATACCGTCACTTCTATTCGTGAGGATTGGGAAGCAAGCGACTAAAAAATGACGACTCTCTCCCCTGACCACCTCAAAACGCTCGAACAATCCCGTCAGCGCCTCATCCAACTAACACACTCTTTGGGCTCCCTGATTACAAGCCTAAACCAATCTGATCCTTTACCAACATGGTCCGTATTTCCTATTCAGCCCTGCTTCTTTCAATCCGTTTCTAGCAATCGACTAACAAATACCGCCAAAAGGTCCTCTCTTCAAACGCAAGCAAGCATCATCTCCAACAACCTCCAATCCATCTCCACACACCTCTCCGAGAACCACGAACTTCTACGGAGTATATCTGCCCTTCCAGCACCGGAATTCCCAACCAAAACGCACGCGAATACGCTTGAGCAGCTTCTGCGCACGAAACTTGATCCCAGAGTCGAGGATTGGGTGAGCAGAGGGCGGAAGGCGGATAATGCCGCTATCCAGGGGTCCTCCGGATCGACGGGGATGTTCTCAACGTTGCCGTCGGCTTCTGCAGCTGGGATGAACGCGGGCGTGGTGGGCGCGGGTGTCGGAGGTAGGCTTAGCGAAGATGATCTCGCGGCGCTGTGGGAGTGGGCGCCTGTTGAGGCGAATTCAGAGGCAAGAAGAAGGAACTGGGGAGGGAATTTCACGCTGGAGGAGAAGGAGAGGGGGATTCAGGAGGTTGTTGCGGAGTTGGGGTTGAAGAGGGTTTTAGAGGATGATGATGAGAGCGAGGAGGAAGAGGAAGAGATGGATGTTGGGTTTGGAGGGAGGATTGATGGTGCGCCTGATAACGCTGGCGCCGCAGCAGGGGAGCAGGCTTTGCCGCTGGTGCCGATCAATGAGATCCTACGGTACATGACCACGGGTGTGATGCCGGCGGTACGGTAATTCAAACAAAGCTACAGACCAACTGTATATACTAGCGATTCATTTCAGTGCCTGTCCGAATTATAAACTTTTAGACCGACGTGAACTGAGAGACCAAAGCCATCAAATAAAGCTCTAACCGCGTCGACGAGTCGTTGGCGTCCTGCCGGATGGCTTTGGGGACGGAGAAGCCGTGGAAGGCGAAGCGGACGAGGCGGGTGACCTTCTAGAGGAAGAAGTTTCGGCCTTGATCGCAGGCTTCCGTGACCTGCTCGCCTCTTCCTTCTCGGTCTTTGTAGGGCTGTTCCAGTAGTACAGCATCTGGGCGGCGAGGATGAGGTTTAGGGAGAAACCGGCGAGGAAGCCATACAGAATGAGCTTGTCGTCCACCTCCTGAAGGGTGGTGAAGATACGGGACAAGGAGCCTGCGAGGTAGTTGAACACCTGATCACATTAGCAAATTTCCGCAACATTAGGGCTGAAATGATCATACCGCAAAAGCACTCAGCTGTCCGGTTCCACCTTCCTGCCAGATAGTCAGGATCTGGGGCACCTTGCTGGCAACGCCCAAAACTCCCGCGCCCGCCTGAAGGTAGGCCATGGTTTGAGCATCAACGATAGAAGTGTCAACCAGCAAGGAATAAATGCTCGCTGCCACGACCGCAACAAACGCAGCCGCTGCTGCGGATCGGCCGGCATATGTCAAGACCAACACCCCTACCAAAACATCCTGCGCAGCGATGAATGCGGATTCGCCGTAGGTACTGAAAGGAAACTGGTTGCGCACTCCGTAGGAAAGCGTGATGAGCAAGCTGGCAGTCTCAAGCGCATACGACACAAAAGACACGCCCGCAGATGAGCCGGAGCGGATGAGCTTGAGAATCTGGGGAACCTTGACGATTCCACTAGCGCCAACAATACCAATCCCTAGAGCTTTCGAGATCGCAAGAGATGTGCATTCCGGATCCTGGGCAAGGTCAAGGTTGACGACGAGCGTGTTGTGGCAGCTTGAGCCAATCAAGGAGACAATCGCATCGTGGACAGGTTGCGGCACCGACGCGACGACGGGCCGGAGGTAAGGCTGGAGAGGGTCGACGAGCGTCTTCTGAATGACGTCCATGGTGGTGTATAGGATGGAGCTAGAGCACAGACGGGGTATTCCAGGCCTGGAACTAGCCTTGGAGGTCTGGAGGAACTGAGGGAAAGCTGATGAGCAATAGAAAGAGTGGTACGATGACCATTCCAGGACTCTTAGTGGCTCTTTCCAAAAAATGACTGCGTTTTTGGTCTTTACAGTCTAACCTACGATTTTCTCCCGCGCCGTCTTTGGCTTCATGTCGGCAATTGACCTCAACAGTGTGCTCTGCTGTCAATTCGCAGGCGCTCATCTGCCGTCATGATCCTCCGGTCTTCTTTCGGGAGGCTAGGAGCGGCTCGAGAGTCGTCCTTATGTTTACAATGCCTCAATCGCAGCCGGCCATCTTTCCCCGCAGTCAACAAGCACGCTTCGATCTCGCGGTTACAATCTACTGTTGCTGGGCAATCACCGTCGTCTGCTGTGAACAAGACGTATTTTTCCTCGCATAAGGGTGACAGTCATCTGACTCCACAACCGTCGCTTTTTACCTCGCTTTCTCCTAGCAATTCTCCTAGCCAGCTGAACCGTGGACACTCAACGCCCAGCACATCACCGGAGCTGTCGGAGTTGCCTCATCGCCGAAGGAAGCGGTTAAAGGAAGCGGCAGCACAAAACAATGGCGCCGAGCCGGTGATTCCACCAGATGCCTCCGCGCAACTGTCGAATTTCTCTTCAACGCTCCCCAAAACGTCACTGCGCCGCAAGTTGGCCGCCTTCTTCGCACTCACTAAACCCCGTCTCTCCTTCTTGGTCCTGCTCTCGACAACTTCGGCATATGGGATATACCCGGTATCCTCTATCCTTGCTCTCGATCCTACAATTGCGCCGCTTCCTACCCTTTCTACCTCCACCTTGACATTCCTTTACTTGACAACCGGGACATTCCTCTCCGCCTGTAGCGCCAACACTTTGAACATGATTTTCGAACCGAAATACGACGCCCAAATGTCACGGACGCGCAATAGGCCTCTGGTCCGTGGCCTTGTCACCCGCCGTGCGGCCGTACTCTTCGCCATTGCAACGGCCGCCGTGGGACTGAGTCTGCTATACTTCGGAACAAACCCCACGGTAACTGGACTGTCCGCCGCTAATATCGCGCTCTACGCGTTTGTATACACGCCACTGAAGCGAATGCATGTGATAAACACTTGGGTTGGTGCTGTCGTGGGTGGTATTCCTCCAATGATGGGTTGGGTTGCAGCGGCCGGGCAAGGAGCAACAACGGGACATGACACCTGGCGGGACATGCTTTTCGGCGAAAACAGTCTCGGCGGCTGGCTTCTTGGGGGAATCCTTTTTGCCTGGCAATTTCCTCATTTCAACGCCTTATCGCACACCATCCGCGAGGAATACAAGGGAGCCGGATACAAGATGCTTTGCTGGACAAACCCAGCCCGCAACGCTCGCGTCGCCCTGCGCTACTCAGTCCTCATGTTTCCTCTCTCTATTGGTCTCTGGTGGGCAGGGATCGTAGGACACGGCTTCTTAGTTAGCAGCACTGTTGCGAACGGCTGGTTGACGAAAGAGGCTTACGGATTCTGGAAGCACCAGGGTGCCAATGGTACTGCTAGAGGCTTGTTCTGGGCCAGTATCTGGCAATTGCCAATTCTCCTTGTTGGAGCTCTCGTCACGAAGAAGGGCCTCTGGGACGGTGTCTGGGGAGGCATCTTTGGCCAGCCGATTGAAGACGACGACGATGACTACGTATATTATGAGGAGGTTTCTTCCGGGAAAGCTATTAACCAGAGCCCTACCAGTCCCTCAAGCCCAGTTGTTTGACTGAAGAATGATGAATTTAATTTCTCTTCTCAGCTTGTATTACATTGTTTTGGTAAACGGTGGCGTTTTGCATAGGGGATATGGTGTGTTCTTGCTCTTAATCTGACTAGATGTACATATATAGGCGAATACAAAAAGCTCCCAGCAGGGCTGCTACATTCAACAATTCAATCCGTGACTGGTAACGAAACAGTGCCTTGAAACTCCCTTCAGCGTTAGCTCTAGTCCCCAGTTACCATCCCTCACTAGGCGATTCGACAACCTCAACTATGCTCGAGGCGCGCATCCTGCAGAATACGCAGCTTATTGCCAAGATCAGAATTGGACATATCTGATACATTCAGCGCGCCAGGGTACCCTCGCTTCATCTACAGTCGGTATTTTATGGATCATGCTGTAGTAGGTATCCAGGGCTTCATGGATGCAGCAGCTACTCCAATGGACCGCCTAAACCGGTGGGCGGAATTCATGAGCAGGTGTATTGAAATCCATTCTTGTCCTCGAGAATAAGCTAAAAGTAAGCCCCCTAGCAGGAAACAAAGTTGTTTCCACTGGCCCCGGTGTGGGTAATCACGCCTGCAATCTCTCCATCCTCGTTGAAGATCACACGGTCCGCACCTGGCGAACCACCGCTGTAGATTCGTCCAGAGCTCAGGATGGGGAACTCATAGTAGGTGGGATCGACGCTGAAGTCGAAGCCCTCGTAGTTGTTGTAGACGTGCGGGTAGTCGTTGACATCGTCGCCGGACTGCTCGAGGCTGTAGCCTTCATTTGCAGCGGCGGAGACGGCGGATGAGGAGTAGCACACACTGCCGCAGGTGTAGGCGCAGTCGCGAGTCTCGACGGCTGGGAGAGCGAGGGTGAGAGAGGTGGAAAGGAGAAGGGTGAGGAAGGTCTGGGCATTTTCGTCAGTATACTCTGTTTAATCAAGTGAAATATAAAAGGAAACTAGCAGATAGTACCTTGACTTGGAACATCTCGTCTGCGTCCTTGGGGTGAATACCTGCTGAATCTGTCTTATGGTATAGAAGTGCGCTTGATCTTTACCTACACAGAAGGGATAGACAGACACTATTTATACTAGGATCTGTATCCGTGAACTCTCTAGCAATCATAACCGATCGGCCTCCTCCGATCTATCTAAACTAAACAACAACAAGGCTGACCAACCCCGAGGTTACATCGCATCCACTCGTTCAGTGTTTCGTATCAAAGGAGGCATTGGCAGGCGTGTGAGTGTAGGCGAGCAATGGTTCACATGGCCCTGATCAGCAGTCTGAGGAATTGGCAGGGGAAGGGGGGTGTTCAGGGGGTGAGCCAATCAGATCACTGGATATGATCATGCAGATTATATGGAGTAGTCTGATAGGGGGTGGCCGCTGATGTCGATCTTTCAATCTCGTGCGCTGGATCATGGCCGGGGCCGTTTCCAAGATACTACTTGACTTCGGGTTAACCGGCTGATCATGTGGGATATGTTGACAGCTACATGTGGTATTTGTAGAGGATATCAGTGGTCATTGGCTTGATTGCTCTGGACAGGCGAGGTCCGCTATACTGAATTGCCATGCTTCTGCTATCAATTCAACTTCTATCTCGACTTCGCCGATGATCGCAGATGAATTCGGACCAGAACAACACTAATAACCGCTCACTATCCCGCATCCAGGCAGTCCTCCGTGCCCGTTGGACGTTGCATTGCCAGTTTCCGCATGGTCTTCACCTTCGCGATATGAATCTGTATCATCGAGTCAAACAGTCGCTAAACCAATTGTTGTCGTTACCAGCTTCGATTGCTCGTTATCAGCGTTGTAGCAGATGTTTCCATTTGGCATCAGCGCAGTGTCGATCGGGGCTATCACATCTCATATTGACCGGATAGGATGCCATTGAGAATTACTCGACTCTTTGAACGACAGAAGACCCCTGTCCCGCCTCGAGCCTCGAGACCTGAGCACCCGTCGCAGCAGCCTGAGCCAGCTCAATCGCTTCTCCCTCTTGGTCTCCCTCCTCCCACCCCTCTCTCTCATCCTTGACCCTTCTCACAAATGCAACATCAAGTAGTAGCGCGATAGCACTAATCGCGACTCCGAAATATAACGCGGCGCGGTACCCAGTAATGTTGTTCCCAGAGGTCTTCGCAACCTGCACCTCAACAGTCGACGCGAAGCCCAACCCTAAACTATTCCCATACAGATTCAGCGTTCCGATGATTGACCCCGCAACGCCCTGCTGGTGTCGTCGGACCGTGTTACTGGCTATGATTTGGCCAGCAGTATACACGAAGTCGGGGCAAAACGAAAATAGTACAATGGAGGGAAACATTTGCGCCCAATAGCTTTGTTTCAGCGGGATTGTAGCAATTAGCACAGTTGAGACCATCACTGTTACCGTGCCGAGTGCGAGGATCCATTGAGCTGCGAGCCGGGGTATTAGCCAGGCCGCCAGGCAGGCTGCGAATGTGCCGCAGATGACAAAGGGGGTCCAGCCGATTGCGAACTGAAGCGTGGACCAGCCCCAGACTTCTTGAAGCCAGAGGAGCTGGTACCAAAGCACTGTACCGACGGTCATGTAGTCGAGGAGGATGACCAGGACGAGAATGGCGAAGGAGGGGGCTCTGAATATGGAAGGTGGCATAATGGGATGCGAGATTTTGTGCTCCCAAATGATAAAAAAACTGAACAGGATGACTGACAGCACGAGTAGAGCGATCTCGTAGGGCGTTGACCAGCCTACGCTGGGCGCTTGACTGGCAGGTAAGGTGTTAGCGGCTGAAAATAGCAGACATGTTACGTATGTCAGTTCAACTCACTTCCAGACGAAATTGAATAGAATCAACGCGCTCGTACCCAATGCGGCCCCCAGCCAATCGATCTTTTCATTTCGACTTGACGTTGCTTGGCTGTTGCTGAGAAGCCAGAGAGGTATGAATATCACGGCCCCAAGGCACGCCCTGTTTATCGTCAGCTATATCCACCAGGAAGTATAGAAGGACGGCATATGCCTCACACAAAAGTGAAGAACCATCGCCAGTGCGTATGCTCCATGAAAACTCCAAGAAACAGCGCAGAGAAGTACCCTCCCAACGGCGCCGATGCCGCAAAAAATCCTAAACTGAGGTTTCGAACTCTCCCCGGCGGATTGGTGATCGCAATCATGGCCACGGCGTTAGGCATAATACATGCACCCCCGACGCCAGCAAGTGCGCGCATCGTCACGAATGCGAAGAAATTCGTGTGGACGAAGGCACCGACGAATGAGCACAGTACGAGCCAGGCGCCGCCGCCTAGGAGCATCTTGCGGTGACCGTAGACGTCGCCGAGACGGCCGCTCATGAGGACGAATGTTCCCTGTGTGAGACTGAGTTCCCGTCCTTTAGCTTCCTGCTGTTATGCCTTTTGTGGGGGGGGGGGGTTACCCGTAACTTGCCGCAATCCAGGTCGCGTATGTTTGTTTTACTCCCATGGACTCGATGAACGTTCGGCCACCGGCAATACCGGCAAAGTTGACAATCATCTGTATTAGTCAGTATCCCGTGAGCATACCGAAATAGAAGAGCTCGCACCTGAACAAGGTTCGATATGACAATCAGCGTAGTGATAGCCAACTGGCGGTATCGACTGCTTTCCGGCAATGGGGCTCGCTCGAAGACCTGTCGTGCTTCTTCCGGCTCTGCTTGTAGAGGAGAAGCGGGTGCATCCTGATGACTGTTTGTAACGTTGTCTTCTGCAGTGTTATCCGCAGATTGGCGTAGGCTGGTTTCATTCGAGGCAAAGATTAGGTTTGTTGTAGCTGGCTCCGGCTTTGGCACCGGTAATGCAAGCTCGTGATGCAGGGTAGGAACGAGCGCCATTGCGTCTGAATTGGACCTTCGGTGCCTTTGGAACTGACGGACATTTGGAGGGGTTGAATTTGGAGGCTTGACATGAGTCAAAGAGAAGAGGGGTGCTGACATATCAAGACGCTGATGCGGATTTGTTTGCGCAGAACCATAAACAATACTGCCTGACTTTCTCGGCCATAACCTGTTTTTTCCTCCCACCTTCTCGAGGTGTCAAGTTGTGCTGTCGGAAATCGATCCCCGAATCTCATATCTCGAATCTTCACTATAGATGAAATTGTCGGCCTGAGTCATCAACTTTAATAATCTCCAGCACCCCTTGAACTGGACATGGCATCGCACACATTGTCTCAGCTTCCTCGCCTGATTTCAATCTGTCGCCACTGCTCCAGCCAAACGTATGGAGTACGTTTCATCACCTGAGAAGCTGATGTGTCAATTGTAGAGATCCTCATCTTTCAAGCGGTCTCTGAATGGAGGCTGATTCACTCCGCTGGAAGATATACTCCGAGAGCGAGATAGGGCGTCAAAGGGTGTTTTGCAGCTTACTGACCGATCTGAATGCTGATGTTTGTGCTGTCGGTCAGGTGGGCACGATTCTCGCCTATTATGTCGCTGATGTTCGCGAGACTCGAGCCATGAGCAAAGATCTGCGAACTTTCTGCATTTCTGCACCACGGCAAAGGCCTCAAACTGCAATTCTGAATCTTCCAGCGAATCAAACATGCGTGAAAGGTCCAAAGAATGGGCAGAATTGCAATTAGCATACATGATCACCTTGGCAGCACTTACTCAACCGCATGATGAACTGTTCACACCCACTAATCCTCCAGCCACACTGCCACGAAGGAACGGCTGGTCTGGGCAGCCGACGATCGCCATTCAAATCAGGCTTCGTGGTGGATAAAGCCCGCAGGGACAAGACGCAATATCTTACATGGTGCTCAGCTCAGCCCAGCCCAACTGCTGTGACATCTTGCTCTTGCACCTCAGTCCGTGAAGTTATAAACCCACTTTGGACTCGGTCGAACCTGGAGGGATACTTTGGCACCAGCGTCAAGCGAGACAACCATGCCTTCTCCGCCCCATGCTGGCCCGTTCGGCGGTCCCGAGTCGGCCCATGATTCGGTGCCGCAGCCTCGTCGGCTTGTTCTCTGCTTCGATGGCACGGGGAATCAGTACATGGGAACCGAGGAGGACACAAATATCGTCAAAATCTATGAGTCGCTTGAACGGCATAAACCCGGCCAATATGCCTATTATCAGCGTGAGCTGACTACCGTTACCACTTCAAAACGAAGAAACTAACTAGTGCGCATACAGCCGGGATTGGGACCTTGACCTATGTTAGAGGTTCCTCGCGCCAGACCAGCGGGTTTAGCTGGTGGACGAGATTCAAAGCGCGCGTCAGCGCCCTGTTGGATCAAGGAATAGGCGTATCGTTTGCCAGCCACCTTATCGCGGGCTACAGGTTCATCATGCGCTATTACTCCACTGGCGATCATATCTATATCTTCGGTTTCTCGCGCGGCGCATACACAGCCCGATTCCTAGCCGAGATGATCCATAACATTGGCCTCCTCTCACGCGGTAATGAAGAAATGGTCCCATTCGCCTGGGACACGTTCAGTCGCTACCAGAGCTCTCGGGGGAACGTGCCACAGACTGAAGAAGACCGCGAGTTAGCGCGGTATATGCATAAGTTCAAGACGACGTTCTGTCGTCCAGACGTCGGCGTGCATTTCCTCGGTCTTTTTGACTGCGTAAACAGCGTCGGTCAGTTCGAGATACCGTTCTTTCGCAAGTCATACCGGTACATCGCCAGCCCTTCGGCACGGCATATTCGTCACGCTGTTTCGATACACGAGCGCCGGCTAAAGTTCAAGCCTGCGTTATTTCATATCGACCCGAAGGACAAAGACTCCGTGGATTTGAAAGAAGTTTGGTTTGCTGGAAACCATGGCGATGTTGGCGGCGGGTGGCCTCTAAGCAAGAGCCAGAAGCACCTCCTATCAGATATCTCGCTTCACTGGATGATACAGGAAGTGTTAAATCTGCCTGGCTCGGACAGCAAGCTGGAATTCATGTCGGAGAATGTAGAAAACATGAAACGAGTCGCGACTCACTCTCTATGTAGAGATGAGGAGCCCGGCACTGCCGCGTATCAAATAGCACAGAAAACAAACAAGCCGCATGATAAGCTGCGCTTTGGACATGGCGGAAGCGCTGTGTCTGTTATGCTATGGTGGATTCTAGGTTCGTCTCCCAATTTTCCAGTTTACCTGTTCTTCCGTAATGACGTCTCCCACAACAGAGGTCCTCCCCTTAGCAACTCGTCTCGAGCTAGAGAAGGGTAAATGGGTTCCGCGACGACTCCCACCAAACTTTGGAGCTTCAAGGGATATTCCATGCGATGCGACAATTCACCCCAGTGTGTACGAGATGTTAGAGTCCGGCATTCTGGACGGTTTTCCTGTGCCGAAGCCAGGCGGCGATAACCCAAACCTGCCTCCTAATCTTGTCGATAATGACCGGCGGCATATGCAAAGGAGAAGCGACGGAACATGTTCGCCATGAATGTCTACCTGTTACCGGGCTTCTCTATATGTCATCTCGAGGTCATATATGTATAACTGGGTTCGATAAAACCATCTGAGAGAGAGCGCGTAGTAACTGTTTCTATATAAGGCCTAACCAACCAGTTGACTTTTAAGTTCTCAACCCTAAGAAAGATCAACCCAATTGGTCTACTATAATAAACAAAATATAGTAATGCCCAGATATAAATGGCCCGAGACGATAAGGGAGCCTCGGCTACTGGCGGCCCGTGACGTTTTACCCTCCGACGCCAACCGCTTCTCCGCACTCTCAGGGCCTCAGTCTGGGGAATTCAATCATACAAAGAACCCTCTCATTCCCACTTCTTTTCTTTTGAGGACTCAAATCATTCACAGAACACAGCCATGACCCCTTTAATATATCTGCCGGGCCGAGTACGGTCGGCGCACGGCGTGCACTGCTCCCTCTTCAAATCTCCGTTTCAGCATCCCTTTCGGTCTCCATGCCCACTCTCCCTCCACAAGCGATGGAGCACATCCCTCTCCCAGCGTCCGGGGTCAGATCGGTGAGTCCCCACCTTCTACAATATAGAGTAGGTCGAGAAAGCTAATCAACTATCATGCAATGCGTAGAGTCCGATTTCCCGGCGCAGTCAACAGCAAATTCACAACGGAGATGGCCTTCATCAACCCAATGGATAAACCCGGGATTCCAACGTATCGCGTTATGGATTCTGACGGTGTGCTGATCGATAAGAGTCGTAGCGAGCTCAGTGTTTCGAATGAGGAGGCGTTGGCGTGGTATAGGAATATGTTAACGGGTTGGTTCTGAGTCTACATTCCTGAAGCCTATTTTCAGCACTAATGGGTATGCGATATACAGTGAGCATTATGGACGTGATCATGTTCGAGGCACAACGGCAGGGGAGGTTAAGCTTTTATATGGTACGAGACCTCTCCCTAGCCTTAGAAGGGCAGTTTTTGCTGATGAGATACGTACTCGAAAGGTCTCAGCCGGCGAAGAAGGCATCAGCGTTGGCTCCGCAGCAGCCTTAACACCGGACGATGTCGTCTTTGCACAGTACCGCGAAACCGGCGTGTTTCAGCAGCGAGGCTTTACGCTAAAGAACTTCATGAGCCAGCTCTTCGCCAATGCGAATGATAACGGTCGAGGGAGGAATATGCCTGTTCACTACGGGTGCGATTATCCAAAAACCGTACTTCTATCCCCCCCTTCCATTGATGAAGTTCGCACTGACAAATTGACCCAGCATACAATCTCCTCCACCCTTGCGACCCAGATACCACAGGCCTCAGGCGCTGCCTACGCACTGAAACTCCAAGCTTTACAGAATCCCGACACCCCACCGCGCATTGTTGCATGCTATTTCGGCGAAGGCGCCGCCAGTGAAGGCGACTTCCACGCTGGTCTCAATATCGCCGCTACAAGATCCTGCCCAGTGGTCTTTATCTGTCGAAATAACGGGTACGCCATTTCTACGCCCACATTAGAACAGTATCGGGGAGACGGAATTGCCAGTCGCGGGGTGGGCTATGGTATCGACACGGTCCGTGTCGACGGAAACGATATCTTCGCTGTTTACGAGGCTATGAAGGCTGCTCGAACTCTAGCCCTTTCTCAGGGAGGAAAACCGGTACTTATTGAGGCGATGTCTTACCGTGTCTCGCACCATAGCACGTCCGACGATAGCTTTGCGTACCGTGCACGCGTAGAAGTCGAGGATTGGAAGAAAAGAGATAATCCGATCATCAGGCTCCGGAAGTGGCTTGAAAATGAAGGGATTTGGAATGAGGATATGGAGCGGCAGGCTAGGGAGAGTATCCGAAAAGAAGTACTGAGAGAGTTTGGGGAGGCGGAGAGGGCGAAGAAGCCGGCTATTCGGTTTGCTTTTGAGGATGTTTATGATGAGGTTACGGAGGAGGCGAGGGAGCAGATGAAGGAGTTGAGGAGAATTCTGGAGGAGTATCCGGAAGAGTATGATCTTCGGTCGTTTGAAGGAGGAGTCAAGGGGTTGGACTCTTAGTAGTGTGGTCGTGCTTAGTTTGCGTATAGACTTACCCGGACTGTCCTCTGCATTTTACGTCGGCGAAGCCAAAGTTAGACATTATGACATGCATAATATAATGGATATGATATGATGTTTATTCACTCGATGTCCCAGGTAGTTTAGAGGTAGGTATACTGTAGTAGGTAATAGGTCTAAGATGTTTAAAAGGAAGGAGAAAACTGTAAAACTGAACTCAAAACAAGTGTACAAGAAATACAACCAAGTGCACGCTGAAGACATAAATATACAAATGTAAGGTTCGTGATACCATGCAAACAAAGCACATGCGCTAAGTAGCCAAAGCCTGCTGCGCGAGCTTCCTGTTCCTTTTCACCAACGCTCCAAGCTTCTTGTCAATTGCATCGAGCTCCTTCCTCGACGCCTCGAGTTCTTTCTGGCTCTTAACCGCGAACGAACGCAGTTCCTCATCTGTCATACCGACAACATCGTCAAGGTCAGGAATATTCCCAATAACCACGCCAGCGGCACCAAGCATGTGTTTTGCAGTGGCGGCAGCAAACGAGCGGACCGACGTCGCTGTCGCATTCATGAGCTCCGCGGCGTTGGATATCGCCCAGTTGTGGTTGCGTGTGCTGTCTGCTTCCATGGCGGAGAGAACGTTGGGAGGGATTGACGTTAGGGTGCCTCCTTCAGTGGTGGAGTGAGCGGAGGTGGGAGATTGTGCGGAAACGCCTCCAGTAGAGGTTTCGTCAACCCAGCAGACGTTGAAGTTTTCAGGCGTCGCGAAAAGGGCATCGAGACCGCCGCCGCGGTTTGTGGCATCCGGTTCGGTGACGGGGATGGCGGGGTATTCTTGGAAGGAGTCGATGGTCCAGGAGATGCTCTTCTCTAGGGCGAGGTAGCGATCTTCCTCTTCGGGAGATAAATGGTGGAGGACGCAACCGCGGGGGCTAATAAGGCATCTATGTTTCAGCGAGGGAGATTCCGAGCCCAGCCGGACTGGCTCTCCGCGCAGTAGTGCTTTACGGTGCTGCTCGGTCAGCTCAATCGGCTGCTTGAGGTCTTCATAATCGTCCGAAGTGCATTTCATGTCAAAGCGCTGATTGAGGTTGGACGGATTGAACAAAGGATGATTGTTGAGATCCAGCGCGCCCGATTTGTGAAGCTGCGAAAGCAACACTTGTAGAGGGGAAGTGCGCTCGGCGAAGAGTTCTTTGAGCGGAACGCCGGTGGCTTCCGCATCCTTTAACAACTGTTCGACAGTATTCTTGGACCGCCACTCTTCGGTTTCTTTCTCCTCAGCTGGCGCTTTCGCTTCGGATGGTGGGGGCTTTGACTCTGAGACCGTCTCAGGAACTTTGGACTTCTTAGCTGGCTCGACCTTCTCAGTGGGTTCATTGATAACTGCCACAGTAGGCTTGGTGGTAGAGGCAGCGTTCTCCGGAGAGGGATTGGGCGACTCGGCAGGAGCCTTCTTGGTCTTTCGCTTTCTACCAACAATTGGAGCGATGACCGGCTCCTCCGTCACCGGCGCTGTCTCCTGCTTTTTGGCCTCTGCTTCCTTGGCCTTCTGTTTCCGCTCTTTCTTGAGCTGGCTTTTGGTGATAGACCTCACTGGCGCAGAACCTATCCTCGATGATGCGGGAGGGGAGTTCGCGCGCGAAGCCGAAGTAGAAGTATAAAGATCCGCCTCGGATCCAATGTCACCAGGGGTATCGGAGCGGCTCTGAGAAGAAGCACTTGGCCGCCTTGAGCGAACCTTGCTTGTTAATGAGAAAGATGCGACTGACTGAGTGGCAGACATCGGAGGCGGAGTCTCTGCCTTTGGTGTGTCGACTACGCGAAGTACACGAGGTTGACGAGGCGCCGGTGAATCCGAAACCCGCGAGGCGCCAGTTAGTGGCGTATTGGGTCGAGAATTAACAGCGGTGGCAGGGGCAGCTGAAAGCTGGTATGGAGGAGGTTCAGCCTTTTGAACAGGCTCAGGGGCCGGAGGAGTATTGAAGCTCAGATCCAGCTTCATCGGCTTGACCTTAGCAGAAGATACTTTGGCTTCGCTGGACCCTGTGGATTTTGGCTGATTGCCCTTTTTCTCAGGTGCAGGCACTGATTCCTCTTTCGGCTGGGAACAGACCCTAGTGGCAGACTTCGCTACAGGGGAACCCAACGAAACGTCTGCAGCACTCGTGGTCCTGCTAGGCAGCTGCTTGTTATCCGCTGTTGGTTTCGCCGCGAGGCCCGTCGCATCATCCTCGGAGCTTCGGGATGCGGCGGCTAATGAGGGAGAAGGCATCTCCAGCCCAGGGGGTGGACCAGAAACGGATGATACCGGGCTTGAAGACTTGAACTGATCTTGGAACAGGGCAGAAATGGAGTGGCCTTGGGGGAGAGGCAGGCCTGGTGGGAGACTCGGGGTCCCGGAACGTCCCAATGGTTGAGAGTCACTCATAAGCTGTGATCTCATCAGGGAACCAAAGCTGTCAACCGAGCGTTTGTCCTTTGGGGTCGTACCGAGAGGTGGGAATTCCTCGTCAACTAAGAAGTCGTTGGTCAGCATCTCGAAGCCAAAATAAGAGTGCACGAGGTCCCGATCTGATAGGGGAAGTCTCCAAGGGAGACTGATGAAACAGAAAGAAAAACGAAATAAAACTATTGACAGTAGACAGCGGTCAAATACGAAAGGGCAGGCAGATAATTACAGAAAACACCGTGGTCGAACTGGCCAGGCAGACACATATGCCGCCACGTCTATATGAACAATTTTTGTGAGAAATTGGTTTCATGTAGAAAACCCAGCTTTGCTTTAATCCGGGCCAGGGAGGTTAACGTACATAAAACCATGCTCAGACCAACGGCCGCAAAGATGCTGATAGCTCAACCCAGCTCGGCTGCGCAACGAGCAAATGTGACGACCACCAAGACAAGATGATGGGAAAACACCATGTCCATGAATGCAATGAACCTCCCGTTATCGCGGACCGCGGTGGGGTCGAGAAGAAACAAAAGACACACTTGATCCCATAAACATAGACGCCAAACGCACACCACGCCCAATCTCTTGTTTTTGGAGAGCCGTTGCTAAATGCTTCATTGCAGGGTAGAAAACGTTGCAGAAAATTTTTGAACATCGAATTAAACGCGTATGTGGAGGAAAAGAAACATGTTCCACAGCCGTCTAGAATAAGTATGATATCATGTCGTAACAAAGAGAAGGTAAAAATGAAGGGCGAACCAGAACAAAAGTAAACCAGATGCAAAAAGGGTAGTCATCATAAAACGGAGAACATGAAATGTGAAGATGTGATCCAAGGAGGTGCAGAGGGAAACAACAATCACCAACGGTTGAAACCGCTGCCATACATCATGGCGTACCCACCTTGACCCTGACTCCCATACAATCCTTGACCAGCAACAGCATTCGCACCGACCTGGTGCATCCTCGCCTGTAGGATACTCGGGTCTGCAAGATGTACTACACCGCCTCCAGCAGAGGAAGTGTTAGCGTTTCTTTGCTTCTTCCCCTTCTTCCTCTGCTTCTGTGACCCAGAGTCGGAGGTATTCCCCGCCTGAGCGCCATAGACAGAGCTGAGAAGGCCATTGACGGGAGTCAGGGGAGGGGGAGTTTGGTGCTGGAGGAGGGAAGGAAATAGTAACTCACGCTTATTATCTTGATCCGGTAAACCACTTGCATTGGTACCGCTGCGGCCGCGCAGCAGCTCGCGCATTAACTCGGGGTTGGCTTCCTGTTTGCCACCCAACAGATTGACATTCGATGTGAAGCCGTGACCTTGTGCAAACATACCGCCACCACTAACCGGAGGAGTACCCGCTGTCTTCAGACCTGGAGGGGGTCCTTGAACACCACTGGTGTAGTAATTGCTGGCAAGACTGTGCTGCGGACTAGGGGCGGCAAGCGGATTGGGTGTACCGGACTGCATCAACGAGGCTTGGTTCAGCGTCCGGGTATTGGCCAGGTTCTTGGCGTTGGCGTCTGTAAATGAGAACCGCGAATTCTGGCCTCTCTGGGCTTGCTGGAGAGCATTGAGCTGGGCAGCTTGGCTTTGCAGCAGGCTCTGCCGAGCTTGCGCGGCATGATCCAACGCATTTGAACCGACCCCAGACTGCATAGGATCGACAAGGCCTGCCTGTTGGTTACCAGCGGACTTGAGAAGCATAAGTTGCTGCTGTTGTAATGGGGTCAAACTGCGGTTATTCAGGTTGATGCCCTGGAAGTGATGGCTAGCAGCGGACACGGGTGAGCCAACAGCTGAACTTGTGGTTGTGCCTTGTTGTGACGGGGGCTGGATAGCACCATGAGACTCGCGACCCGCACGACCTCGCGGAGGATTAGTATCATCTGGTTCACCACCGAGCTGGAGACTTCCACTCTCACGACCCTCATCTTCGGTAGTAGCGGCCGGTACAGACTGTAGAAGCTCCTGTTCTCGCTTGGTGCGTTCCTGCTCAGCCTTCTCACGCATAGCGCGACGTTTTACGCCACCGTATGGGTCGATGAGCGACGGATGATTATCGATGAGAGCAAGTTCGTCTGGGGGGAGACCAGCCGCGGAGAAAATAAATTTAAAGCACGGAGAGTTGACAGCTTTCAACAGATTATCCAATAGCGGCGTGCCTTTATCGGCAGGGGTCTGTGCCGACGGTGGCCGGGGAGAGTTTGATGATGGCGCATCCGGTGAGGGAGTCTGAGTAGTCTGAGGGCGATCTTGTTGAGTTTGTTGTTTTTCAACACACTTAGCATCGTTTGAGGGCGTGGCAACTGTCGCGAGAGCGGACCGTGGGCTTTGAGAAGCTTGGCTACCTGTCAGACTGGCGCGTCGTGTTCGGTTGATCGCCGAGTCTTTGTTTGCCCAGCTAGCGGATGATGGAAGAGCAGTCCCACCAGCGTCGTCTTTGCTTGGTTGTCGTCGTAATGTTTGCGAGATTGGTTGTGCCGAAGACCGTGCAATGTACGGAGGGGTGGCAGAGCTTGGGCCGGCGTTACCGTTCGGCCGTTGTTGACTCGGAAGTGAATTCATTGAGGAAAGATCTTGGCGGCTATAGCTATCGCTGTCTTCGCCAGTTTCGTGCAAGAATGTGCAATTCCTATTATGACATTGCTCATTGCGCAGGAAGGACGAGCAATATTTAGTGGTTCCATATTGCGCCCTAATCATGTCAGCAAACCGGATAACGAGGATGAATACAAGTACAGCATACCTTAGAATCCGGTCACCGTTCCCAGAACCATCCACCGCGGCGATGCAGGTCGCAGCGTCGCTCTTCTTAGCATATGTAACGTAGACACCAATGCCTTGGTTTGGGTTACCGCCGGGCTTAGCCTTACTGACGACGATCTTCTCAATTTCCCCATACTGTCCGAAGTAGTCTTTTCCGCGCAGAGTTTGAAGAAGTTGGCTTTCGTCGCGTATTGTAGGGTTGAGACCAATCACGTAGACGAGGTTCTTCTGCACAACACGGACGCCGGCAAGGTTTTTTCGACTCGAGGCTTCGATTTCCCGCTTCTCTGCTTCCTTCTTCTTCGCGGCAGCCGCTTTACGGTGTTTTAGTGCAAGGTCCGCTTTGAACCTAATGCGAAAGACCTATCAGCGCCAAGAACGGGAAGATACGAAACAGGTTGGGGAAAACGTACTCATCTGCGTCGGGCACCTTGTATTGAATAGTGCTTTCATCATAAACTCGTCGACAATTTGGGCATCGACCTTCCTCATTTTGAGTCTTGATATTATTGTAACAGAATTGACAGATCTGGATTGCAAGTTAGACTGATAATCGGTTTGCTGTGAAGCGCTGTCGCAACCGGTCGAGGGGTATGAGAGACGTACCTGATATCCGCAGGGGCATGGTTTGAAATTCTTATCCGACAAGTCGAACTCTTCGATGCAGAGGGGGCTACAAGAGACCGAGATGTCAGTCCCTAATCACGAGCTGATCCAAGCCAACTTATATGGTAACATACCAGAACTCATCGTCATCATCAATGACGGAATCGATCTGCTGGCGACTTGACATTATTGCGAGAAATTATGAGGAGGCAACGCCAGTACAATAGACAAGGGACGAATCGTAGTAAGTTCAAATGCAAAGGCCCATCTAACAAACCAGCGGAAGGGGCAGGGGAGACGGTTAGGAAAAGAGGTAAATGGAAAGTCGAGTTTTAGTTGGGTGACGTGAAGTAGAAAAGTCCGGAGGGAGGAGATGGAGTATTATGGGGATCGGCGTAGAGGGCGAGGGACACAAGCAAGCACTGACGGAGAAATGCGTGGAGGCAAAGAGTCAAGAATCAAAGTTGAAGCTTTGATGTGTTGGGTTGCGTTTGCATATTTTGCATTCTTTGTCATCTAATCACGTGATTACATCACGTGTATTACGCAAAAGCTCCCTTTGGACGAGACCGACGTCTATCCTCCCGCCGTCCGATCCGCCCTCCAATTGCCTCACCACTTGTGCTGGGATTGCTGCAATAACCATGGCCGCTCCTCGCTCTCTGATGCGGCTGGGCTCTGGCCGCTCCCTGGCGTCGGCCGCCCGGTCATCCCGCAATTGCCGTGTCTTCTCTTCGACCCCTCTGCAGCAGGTAGCCAAGGCGACTACGGCTGGCACTGATACCCCCAACATGCGCCACGCAGCGCGGCCTCGTACGTCAATTGCTACTTTTTCCCTAAATCCGTGCTTGTGGTGACTGATTTGCTGATCGTTTCCAGCCCCCGGTCCTCTCCGCGCTCCCGTCGTCAACCCGGCCGACAAGTACCAGGACAAGGCCGATAGCCTGCACCAGTACGGCCAGTACATAATGGCCTGTCTGCCCAAGCACGTCCAGCAATTTTCCGTTTGGAAGGATGAGCTCTGCATTTACGTCCCTCCCTCCGGCATTATCCCGACGTTCACCTTCCTCAAATATCACACCTCGGCCGAATTCACGACGGTCTCCGATATTACCGCTGTTGATTACCCAACTAAGGATCAGCGCTTTGAGGTTGTCTACAACCTTCTCAGCGTTCGATACAACTCACGCATTCGTGTCAAGACCTACGCCGACGAAGCCAGCCCTGTGCCCAGTATCACTGGATTGTATGAGGGAGCTTTGTGGTACGAGCGTGAGGTGTACGATTTGTTCGGCGTTTTCTTCACTGGTCATCCGGATCTGCGCCGTATCATGACGGACTATGGTTTCGACGGCCACCCTCTGCGCAAGGACTTCCCTATGACTGGATACACTGAGCTTCGATACGACGAGGAAAAGAAGCGCATTGTCATCGAGCCCCTTGAACTTACTCAGGCGTTCCGAAACTTCGAGGGAGGTACCACGGCCTGGGAGCCTGTTGGTGCTGGTCGGGATAGGACTCCCGAGTCGGTACGTCAACCATTTACATGACACTTTCCTGGAATATTACTAATAGAAGCTGTAGTTCAAACTCGCCAGTCCCAAGCCTGAGCCGCCCAAGGAGGAAGAAAAGAAATAGAAACTCTGTACCCGTAACTCTCTGTTTTCCTAGTTCTGTATGTACATACCACCGTATCTATGTTAGATGGAATTATCGGTGTTTCAATGCTTGCTATTACTGCCATAAACTGTACAAACGCCGTAAGTAATGCCTTGAATTGATATAATTGTGCATAGGCCGTAGAACAATCAATTTCATGGAAATGAGATTATTCAAGAAGCCCAATGTCAAAATCTCTTGGCATGCGCAAAACCGAAAAAGCCTCCCCATTCCGCAAACTTTCCACCACCGTCACGAATTGCGAACACCACCAACATCCCTTCAGACCCGTCCAATATCCCTGGACAAAACAGGAAAGCGATATTGGCAAAATGCCCAAACGCAAACTCTCCGACTTGACCGACACGAACGACACAGCGCAACCGCAGAAACCAAAGCTATCTGAAAAGGAATACCAACACCTGAAACTTCAAACGGCCCGGCTAAAGCAGAAGTTCGAGTTCGGGATTACGTCGCTATCGCGCGCACTCAAGACCGCTCGGGGCTTTGAGAGGCAGAAGCTCGGGAGGAGGCAGAAAGTCGTGAAGGGAGGACCAGGAGCAGAGATCGCAGTTGCGCATGCGAAAAGGGCGAAGTCGAAACCGAAGTCGAACGTTAGTCCTGAGGAGACTCTCAGGAGAATCGAAGGGGAGATCCAGGTCTTAAAGGTTCGTTCAACCTTTTCCTTTCCCCGTGTATTTCGTTGATTCTCGGAATGAGCTCGTTTGACTGACTTTGGTGCAGAGCCTCGACCCAACTACGACCGCAGAAAAGTATCTCTTCAAGCAGCTCGCCAAAACGAAACGGATTGCCGAGTCACCTGTTTTCTACCGGTTCAAACAATCTAAAGAGAAGAAGATCAAGCTTGAGGGGCCAAAGAGTACGGAGGAAGCGAATGTTACGGCGAGACTTTTTAAGTCGAATCCCGTGCAGAATGTCTTGCCGGGTATTATGGAGGGACTAAGGGGGTTGTTTGGATTGGAAGGAGCCGGAGCCAAGGGGAGAACGGACGAGAAGGACGGTGGGAAGAAGAAGACGGGAGAGCAGGCTGGTGGTAGAAAGGATGTTTCCGGGCATGAGTCCGTGTCCGGGTCTGAAGATGAGGACGAGGGCGATGCACGAGTCGCGCGAGGTCTGGAGGGGCATATAGATATGAAGGATGCAGAGAGTGGTGATGACGAAGAGGACTACTCGCACTTCGACGCACGACTAGCCTCAGACTCGGAAGACTCCAACGACGACCTCTTAGGTGAAGACAACGATAACACCAGATCAAGACATTCCCGCCGCTCCTCCATGTCTATCTCGCTCTCGCCATCACGCTCGCCCTCCCCATCGCAATCGCCCCCACCAAAGAAACCCAAGTCTACATCCACTTCCAAAACCCCCGCCACAAGCACAACCTTCCTCCCGTCCCTCATGATGGGCGGGTACTGGTCTGGCTCTGAGTCCGAGCCTGAGGAGCTCGAAGAAGCCCCGAAGCGGAAAAACCGGATGGGCCAGCAGGCGCGTCGGGCACTCTGGGAGAAGAAGTACGGTGCTGCGGCGAACCATATAAAGGCGGAGCAGCAGAAGGGGCAGAAAGGTAAAGGAAAGGGGGGCAGAGATGCCGGGTGGGATTTGAGAAAGGGTGCTACGGGCGATGGGGATAGGGATAGGGATCGTGGAAGGAAGAAGTTTGGGACTGGGTCGAATGCTATGGCTATGAGTGGGAAGGATAGGTTTGGGAGTGGTACTAGCACCGCTAAAGAAATAACGGCTCAGGGTGCGAAGAGCAAGAAGACAAAGCCGCAGGATGATAAGCCATTGCATCCTTCTTGGGAGGCGGCAAGGAAGGCGAAGGAGCAGAAGGCGATGGCGTCGTTTCAAGGCAAGAAGGTTGTTTTCGATTGATAGGCGTGTATATATACCTATAATGAGATTGTACGTGACATTCATTCCTTTCATGAACAACTTATAGCAAACAGGAGCGTTTAAAAACACTCTAGGTATCTTGACTGGCTGGGGTATGTACGCTATACAAGCAAAGAGACAGTCAATCCGACCAGTCACCATATAATGGTCACAGCAAAAATAGATGCATCGACCGAACTAAAACGTCATCCACCCCTCTTTCAAATCCAACTCTCCCGGGAGAACCGATCCCGTTCCCGAGCCGGGTCCCGTTTGTCCCTCCGTCTCAAAGCACGGAATAGCCGTGAATTCACCTAGTTCCTGGGGCAGGTTGGAGACGAAATGATCGAGCCCAATGTGCGGCATTTGCGAGAACGCATGGGGTGTCAAGAAATCCGACGGTGAGGTGATATCGTGATGCGGGACAGCTGCGTTCTCGTTGTGTATCTGGCTCTGAGAGTTCATAAGGCTTGAGGTTGGAGTAAGACTGGCCAAGTGTGGTTGAACTCCGCTACCGCCAGACTGGTAACCGTCTTGCCCCTGCCCTTGACTTTGGAAAATGTTGGTATGTGTGTTCGCGTTCGTAAGAGTGTGCGCATCCGGAGACACAGGACCAGTCTTCCAGAGCATTTCCCAGTTTTTAAAGCGGTCGTAGGCAGACTCATGACTTCCCGACTGGCCGGTGCCCTGCGAAGCACTATACTCTTCAAGACGGGAGATAGCCCTCTCAAGTGCCTCAATAACACTAACTGCGGACCTGGCCGACCCGACACCCATGGACATAATCTTAATAAGTCCCATGCCCTTCTGCAGCGCTTCCCGGAGTCGTTCTGTACGCTTTGTCAAGCTCTGTGCAAGGATGACCAATAGTGCAGCGCGGCATGAGCTAAACTCTGTAAAAGAGGCGCGGGCAAGGCCAGTTTCATCTCGAAGTAACCGGCAAAGATCAATGATTTCAAGAGCGGCCTCGACGCAGTCCGTGACAAGGGTTGAGCGGTTCTTGGAGACACCGGAGGACATGGGCGCCTTTACTGGCGAGATCTGGAAGGTGGCAGAGGAAAAGCCCTTCATACTGCTGAAGAGAAAGGGGCGACCAAGGAAGATTCGTGTCAGACAGTAGTCCAGCTTTAGGTGAACGTTTGCTCTGAAAAGCGGGCCGTTTGGGTTTAGGTCTCGGCAGTCAGTTTCTTCAGGGAGGGTGTTCCACCAGTCGACCAGATGTTTGCGGAGGGTGAGGAGTCGTTCAAGGCAGTCTTGTTGTTGGTTTTTGCGGCATTTCCGGAGGGCGCATCTTGGCCGTCAGTGGCAGCAGGCAAACTAAGTTGACGCGAACTTACATCTCATTTGAGACTTCCCCAAGTTTGAGGGTCAGTTTGATCAGTGTTACCATATTGGTATGGTTGGAAACTTGGCCTTGCGGCATCAGTCCAGGGAAATCGACAGGCATTGCAGCGTCAACATCCGTATCTGACAGAGATACCGGTCTGCCATGGAGAATGCTGACTCGTCTGAGGACAACTGTTAGCATGAGACGATACACACCACATGCCGCATGACTAACTTCTCGATGGTATATGCTGTCCAAAATACCCTATTCCGAATCTCGATCACATGGGGCGGTAGCCCCTCGCCGCTGTACTTCCGATGCATACCATTCTGAATCGCCATTTTCAAGGCAAGGCCAAAATAAGTGTAGCAAAGACCTGACGTATCGAGCGGCAATAGATATGTCCCAATCAACAGACAGGCCTGAACGCTTCGAATAGACGCGGAGGCAATAATGTCAGGAAGCAATTTGGATGCGAATTGGTAGAACGTCAAGCCAACCTCGTCTTCCGAGAAATGGTCAGCTTCGCTAGTTAAGTGGTTTACCGGGGTTGCCGATTCCATGTGCGCGAACTGCGTTCCAATCGCTAGGACCATCAGGATAGAGCACACCGCACCAGCATCGTTGCATCCGAGGCTCCCTGGGTTCACGTAACAAGTGTTGAGCTTATCTTTGAGCCAGTCCTCTTCGACGTAGAAATTGTTTGTTTGCGCGTACTTGAAAAACATCTGCACTAGAAAGTCGGCCACAAACCGTGGCGGTAGACTTGTAACCGAAGCGGCTACCACGGCGCCAGACTGTAATTGCGTTGCGCGCCATCGCTCCTCAAAGGGCTCTGCTTCGGTAGATACCTGAATTAAGTCAGTTGGCAATGTTTGCGGATCGCAATGGAAACAAGGCAATCTACCTCTGGGGACTCGGCTTTCATCCACTCATCAATCTTCTTCTTAATCTTCATTGAGAAATTCAGATAGGAGAATTCGCCGGAATATTCTGTCGAGCCGTTAGTTTGCCGTAATAAGAGCGGAACGCCCATGATCTCCATCCCGCTTTGAGAACATACGCGTCGTATTATCCGGCAAAGCCTTGATTGTAAAGTCCTCGTCCTCGATCGCCAAATCCTCCATATCCTCATTGTCAAAGACGACCGACGGTCCTCCATCCGAGTCTGAACCACGGTGTTTACTCTTCAGCTCTTCCGCTGTTTTCCGGAGCGACTGTATATCGAAAGAAATGTTCGGTACGTAGTGCTGTAAGATCCGTTCCATGCACCGGATCCTCTCCGACTCGAGCATGTCATGGCGGCTGCGCGCGGCGGTTCGTTCAAGGAGTCTGTAGCCCCAGAGACCCATAAGCATTCATCCACCTTGTATAACTCGGGGTAAAAGGCTGTCGACTCACGAGATGGACGATGAGCGCGAAAGCCTGTCTGCTTGGTCCGGGTGTGTAAAGACGCATTGGCGGCGATACCGAGTGCACCGGCGGCAGGGGACGCCTCCTTCGCATTTCTCCTTGACGCGACGACAGCCGTCGCAGCTAAAGAGGTACGTCAGTCAGCCTGCAACGGTTGATAAATGCACGAGACTGGAATCTATGCGTAGACGGCACTCACGCGCGCACCGCTCTTTTGCGGTTCTCCTCCGAAACGCGGGGTCGTTTCTGGTTGCCCACGGCGGGTGTTGATGGGGCCTCGTCCATGGCAATTTGCAGCAGGGATCAAGGGGGTTGGATTATATGGATCATTGTAGAATGAAAAGGACCCGTGGCGAGAAGGGTGGGTGTTGTACAGGAGCGTAGTGACGAGAGAAGGAGAGGAGATCCAGGGTTTTTTATCCGGATCCCAGTCTCACGCTCCAACTGATAAGCGGCCGGTCCCTTCAGGACGAACCAACGGTCTCAATGGGTCGCTTTCTACTCACAAAGCTAAAACAGTTTATGTGCCTTGCATTGCTTTAAGATACATGAATGGAAAGCACTAGATTTTCCGGCTTCGCGCTATAGGTCGCCGTTCTCTTACATACATAGCCCGTATACCAAGTCCGTAGATAGGTACAGAACAGATGCCCATACTCCAAAGTCTTCATTTCACAATCTTATTCAAAAGCTAGACATGTAGTACGTATATTTTAGTTAGCTAGGTGCCATGTCTCAGGATTGACTCCTCAGTTGGCCACATTTAAGCCTCTTCGGGTGGTTTACTGTTGTTCCTGACAAGTCAACAAGAGATATATTTCCACCCAGGTGATTCTCTAACAACTTTCAAGGTTCCACCACCAGATGCCCAGTGAGATTGAGAAATGCCAAAACTCTTCAATCCTAGACCTAGAAATATCTCCTTCAAGCTACCAAAATCACATAATCCGCCAAACATCCTGAGCGGTATGTCTAGAAGGTCGAAAATGTCATACGGAGACATCAGAGACCTAGAACCCATTAACCTCAACCCCAACGTCTCTTTCTCTTCCCAGCTCCAACAGTTTCTTCCCAGTGACTAGGTCCATAATCCCCATGCCAACACACTTCATCACCACATTCTGTCCCTCTGCCACCTTGACGGGTTGCGGTTCCTCATCTTCGTTCTCACCAAGTCCCTGACCCTGATACAGCTCGCCCAACTCGACCAGCTGATCCCCCTTCATACCGGCTTTGAGGAGCTCCCCCGACTCCTCGAGACAAGCCTCCCTCGAATCAACATAGACTATGCCACCCCCGGAATGGAGTGTCTCTGTGTCAATCTCCTGCATATGAGGCCTGTACGAGCCAATCAGGGAGATGAACTTGGCCTTGTAAGATTCAGAACCAGCGCCAGCGCCAGTGCCGCCGGCAAGGTAGGAATAAGGGAAATTCGGCACCGTCGATGGCGTGCAGCTAAATATGACATCGGACTGTGCCAATTCAGTGCAGAGATGCTCTTCGTAGTGATCATTTCCCTCCTTCGACAGAGTTGTGAATTCCACATCTGGATACCTGGTTTTCAAATTAGATATAACACCCCGTTCCAGCTCCTCCAACCTCTTTCGCCCACGATTGACGAATGCCACCCTTCTGATTTCGCCAGGACACAGTAACAGCGCCAAGCGCGCATGCCACTCCGCCTGCCGTCCAGAGCCAAGGATGACAATCCTCTCCCTTTGAATCCCAGCGCCAGCCCCTGAGCGAGTGACCCTAACAAACAGCGACATAACCGTCAGCGCCGTACGGAACGCCGTGATTTCAGCTGCGCTCAGCAAACCCAGTAGCTCGCCCTTCGGCGAAAAGATATTAATGACGCCGATGATCCCGTGAGACTGAGAGGCGGTCACGATCTTGATCCCCGTGCTGGAGGTGTTGGAGACGGGCATGAAGAGCGAGAGGTTGTTGTCTTTTGTTGTGATTGCTGTGCGGAGGGGTTGGTGCACTGGGCGTTCTCCAGGCGGGGAGGATGACTGTGCTGAGACGGTCAGAAGAGCCGTGTCTAATGTGCGGAGGAATGAGAGGCATTGCGGGCGTGTCAAGTCCCGGAGGAGTTGACCGACTGCTGGCTCGGGAAGAAGGTACATTGCGAAAGCAGCAATTTGATAGTGAATATGAATGGGAAGGTTGATGTAAGTATAGATCTTGGTGGTGTGTTTGGATGTTAGGGAGGGTCCAGGGCGATCTTAAATAGAGCCGAAGATAAAGTTGAAGCTGGAGAATGCAGCGATGTCGGAACACCCGTTGGCGACTAAGGCCATTACTACTTAAAGTTCAACTACAACTCTGAAATCGCCACGGGTATAGATAAAAATGCCTGCATCATATTCCTTAATTGGAGACTGACGCTATCTATCTATATGCATTCCGCTCAAAAAACAGACAATCACAGAAAGACGCTCAAACGGATATCATAATCTACCCAGAACAAAAAAAGCCAAGCAAACATGTCAGTATCGCAGACCAAAAGCGCGACGAGCTCTTCGCTTGAGCTCGGAAAACATAGCCTCCTGGGACTGCTTCGTGCGCCCAACGGCCTCTGTGTTCTCGACTGCCCGTCGAAGCAAGAAACCCATGCACTCTTTGACCGAGCCCCAAGTGAGCAGTTTGTACACGTTTGGTGATTCAGCAACTTTAGTACTCTCAGACCCTGCAGTTTGGAAACCCTGCAAGAGCTCGCAGCTGATCTCATCTGCCATTCCCTGGAGCTGAGCGTAGCTTAGCTCGACATCTGATTTCTCTCCCCGGCTTGCCTGTTCGAGACGCAGAGTGTGGGCCTTACGGACAGAGTCCCGGTTGTGCGTGGCGACGATCACATTGACGGGGGGAAGCTCGGTGGTGTGTTCGGCCGAAGCGGGCTTTAGCATATTGTTGTACCGCCGGGTAAGGAGGGCTTCTACAATGCCGTCGTAGCACTCATCGGTCTGTTCCTTCTTGGCCCAGATCAGATGGCGGGGTTCGGTCTTCAGGTATGCTCCACGGACCAGCTTGACTCCAAGCGTGTATCCTTCCCTGCGAGAGATTTCGAGATGGCGCGCGAGCGTGGCCGGAGTAGAGCACAGGTATGCTTGATAGGTGTTGTAGAAGATGGCGCGGCCAGGGGTGCGAGAGTTGCAGTACTTCTGGTACATTGTCGCCCACTCTTCGATTCCTGGCTGGACCGCCTGTTCCTCCGCGTCTACCAGTAGTCGCACGTTCCGGGATATCGCGAGATCGCAGACCTGTTTGATTGCTTCGTCCATAAACGGTGAAGGCGCCGCCTGGTTCTGGAGGTATTCGAGTGCTTGGACACCCATGCCCGTGAATCTGACTGGTTAGCTAACGTCGCAATTCAAGCAATGGAGGACTCACTTCAAGGCTACAAAATCACCCTCCTGGGCCATGTCCACGGTCTGGAGGGTCCCGTCCAGCCACGTCTGAATCTCCTGCCGGCTAGCCTGCTCATCGCGCGGGTCTGTCTTGGACTCTCCCACTAAGACTTCACGGGCATAGCCCAAGAGCACGCCGCGGTATCCTAGCTCCTTGATCGCATTGATGGAGCGTTGGACCTCGAGCTTGTTCTCGCCCGCATTGAACTGTTTGTAGATGGTGTGTTTCACAAGCAGGTTCAATAACGGGTTCTTTGCGACGTCCAGCAGGGCCGTCTTGGGATGCGCCAGAGCTGAGAGCGTGTAGATGCATGGCTTTAGCAGGATCGAGGAGGAGGAAACAGAGAGAATGAGCAAGGAGCGGAGAACGGAGGAGAGAGGCAGCTTTGCGAGCGGCGAGGTTAGCTGCTTCTTAGGTGACGGAGGAGCCTGTTGCAGCAGGCTGTTGGTATCGGCAGCGAGTGACGACCTCGCGTTGCTTGTTCGGCTGACGAATCTGGCGGTGCGATAAGATCGCCCGCTAGAGAGTGCCCGCACTGAAGGACGCGGAGTTGCGGCCTTCATGTTGTGGTAGAAAGTGTACGGAAGCGATGTTCTATGATAGAGAGCTTGGGATGTGGATGGAATTGATGAATAGGATTAATGAAGTGTTGTTAAAGATACTTGCAATGGGCTTGAAGGCTGCGTTAAAGATTATGTAGCGCAAAGAGCGTATACAATCAATGGCAGAGACAGGGTAGAAGCCGGTAGAAACCGCTTCGAACCGGCAAGAGGTCAGCTGTGGTCACACGGGATGATGCTTTTGCCATTTGCTATTATTAACCCTCACAGAGATCTGCTTGTGCATGATGGGGAATCCTGAAAGAGGAATGCGGTTCCAGGCACAAGAACGGCTTTAATTTCGATGAGTAAAGAAGATCTATACCAATATACCTAGTATTGTGGCGAGGGTAGCTGTACCACCCAGTGACTTCATCCTTTAAACACGGCGCACGTGTAGTCTATAGCTTTGCCAGACCAGAACACCCGACCAAACACCCAATCTCTATCCATAACAAATTACCTCTCATCACAGCAGAGTATCACAGCCGTCTCAATCTCATCAAATGACCACCTGAGCCGCAGGGGACCTGGAATGTCGGATGCGAGGAGTTCATGCAGCTTGGACTTGGATCTCAGATGCCGCACCGGTTCACGGGCCGGTGACAGATACCCCACCGGCGAGAGCTCAGTAACCGGCCCGGTCGCAATGTTTCAAGCAGACGGAGGATTGCGGGGTATCTTATGTTCTCTTATCTTGTTATCTCGGTTCGCTGATAGTACGGCTCGGTGGATATCGTTCTTGCCTATGTTTTTGAGTTTGCTATCTGTTCTTCGAAGGTTCTTGGCCTCTTCCGCCGGAGGATGACCGATCGCACGTCCATGTTTAGCCCTGATCTTAAGGCAGCGCTGCTAGTCTCAAAAAGTATTAGATTTACATGGTCTCCACCGTCCGTTAACAGTGGCCAATCGAAGCGTTTCAAAGGCTGTTGCCAGTGGACCAAGCTTTGGTTAGCCGTTAGCGGTAGGGAATTTTATGCCAAGCAATCGAGCAAAGCTGCAGGCTCAGTCTTTAGCAGTGAGGATCCCATTAGTCACGGAAACAGCTTCAAGGACCGGGTGCAAGACCAAACATATGATCCAGAATCCCAGATGCAATTGATTACCTATTTGCGGGAATTGTGCGGAGACCCCAGAATCATTTCCAGATCCTGGAGTCTGGAGAACCTGATCTAAGCGAACCTGATCCAAGCGAGGACTGCTTTGCCACCATGTCCTCTGTACAGCGACGGAGACCAGGATGGTTTTATGACGAAGGATCAACACTGAAACTCGAATCATTTCGGAAGCTGCCAGTTACCGAGTAGTAATCTGTCGGCTCAGCGTCAGCATTATCTCATCATATCGCGGAAGTTACCCCTATCAGGCACGTTTTCGACGCCCAGTCTCAACCCGTAGACTCTATCTACTCACCGAATTAGGCACCTCGGGGCACCCCACAGATCACCCCTGGGCGCCAACCGCGGAGCCAATAGGGTTAATCTCCCACAAACCATTCCATGAGTAAAAATTATCTCGTGCTGGAAATGATAAGCCGTTGACTCAGCAATCTGGGGTCTTCCCGCTCAGGAATCACTTTTATAACACCCTGCCGGGACTCTTCTCTCATCCTACGCCTACGTTCCTGCAAACCTAGGCATCAAAATGAGTCCCCCGTCGGTCAAGAGCATGGAGGAGGGTCGCACCCCGTCCGTCCAGTACGGATATGGAGAGCCCAAGACATTGGAGGGAGAAATAGAAGAGCACACAGCAACTAAGCGTGGTCTGTCATCACGACAGCTGCAGCTGCTCGCCATCGGAGGATGCATTGGCACTGGTCTTTTTGTCGGTACTTCGACGGTGCTGACCCAGACCGGCCCTGCTCCTCTGCTGATGAGCTACATTGTCATGGCCTCTATTGTCTGGTTTGTCATGAACGTCCTGGGCGAGATGACCACCTACCTACCCATTCGCGGTGTCTCGGTGCCGTATCTGATCGGCCGCTTCACCGAACCCAGCATTGGGTTTGCTTCCGGCTATAACTACTGGTATTCATTTGCTATGCTGCTGGCCTCGGAAGTGAGTACAACCCCTTTATTATCATGTTCAAGAATCCTGACAATGTAGGTCACTGCCTCGGGGTTGATCATCGAATACTGGAATCCGCCCGTCAGTGTTGGTCTGTGGATCGCCATTGTCCTTGTTGGTATGTACCTGCTACCACCCCAAAGCCAGCCGGCTAACAAGCCTAGTGATCCTGGCCCTGAACGTCTTCGCGGTCGAGTGGTACGGAGAGTCCGAGTTCTGGTTCGCCGGTCTGAAAATCCTGGCCATCATCGGTCTGATTATCCTGGGCGTTGTGCTGTTTTTCGGTGGAGGCCCAAATCATGACCGCCTAGGGTTCCGCTACTGGCAAGACCCCGGTGCATTCAATCCGTACCTGGTCCCCGGGGACACTGGCAAATTCCTGGGTTTTTGGACTGCCCTGATCAAGTCCGGTTTTTCGTTCATCTTTTCGCCCGAATTGATCACCACAGCCGCTGGAGAGGTCGAGGCACCGCGTCGGAACATCCCCAAAGCCACCCAGCGGTTCATCTACCGTGTTTTCACCTTCTATATCCTGGGCAGTTTGGTCATTGGAGTCACCGTGGCCTACAACGACCCTACCCTTGAGGCTGGAGTCGAAAGCGGCGGGTCAGGGGCCGGCGCGAGTCCATTCGTCGTTGCCATCCAAAACGCTGGTATTGGAGGGCTCAACCATGTCGTCAATGCTGCCATCCTGATCTCTGCCTGGTCATCCGGCAACGCATGGTGTTACGCTGGGTCGAGAACGCTATACTCGCTCGCCGGTGAGGGCCAGGCCCCTAAGATCTTCACACGCACCAACCGCACCGGCGTTCCCTATGTGGCTGTCCTTGCGACATGGACGATCGGACTGCTATCCTTCCTTAACCTGTCCAGCTCCGGACAGACGGTCTTTTACTGGTTCACCAATATTACCACCGTCGGCGGGTTTATCAACTGGGTTCTGATCGGAATCGCGTATCTGGTATGCTTTTCTCCTTAATTCTCTTCATCTGAACATACCTGACCAAAAACAGCGCTTCCGCAAGGCCCTGCAATTCCACGGCATGCTGGACATGCTACCATTCAAAACCCCGCTGCAACCCTACGGTACCTACTACGTGATGTTCGTCATCTCGATCCTGACCTTGACGAACGGGTACGCGGTGTTCTTCCCGGGCCGCTTCACTGCTTCCGACTTCTTGGTCTCGTACATTGTTTTTGCTATCTTCCTTGCGCTTTATGCTGGACATAAGATCTGGTATCGGACGCCCTGGTTGACCAAGGTGTCTGAGGTTGACATCTTCACGGGCAAGGATGAGATTGACCGTTTGTGCGAGAATGATATGGAGCGGCAGCCCCGGAACTGGTTGGAGCGAGTCTGGTGGTGGATTTTTTAGATAGACGACTATATATATAACAGGACTATATACTGTAGATAGAGGTATTTTCTCGCTACTGATTTATTGCTTTTATTCATCTTCCTTATGAAAGTGGTATCATAGAGCCGACCGGCCCGCAGATGTAGAAGCAAGCTTCCTTTACTGTACTAGTTGATTGTAGACCGGGAAGATGAAGACTCATCCAATGATTAATGCTATCAAATAGTTACCGCTATCTTTGTCTTCGCACTGCGTGTAATCGACATGTACAATTTTCCGCTGTCCATTTTACTGGATACAGAATGGCGGGGCGAGCATCGCCAGTGCCACTCATCCCCAGCCGGCCCGGTCAGAGCCCACCCGGCAGAGCCCCGGCCCCCGACATATGGTGACTGTGGCGATGATCCTTGCGGGGCTGGGGGCTTCCTTTTCATGAGTAATGGATCTTTCCATCATTTTTCCATGGAATGGCATTCGATGATTCCATGCCTGCTCCAGCCCGCTCCAGCTGCCCATTGGTGAGATGCAAGCTAGCAGCTTGTCCCGGTGATAACCGGTCTTTAAATCACGAGTTCCCCGCATACTTGCATACCATGCATACACCGTGTTTGCTCTCCCTTCCTCCTCATTTCCCCTCCTCCTCTTCTTCTTCTCTTCTTCTCACCTCCTCTCTTCGTTCGCTTCACTTTGAACTGCGAAGTACAATACATCAATATGCAATCATCGCTGCTGCTCCGGGTGAGGGCTCTCCCCAAACCCGCGTCGGTTCTCTCCCGTACAAAGACGGCGACGTACGCCACATACAAGGTTCCTCGAATTGACAATGAACCAAACGTGAGTTATCCTCATGCATTTGTTCTTTGTTGTGAGGAGCTTTGCTGATTTCGCAGAAACACTACGCTCCAGGCTCGCCGGACCGAAAAGCTCTCCAAGAGGCTTTGGCGCGAACGCAACAGAATGCTCCTCTGAGCGTCCCTCTAGTCATTGCGGGCAAGGAGGTGGGCAGCATCCAAGTTCCTCTCGTAGAGCTCAACTGACGTGCTCAGGTCAAATCCTCTTCATCACTAACACAATCGAACCCCGCCTCGCACGGCCCGGTGGCAACCTACTCCAATGCAACCGCCAAAGACGTCCAGGCGGCAATCGAGTCCGCCCTGGAAGCTCGCAAATCATGGGCCTCCACGCCGTTTGCCGATCGTGCCAGTGTTTTTCTTAAGGCTGCAGACCTGATCTCGACAAAGTACCGCTACGATGTGATGGCTCTGACCATGCACGGCCAGGGCAAGAATGCCTGGCAGGCGGAGATTGACTCTGCCGCTGAGCTTTGTGACTTCTTCCGATTTGGTGTTAAGTATGCGGAGGATCTGTATGCGCAGCAACCTGTGCACCATGCGCCGGGTGTTTGGAAGTAGGTCACCCCTCACGGCATGATTAGGGCTAGGCTAACAAGACAGCCGCGTCGAATACCGTCCGCTCGAGGGATTCGTTTACGCGATCAGTCCGTTCAATTTTACTGCCATTGGAGGTAATCTCGCTGGAGCTCCTGCACTGATGGGCAATGTCGTTGTCTGGAAGCCTTCCCCTTCCGCAATCGCATCCAACTGGCTCGTCCACCAGATCCTGCTCGAAGCCGGCCTCCCTAAGAACGTCATTCAGTTCGTTCCCGGCGAAGCTGAAGAGGTGACCAAGACCGTTCTCGACCACCCCGACTTCGCAGCCCTTCACTTCACCGGCAGCACCAATGTCTTCCGTAATCTGTACGGTCAGATCTCCACTGGCGTCGCAGCCGGCAAATACCGCAGCTACCCGCGCATTGTCGGCGAAACTGGCGGCAAGAACTTCCACCTCATTCACAAATCCGCCGACATCCGCAACGCCGCTGTGCAGACTGTCCGCGGTGCTTTTGAATACCAAGGCCAGAAGTGCAGTGCAACCTCTCGCGCCTATGTCGCGTCCTCTATCGCCGATTCCTTCCTCGAGCAGGTCGCCTCGGAAGCGAAGAGCCTAAAGGTCGGGCCCCCTTCGGACTTCACCAACTTTTGCGGGCCCGTCATCCATGAAGCCTCCTTCACCAAGCTCGCCAAGGTCATTGACGAGGCAAAGAACGACCCCGAGCTCGAACTCCTCGCTGGCGGCTCCTACGACTCCTCCAAGGGCTGGTACATCCAGCCCACCGTTTACCGCACCACTAACCCTGACCATCCGCTGCTGACGCGTGAACTTTTTGGTCCTATTCTCGTGGTGTATGCCTACCCTGACGCGACGGAGGCCGATTTTGCTCGTATTGCGCAGAAGATCGACGCAACAGGTGAATACGGCCTCACGGGCTCGGTGTTCGCTCAGGACCGCGAGGCTTTGGCGGTAGCCAACGACGTCCTCCGCAATGCGGCCGGTAACTTCTATATCAACTGCAAGAGTACCGGCGCAGTTGTGGGTCAGCAGCCGTTTGGGGGTGCAAGGGCGTCCGGTACCAATGATAAGGCGGGTAGTGGGAACCTGCTGAGCAGGTTTGTGAGCTTGCGGTCGATCAAGGAGGAGTTTGTTCCTACCTACAAGGTCGCTTATCCTAGCAACGAGGCGTGACTTGAGCTAGGCTTGTTTTAGGAGTTGTATTATTCCCCATCATGTTTGGTTGTGCTCTGTTTAAGATTCCGCATCCACGGCGTTATTTGATTCTATCTCTCGACATTGACGGAAAGTCATGACTGCATTATATACTCATTCTCGGTTGTCGTAATCAATCATATCATACCCTATTTACAACCACATCTTACTTTCAAACCCATCCTAAGCAGGTAGACACCTCTCAATAAATTTCTGAACAGCGTTCTTCGCCCTCCCTGCAAACTCTTTCAATTCATATTCCTTTCCACGCCCATCAGCCCCCCCATCGAAAATCTCCACCGAAAACCATCCTCTAAACCCGGTCTTCAGCACCGCGTTTCCCACAGCCTCAATAGGCAGATATCCTCCATCATACGGCATAGGCCTGTAATCATGGCTCCAGCGGCCTCTCGGCGCGGTCCCGTCCACAACTCCCTTCTCCAACGGCCTCGGTCTGCCTTCCCCATCAAGCGGGATATACGCATCCGAGATTTGCAGAAGATAGATCTTTTCCGGCGGAATTGTAGCAGCCAGCTCGGCCATACTGGCTCCAAACCTTTGACTCAATTCCTTCTCCTTCGTAACTGTGTCCTCTATCCGTCCAGAACTCGTCGTCGGATCCCCCCACTCCCCACCAGCAGACTGGAACGTATCAAGACAAAGGCCGATATTATCTCTATCAACAGCCCGCACAATCTCCCACACATCTTTCCAGTTCGGCGCATGGCTCGACCAGCACCAGTTCTCGTACGCGAGACGGAATCCCTTCGCGCCTAACAGATCAGCCAATTCTCTCAGGTCAGCAACAATATTTGCGCGTGGCCCTCGTCCTTGTTTCGGATCTGGTCGTGACTCTGACGGCGCCATCTTCTCCAGCGGCGTATCACTACTCCCAACCTGCAACATGCTAGTCCCGCACGCCTCCATAATCGATATCCACCCTTTCGCTCTTTCGAAAGCATCCTCTCTCTCCTTTGATCCCCTCGGCCACCCCTCAAAATTCGAGAACGGCTGCAACATGAGGATCTCCAGGCTATGCGCGATACACAGCTTTTTCACTTCTGCTGCGGCGATGCGGAGCGCGTCGTAGTCATTTTCTGAAACATCGCGATTATGCAGCGTGCATGCATATGCCAGGAGATCTGGAAACCCAAGTTCTATTCCGTTGAAGCCGGCGAGGTGTAGTGCAGAGAGCTTCTGGGGAAGGGGGATGGTGCTGGTGGTGGAGGGAGGGCCGAGGGAAACGGTTGCGTAGGAGAGAGGAATGGAAGTGGATGCTTTGGAGGACATTTTTCTTCTTGTCTTCTGTGTTTCGTTTTCTTAGAAATTTGTTCTTTGATCAGAAAAGCTTGTATAGCAACATACCAAGTGCAGCGGTTAGATGTATATCGGATAGCGCGGGATGATGTAACAATGAGGTTGAGCAGACCAGCTAGCTCAAAATCCAATGATTAGGTAGCCTATATGGGCAAAGCTTGAATTCGCCTTATTTTCGAGCGCTGGGATTAGACCCGTACCGTGTAATGATGTAAGATAATGGTTGTGATGCTATTTATATTCCAACCATCTGCCTACACTTTCCTTCCAAGCTATATCCTCTCCAAACAAATAGCGAATCACAAACACACATACCGCAACCATGCCATCGCAGGAAGAGATCGTCAAAAAATTCCAGCGCATCGGCATCGTCGGCTCCGGCAACATGGGGTCCATGATGGCGTTCGCTTTCTCAGAGATCGGGCTGGACGTCTCAATCTGGGACGTGAAATACGACAACGTGCAGCAGCTGCTCGAATCTGCCAAGAACACAAACTACAAGGGAAAGATCGAGGGGTTTAAGGATGTCTCAAAGTTCACGCAGAGCCTTGAGGGAAAGGGCGAGAGGAAGATCTTCCTGTTTAGTATCACACATGGCGATCCTGCGGATAGTGTGCTAGATATGATTAAGAAGGACTTGAAAAAAGGGGATATTATTCTTGATGGCGGGAACGAGAACTATCGGCGCACCGAGGCGAGACAAAAGATCTGCGAGGAGATCGATGTGAGTTGGATCGGACTCGGTGTGAGCGGTGGGTATCAGTCTGCGCGTCGGGGACCGAGTCTCTCGCCTGGTGGTGATAAGGAAGCATTGGACCTTGTTATGCCGCTACTAGAGCTGTATGCCGGTAAGGACGCGAAGAGTGGACAGCCTTGTGTGACGAGAATTGGACCGAAGGGGTCTGGACACTTTGTGAAGATGGTGCATAACGGCATTGAGGGGGGGATGCTGAGTACACTGGCCGAGGCGTGGTCCCTACTGCATTACGGGCGCGGAATGGGGTACGAGGAGATTGCGGATTTGTTCGAGAGCTGGAACAAAGAGGGGGAGTTGAGGAACAACTACCTGCTTGAGATTGGCGCTGAACTGCTCCGGGTGAAGAAGACGCCTCAGGGAGACGGGAAGGGAGAGGGCGTTGGTGATGGAGGCTATGTTCTCGATGACGTCCTGGATAAGGTAGTCCAGGATGACGATAACACCGAGGGAACGCCCTACTGGTCTGTCATGGAGTCTGCGAGCAGACATATCTCTGCACCGACGCTCGCAACAGCGCACTTCATGCGTATTGCCAGCGGGAACCGCATCGAGCGCCTTGAAGTCGCCAAGCAGCTTCGTATCCCATCTCCCTCACCCATTCGGGGGATGAAAGATATCGAAGCCTTCAAGGAACACCTGCACTCCGCCGTCTATTCCTCTTTTCTGACCTCCTTCTGCCAAGGCCTCGAACTGATCGCGCGTGCCTCCGAAGACGAAGGCTGGGACATTGATCTCGGCAAATGCCTTCAGATCTGGCGCTCAGGTTGCATTATCCGGTCTGAAGGGATCGCCGATATTCTGCAGCCTGCCGTGTCCGGAAACAAAGGTATCAAAAACATGAAATATATCGACACCGTCGCGCAGGAGCTGCACCGGACCTACCCCTCGTTGAAGGAGATCGTGATGGCAGCCACTGACTCAGACCACTATATCCCTGCTATTTCGGCGACATTGGAGTATCTGAAGTATGAAGGGGGAACGAACCTCCCGACGAAGTTTATGGAGGCCCAGATGGATTTCTTCGGCGCGCATGGCTATAATCTCCCTGGCGTACCGGGAGAGGACCCAGGACCTGTCAGTAAGGGCCCGCATCACTATGAGTGGAGGCCTGCGAAATAGATAGCGTTAGTCTAGTATTATAGACAAACTGGGTCTCTCTTCATTCCCCGACAAGTACGCGTTCGGTGACCAGAATTAACGTAATTACCCATTTAGTCACAGCATGGTAGTATGTTGATGACTGGGATAGTTTTCTAGTCTCTCAGGGGATGAAACATAGGTTCGTTGGAAGATAAGAGATGATGGAAGACAGAAGCAATCATACACTGTTAAGTGTTCCAATTTCTGGGCGAGGATAGAGTTGGTGCCTGAGGAACGGCACGTGGCGGGACGAGGGGCGGAGACTAAGTGAGCCAGAAGAGGGGCTGCCCCGCTGAGATTTTCTGCTTCAGCCCCAAATTGCGAATTCATCCAGCAACTCTCTCAGCTCCCTCTACTTTTCTTTTAAGTCGGTGGATGTTCCTTCGTTCCCTCTCCTCTCTAGACCCTTTCGAAAAATCGAGTCCCCGAAACAACTCGCACGCAGAATGGCTGCTCTGCCCGACACCTACGCCGGTCAGTCCTCAGACCCCTCGTAAGAACAAGGAGCTGACGTTGATGGTATATAGACCCCGTTCGTATCGCGGTCATCGGCGGTACTGGTCTGCGCGAACTCCCAGGCTTCACTCAAGTCGCCTCTCTCAACATTCAGACCCCATGGGGCACTCCCTCCTCCCCGATCACCATCCTGCACCACACCCACAAGGACAAGACCGTTGCCGTTGCCTTCCTCAGCCGACACGGTCTGCACCACCAGATCGCACCCCATGAGGTCCCCGCGCGGGCCAACATCGCCGCCCTGCGCTCCATCGGCGTCCGCACCATCATCGCCTTCTCCGCCGTCGGCAGTTTGCAGGAGGAGATCAAGCCGCGCGATTTCGTCGTCCCAGACCAGGTCATCGACCGCACAAAGGGCATCCGGCCGTTCACGTTCTTCGAGGGAGGCGTTGTCGGCCATGTTCCGTTCGGCGATCCCTTCGACGAGGGCGTTGCCAAGATCGTCCGCGCCTGCGGACACAGTCTCGAGGGTGAGGGAGTGAAGCTGCACGACCGCGGCACGCTGATCTGCATGGGTACGCTGCATCCCCCATCACCTGTTTTGACCAGCTACTAACTCCCGTATAGAAGGGCCCCAGTTCTCGACCCGCGCCGAAAGCAAGCTCTACCGCTCCTGGGGCGGCTCTGTGATCAACATGTCCTGTCTTCCCGAAGCCAAGCTCGCCCGCGAGGCTGAGATCGCCTACCAGATGATTTGCATGTCGACCGACTATGACTGCTGGCACGAGTCTACCGAGGACGTCACCGTCGAGATGGTCATGGGCAATATGAAGGCCAACGCGGTGAACGCAAAGCACTTTGTCACTGCTGTTCTTGACGAACTGGCGGATGACCGCAACGCGGAACTTGTCCAGGCGAAGCAATACGCGGGTGCGGTCAAGTTCGGGCTCAGCACAGCACAAGCCAACTGGTCGCCTGAGGCGAGGGAGCGGATGAACTGGCTTTTCCCGGGGTACTTTGAATAGATCTGTATATACGATATTTGCTGTTGATTCAGCGAGATATAGACCTTGAAGAGCTGGAATTAGAGCACGATTTATGACAGATATGCCAACAGTCCATTCCCAAACCTGTCGCGCACAAGCGTATCTCAAATCGGGCTGTCCCATTTGGGAACTGACCGAGTCGGCATTACCTATCTCTTTTCATCAAGTCTTCGATGTACTTACTGTACATGGCTGGGGCAGAGTGGAGACACGTGACTGCTTTTTTTCCTTTTTTTGCCCCTATTTTCAGGTTACGGCCTCGGCCTCCAACGCGTGTCAAGGGACTTTTGCTGCTGCATCCTTGACTAGACCGCAGGTTACGAGCCATATTGAAACTCCGGTATCAGGTCCGTGCCTGGCCTCTGCTCCAATTCAGCGCTGCGCCAGGCCCGGCCGGTGCCCTGATACGCGCTGTGGGAAATTAGCGTCTGAGCTGTGGCCCGAAAGAACTTTGTCTGATTGGCCGGCTCGCAAATGACGTCACAGAATTCATACGCTATCCCGTATTAGGAAGTATATGTTCTGTAAAGGCCCTAAAATCTCTTAGATGGATGCATCGTAGACGGTTTTCATCCTGACGGTGGGGAGGGAGGATCAAGAGACGAATAGCTGGACGTTTGTGAGTCTTCATTTAGATTAAGACGGGTGTATAAGAATGCGTGCGTTTGTCTGGTTGACGACTCCTTGTCTTCTATCGCAGTACAACCATCGCAGTACATCCAGCGCAGACACCAGCGCTCTATCTATCCTCCCTCTTTTCGTTCGTTCCAGGCTTCAAGTCCGTCCATTCGTTTTATTCCGTTCTTTCAAACAGTAAGTGCACCTCCCTTAGCTTGATCAGTGCTGCTTCTGAATCTCTCCCTGCTAATCCTCTTACCGCAGTAAATCAGATATCAGCAACCCCGACCTATCCCACCTATCCCACCTATCCATCCATCAAGAAACTTTTTACCGCGATGGCCCTCACAAAAGAAGTGCAAATCCTGATTGTGATTGTCGGGTGTGTTGTGGTCATTCTCCTGGGGTACTCAATCCACTACCTCGCAACGAACGGCTTCCAAGGGGAAAACGAGCCAAAGGAGATGAGCCACGAACAGAGACAGTATATGCGAGAGTTCCGACTCAAGCATATGAATTGGATGGCGAGGGACGCGAATGCAGGTAGAGGGTGGAAGAGGCCGCCGCTACCGGCTGAAGATTTGGAGAGCCAGAGGACGTCGGCGGGGTATTGAGGGAGAAAAATGGCTCTCCATTTACTAGGATCCATGGGGATTGTATGTTTTTCAGTGCATTTCTATGGCTGTGCATAGTTCTTTTCTGGTTGGGGGTCGGTGTTTTGGTGTTTTGTCTGGATTTGGATGAGTTAGGGCTAGCTGAATAATACTTGATCAGAACTTGGCTCCAGTTTGGTTTGTTTGCATGCATCAGCAGCAGCAGCAGTAGCAGTAGGAGTGTCATACGCGAAATAAGACTGAGTGAAGATCTTTGACTTTTGTAGAGCGTGATAGAGAAATTATAAATAGGCCTCTAGACAACTAACGCTAGGGCGTTCCTGGCCCGCTAACCGAGTGGGGGGTTCTTTACCCTCAAGCCTCACTTAATTGGGGCCATTTCAGCGCTCTCGAACTTCTCTCCAACTCTTCTCCTTGACACCTTGCTCCTCTCTTCCTTTATCTGTTTAAGTTGTCCAACATTGTGCGCTCTTTTTCCACACCGTGGCCCGTACCCCGTATCCGACCTTGGTCTAGACTTGGGGCCGGCGACAACCCTCGTGGTCCATCATGGCTCGACTCTCGTCTACAAAGACACCCGTTCCAACTGGTCTCTAGTTCGACACGCTTAAACCATGTTCCTGACGCCTTCACCACCTCATCCGCGGAGCCTCGGGCCCCTCAAATCTCGCCGCGGTTGCAAGGCCTGCAAGACGCGGAAGATCAAGTGTGACCAGCAGAAACCGTCGTGCCAGCGGTGCATCGCAGCAAGATACACTTGCGAGTACCCTAACCAAATGACCACCACCTATGCATCAGCCCCGTCGTCAACTACCTCATCCATCCTCGACCTCGATCTCGACGTCAGCCTCGACGTTTCAGGGTCGAGTCCCCTCGGTGCAGCGGGCGTCTGGCGCGAACGCCGTGCTTTCGCCTACTACTTCCACCATGCAGCACCCTATCTGGCGGGCGGACTGGACCAGTCCTTCTGGACAGTGACAGTGCCACGGATCTGTCGCGCCGAGACTGCGATTTGGGACGCAGTGAATGCGATAAGTACATTGTTCGAGTTTCCGGAGATGTGTCTAGACTTTGTCTTTTTGCGGCATGAAAAGACCCAATCTAGCCTTAATGATAAGCAAATCGAGGCGTTGGGCTGGTACTCGCGGTCCTTATCCAAGATCCAGAGCGGGATTGAGAGGGGCAACCTCAGTGTCCAAGTTGCGCTGGTCAGCTGCGTGCTGTTCATCTGCATTGAGATGGTGCAGGGCCATGTTGAAGAGGCGCTCGGGCTCTACGGGCAAGGCGTCCAGCTAATCCATGATCTGCGGGCTAAAGCCAGATATGCACCTCAGACTGCAAGTGACGTTGATTTTAGAGAGACTACAATTGTCCCGCTCTTCCTCCGTCTGGGAACGGCCGCGCTAGGGATCTCGGGCGTTCCGGTCGGCGATCTGCTCAGCGGACTTGACACGCAACAGGAGTATTTATTTCGCTCACTGGAAGACGCAAGAGACGGGCTTATCCCGCTGGCCGCAGAGGTGCAGATTTTCTGGAGGGACACAGGCCGTAACCCGTTTATTCGCGGTCCCGGGGGAGAACCAGCCATACCTTCATCTACAGAGGCCGAAGCAGCTGTTGCCCGAGCCCAACGAGACCGTCTCCAGGCACGTCTGGACGCCTGGTCCCGGGCCTATACGGCTCTGACGACGCTCCCGCGGTTCACGAGAACCCACCAACTTGCCGCGAAGTCAGAAATCAGCACCAGCATCGGCGCGATTCTCCTGACGTTCCACGCGACCCTATCAACAATTCTAGCTACTAGCCTCTCGCAGACAGCCTGCGTCTACGACTCGCATGTCCACTCCTACCGCACAATCATCGAACTAGCCAGTATCGCCCTGGAAAGCCTACGCAAACCGGACGGCACCCAGCCCGTCTTCACTTTTGAGCTTGGTGTGGGTTTGCCACTTTTCTGGACTGCATTGACATGTCGCGAGCCCGCGATAAGGCGGGAAGCACTGAAACTGCTGAGGATCGCGCCGCCAATGCAAGGTTTTAGTAAAGCGCAGGTTGGGCTTGCGCTTGCGGGCAGGATTGCAGAACTTGAGGAAGGGTTTGCGAGAGACTTGCTTTCGAAAACAGAGTCGCTCCAGGGCGAGAATCGAGGGGAGCTTTTAACATCGCCGTACAATAGCACCGAGGGAAAGGAAGCACCGGAAACGACAGTCATAAAGACGGATCCCTACATACCTGAAGAAGCACGGATCCAGCACTATGCCGTTTTTCGCCCGCGCGATCAGCCGCATATCCTGGGGCCGCATGAACATGATATGTCAAAATGGGGAAAAAGTCCAGACCAGCTATTCCTGCGGTTTACAAGGAATCGGTGGAAAGAGGAGAGCAGCGGGTGGATGCTGAGCGATGAGTGTGTCCCAATGAGCCCGGACGAGGGTTACGCGGCATGAGGTGCTGTTTACCAGACGAGCATCTGATGGTAGTAAGTGCGGGTTGCACCAGAACTAGGTAACACGAGCATGGCATTCAGCTTTCATCGCCCCGGCCGTATTCTTATGCTTTCAACCGGCGCGTTTTTACCTCTTAATCCGAATCTGCAAGTCGCGGTCTCTGCGGGAGACATCGTTGCTTGAGCATGGATTAGCATCTTGCCGGAATACCTGGCTAATAGACCGCTCGGGTCAAAGGGAGAACAAACCGGTGGATAGAGTAGTAGCATTACCAAGCATTCCGTCGTTGAACCCTTGGGTGCTCAGTAGTCGTTCAGCCCTAACTGAAACTCTGGGCTACGGAAAGCGCGTATGGCCTTGAGTCTCTCATTCCTTCCTCACTCTAATACAAGACCATCGAGCTGTAGAATCCAGCTGCGTCCTCACACATACTCTGGAGGGCCATTGGTTAGTACTTTCTCACCAGATAACCGACTGCCGGCAGCTGGCTCTTATGTATAACCGTCAAACTCTGGTCCCAGCCACGAGCGCCTCAGCATACTATAAGTCCTGGCGGATTGTCACCAGCGAATTTTCAAGACGCTATCGTATTGTATATCTTACCTGGGATTGTCTAGAATTCAGGCCTGACATGAACTTCTCATCAGATCCCTCTGACTCGAGGCTGATTCATCTTTACAACAATCAGTGGGCTCCATTCATGGTCAAAGAGAGTTATGGCCCTCCATGTTAGCCAGATTCTCAGTTAAATGTGGTCCTATAGCACTTGGCTGCAGAAAACGTAGGTCTGCACGATTGCTTTCTATCTAGCAAATATACTGCTTGAACACTATTGGATTATCCCAACTCTCTCTTATGGTTTCAGATCCGATTCCAAAAGCAGGGAAGAACGGCCTACAGAACAGACACTACATATTTCTGCGCTCCAATGGAACTCTCGCGGTAGATTGCCTTACTTCAATGGAGTACGGTCTGGCGCCAACGTTCCTGGTAAGCGGCAAGTAGGTCAAGGATCATGTATTGCCGTACCAGCGAAATTCACGTACTGTACTCCGTACCGTATGACTGTATGGCTTTCTTTACCATACAAACAACTCAACTAGATACAAAAGAAACGTGCAATACATATACAGGCTAGCATGACTGGCATTAGGGTTCGCAATACGGGTGCAATGACAACAAAACTACTTTCAAATCTGTATACTCACGAATTCGCCTCCACTGGTCGAAACCGCATCATCAGCGGTGGCTTCTGCCACAGCTGCTTGAGCCTAGCCTCCTCTACCCAGTCCCCGCTCCCACCAACTGCATCCTCCGCCAGCTCCCAGTCAAACGCGAGCACTGCCTTGGCCAAGGCAATGCGCATCTCGACCCACGCTAGAGTCACGCCAATGCACATGCGCGGCCCGATGCTAAAGGGCACCGTGTACGGCTTCTGGCCATCGCACCACCGCTCCGGCTCGAATGCGTCCGGACGGGCGCCGACGGTGCGTGCGTCGTGGTGGATGGTCCAGACGTCGGCCGAGACGTACACCCCGCCTGGGACGAAGGTGCCGTCGACGGTCTCGCCGCCGGCCGGGCTGATGCGGGGCGGGCCCACTGGCGACGGGGGGAACAGCCGCATTGTCTCTTCGAGCACGGCGTTGAGGTAGGGAAGCCGTGCGGTGGCGTCGCCGGTAACATCGGCAGGGCTGGCAAAAGCGCCTCGCACCTCGGCGCGGAGCCGCTCGAGACAGTGCGCGTGTGCCGGCTGCGAGAGGTACCACAGCGTGGCTGTCAGTGCCGTGGCGCTGGTCTCCGCGCCGGCCGTGAGCAGGACCATCGCCTGGTCGGCGAGCTCTGTGTCGGACATGCCGCCGGCGCGGATCGCGTGGGCAAGGAAGTCGTCGACATCGCTACGTGCAGGCCCTGATTCAATGCGCTTGCGTGTCAGGGCGAGCGTCATGGCGCCGTGCTGGGCGACGGACTCAACGGCTGCCCGCGCGGTCGACGAGATATATGGCATCCAGCGTAGCAGCGGGCCGACAAAGGCAAGCCGTTTGCGCAGATTGAAGATGGAGCCACTGTACGTCGCGTCCAGGAGGATGGACACCCAGGGATGGCTCTTGTTGTTGCGGGTCGCATTGAACGACTGGCCAAAGGTGAGTTCTCCGATGATATCAAACGTCAACCACTCGAACCACTTGGAGACATCAACGGGGACGGCCCCGCTGCGGCCGCGGGCCGCAACCTGGGTTACCCAGAGGTCGACGTGCGCGTGTACGATCGGCTCCTGGGTGCGCACGGCCGAGGGGCGGAACTGGGGCGCGAAGATCTTGTGCTGGCGGGCGTGCTCTTCTGGGTCCAGCACGAAGGCGATGTTCGGGTGCCCGTTGTCATAGAACCGGTCGGACTTGGGGAACAGCTTGCGAGTCTTGGACGGCGCCCCGTAGATATCGCGAAACGCCTGTGCGGTCGCAAACGAGAGCTCGTTCGGCGCGATGCGCACAATGTCCCCGTACCGGCAATGCGCCTCTTGGATCTTGCGGTTCCAGAGTCCGCCCGTCCAGGCCGACGCATACCACAGCTCTGAGACCGCTGCGAGCAGCGGGCCCGGGTACTTGGACAGCGGATGGAACCAGTAGAGGTAGGCATATGAGGCCAGCCAGTACATGGCCACCAGGGCAGCCACGCCCGCTGCGAGCGTGGCCGCAGGCAGCGAGAGAATCGATTCGAGTGCCATTGCCACGATGCGGCGAGAATGCATCCAGGTCCAGAGAAGAGGTTACGGCTATATTAATAGGTCTTGTGGACGACATCTCCAACGGCTGTGGACAAGACCACTGGCAGCCTGGACCCCTCGACCCCCGCTGCTCGGATTTTTTTCTCCTTGGTGCCGCTGACGGTATACGACTTGGCTTGGAGACAAAGTACCTTACTGCCTAGGAGGACGGAAGTGACCTGATCCTGTTGGCGCGCCAATCAGCGCGCTGCAGATTACTTGGAGACACGGCACGGCGTTGATAGGTACATAATCGCAAAGACTGAATCATGCAAGGAGGGGGTTAGTGGGTCGACGGCCCCCAACGACTGCGCCAAATAGCGGCAGCTGCTATTCTCCCGGGCCCGCTGCTTGGACCGGTCCGCTGTCTCTGTCCTGTCAAGTTCAAGGCCCAGGTTGCGTGGAATGAAGGCTCCTGCACTGGACTCTGCCCGCTCTTCTCAGCCGATGGAGTCAGCCGACGGTGCTATGGTGGCCATTCTCACTCGCCCGGTGCTTCTCCTCGTGCTGTTCCTGCTCTTGCTCTTGGTGCCGTTCCTAGTGGTGCTCCTGCTGTTCCTTCTGCTCCTGATGCCGCGCCGAACGGCCCCCGGCTAGTGCCTCGCACTCTGCAAGCTCGTGCTTTAGTCCCTCGTACCCCGGTCAGGGGCGCAAGGCGTCCGCGCTAGAGCAAGCCATGGAGCCACCGGCCCCGTATAAGAGGTCGACCCCGGTTAGTGGAGCCAGCTGGACGGCGCCGACCGTTTATTGACAGCCGATCTGTGTCAGGCAGACCGGGATCCGGATCCGCCAGTGTATCTATCAGATTAATAACCGAACAGTGGTCCCGTCATCGTTTGAAAAGTCTGTACATACCGTTCGCTTAGGTGAGGTCAGGTTTAGCCTACATGGTGCTTGTAGCTATTGAGATCTCACATAAATACTTGATACGGAGTAGACGGCTTCATCATGTAGTAGCCAAGACCCTTCCACCTATCTCTCTCCTTTATCCCCTTCCCAAGTTTCTCGTCCCAGTACTTGACCTTCTTCGCAGACTGTGCCTCTCCTTGCTCGGGCGTGAGGCCCAATATTCCTCATCATGGCATCGTCCTCAGATACCATCTACATGGCCGACCCGCCAGCCGGTGTGCAGCGGCTCAACGGCGACTCCATCCAGCCTAACATGGCGGCGTGCGCCATCACCACGGCGCTGATTGCCGTCGCCATCGTCGGGCTCCGTCTGTATACGCGCTTCTTCCTCACGGCGGCGCGGTTCCAGATCGACGATGCGTTCGTTTGCTGTGCGGCAGTATGCTCGATCATGCTAATCCCGATATCGTATGAAAGTCTGTTCGCCCAATATTTGCATAGCGTTTAGATGATGGGCTGACACTGTCGAGTATAGTCATGCAAGCTGGTGTCGGTCTGCATATGTGGGAAGTCACTATGGCGCAGTATAATCCTGGTCTGGGAATTGTGAGTGCCTCTCGTACATACCTATCTACGTAAGTCTGCATACTAAACCAGAGCAGTGGACCCTCGTAGCAACAATCTTCTATGCATGGGCCGTGATCCTGTCCAAACTCTCCATCCTAGCCTTCTACCTGCGCCTCTCGCCCCAGCTCTGGTTCCGCGCGCTCACGTTTCTGCTCATGGGGATCTCAATCTGCTACGTCCTCATATACACCTTCCTCTTCATATTCCGCTGCAACCCGATCCCCAAGAACTGGGACATCACTATCACGACGGGCTCCTGCATCAATACCCGCACGATCATGACGGTTCTCAGCATCGCCAACATCGTCATGGACATCTTCACCCTCATCCTCCCGATCCCCGTTATCATGAGACTGAACATGCGTCTTGCGCAGCGGGTGTCAGTCGTGCTGATTTTCAGCTCGGGTGTGTTCGTCTGTGCGATTGCGATCCAGCGCACGGTGCAGATGCTGTCGGCCCTGGAGTCGAAGGACTACACGTGGGATATCACCGAGCAGTTCTACTGGTCATATATAGAGGTCAACGCGGGAATTCTGTGTGCGAGCGTGCCGGCATTGAAGCCCTTCGCGAAGAGGCACCTCGTGAGTATGTTCGGGTCCTCGCAGCGGTACCGGTTACAGTATCAGGAAAGGAACGGCGCGTTTGGGCTGGAAGCGTCGGGTGGGCAACCGGCAGTGGGAACGGAGCAGGAGACCGATGCGATTCTGTTGAGGGTGACGCCAAAAAGGGGGAGTTATACGCGGTTTTAGGTGTTTTTGCGTCTCTCCATTTATATGGTGGGTTAGGGCAGCTGTCTCCCTCAACCATAAACAAAAGGTTCAACTTGTCGGACATAAAGCCATCATCTAAGGCGGCCAGCTCAATTTTTTCTGCACTGCATCTGTGTTCGAGCATGGAAGTCGTTTTCTTTGGGATTTTCTTTGGGATTTTCTCTGGGTTTTCTTTGGTTAGCAGATCGTGAATCATGCACCTCCGGCTAGAGCGCACAGAATCCTGATAGCCATGTCCCTGCCTTGAGGGTGTCAAGCTCTAAGTGCCCACTACATACCCTTTATTACTACTTGGATATAACCGGTTTTAGATTATTCTATGAAAGTGCTTGTTGAATAGAACGTTAAAATTAAACTAGATGGCCTAATAGTCAGGGAGGGACAAGGAGATCTAGTAGAAACTAATAGAACCTGCTTAGTACCTGCTAATATAGGAACTACATCTGGTTGATTGCAGCTATACTTGTTTTATAGGCTGGGCTTAACCTGTAGGAAGAGCCCTACTAGTTTAGATAACCGCCTCAAGTCCCAAGGCCGCTACAAATATGATAAACCCCCACTGGGCCAAAAGGGGTGACCACTTTAGAGAGCTAAATTCGACTGATAGACTGGCTGTCAATCGTAAAATTAGGTAGTACTTCGTGGGCTATCGAGGTGGCCACCAGTGTCGATTTTGGTCATTGACCGAGGGCTGCAACGAACGAATGTAATGAGGGTTATGGTCTCGTTATGATTCGTATATGCAATTCACAATTTCCGCGGCTTCAAAAGATGGTCACTTATGAATAGGAGATATGACCAGTCATAAACGCAATTTGATATGTCAATGAGGGCACGACATTGATTAGTAAAAAGAGATTCCCTCCGGTGGCCACAATATTGGGCGTCCTCTGCGGAGCCCCTCGTCTACCTCCCGATCTTGTCCCCAGCATAACCGAAGTCCAGGCGGCTCGATATTTCCATCTGTTAACATGTCTACATTAACAATGGCCCGATGCCCGGGCTGGGATTTGGATGCCCAAAAGGTATGTGCTATGCCCGGATGCCATCTGGGTCTCACGTCATGAAAACTTGCTAATTGGGAAGATATCTGCGTATAAAAGCTCTACCAGGAGACAAATAAGCTTTTCTTACGTCAAAATGTCTCGGCATCAAAAAATGAGGCTTGTCATTCCTGAGCCCCGCTACTTGGTTGGGTGCAGCCTGGGACCATCACTCGCAGGCGCCAGCCGGTACCTCTAGGGAGCGGTAGAAGCCGCATAGACGTATCCACTGTAAGAGCCTGGCTAGTCTCATTTCAAGATGGATCACACTCGTTAGTCCCAGGCGGAGGAGCTGTATGGAATCCTTTGAGTCAAGCCCATTCTCGCATGATTATAGGTGTGACGCTCACGCACAGAGTTCATATTCTCAAACGAACACTACCAAATAATCCTAATGCTTGCTCCCATGGACAATGGTGTTTAAAATTGGGGGTGCGCTTAAATGTGTCTCTAGACTGGCAGGTTAATATCAATAGGCTAGCGACAGGGCAGCCTTCGTAGGTGTTTTCATGTTGAATGAGTGACTGTGACTAGGTAGGAGACCGTATCTGCTTGCTACCACAGCTTCTTTACCGTAATAAGAGAGAAACGCGGGCAACTGTACGGTTTGCCGAAGGATGGCAAGCTATAAGAGTCATGATTCTTGCCAGGATGCAATGGAGGCTGCTCCAGGGTATACTCAAAGTGTCACCCTCCAACCCTTGACCTAGCTCCGCATCATTCTCTTTGACGTTGCGAGCATCAGTTTTCCTTCAGACAGGTCTTACACGTCTATACTGCCGATTACATTGGCGGTCAGACCTTGTTGTCTCTATGTCGAAACAGATTAGTCAAAACGAAGAGACTAGGAAGGGCTGACGTACCACGTTTGTGGAATATCCTCCAGGGCATGACACAAAAGCGAGACACCAAGGATCCTCTTGGCCACGTCTGTAGTTAGGACCAAGAAGAAAATGGGACGATTGCAATTAGAGGCCTGGCAAGGTTCAAACCAGAATGCTGTAATGCAAATGTTCTGCTGAGACCTCGGGTTATGCTTAATAGTACACCCAATCCCTTTCAAGTCTCCTACCAATATACCCACTAGCTTGACATGTTATTAGGTAGCATTCTAGGAGGGTATTTTTCTTTTTACTTAGTCTAAAATACTAGAAATTAAAGAAGGTTTACCTGCGTCTAAGATGTAGGTGATTCCTTCAAATAAGAATATTTATATTTACGATGCTTCAATGTACCCTACCATTAATTTACTGTCTGTTTCTATCATGCCTGTTACCTGGTAGAATACAAAAGAATATACCACCTGCATCATGAGAAACTCCACTGGGTATTTCTCCAGTAAATTAGGCACAAGTTCAAGCAGTCGGGTTTGAATCTACAGGCGATTATAGCATTGCAGAAATCCCAAATTCTGGACTCAATCCAGCAATTTTCCAATCCAGTAGAGTAATCCTAAATTGCGAGCTTCCGTCGTGATTCCCGAGCCTTTTAACCATATTATTCTTCGGCGAAGGTCGCCCTGGGTGAAAACAGTGCGGCGGCCGTTGAGAGCCCAAAAGTTCATACTTCGCAATGATCGAATTTATGGGTCTGACTCTGTCTGGCGGGGATTTTCAATGACTGCAAGATTAAAGTCGGCCTGGTTTGCAAAAGGGACCAGAGATTTTAGGGTTGAGACCGTTGGTCCAGAATACTCCATCAAGGTAGGGCCGGCGATTCAACATCCCTAAGTATTCTGGTGCCGGTACACTGCGTAACTTTGTAATTGCGTCTTTGGTCAACTTGCATATTGCAGATTCTTCAACAGGATCAATGGATGGTAGTATTTTGAAGTGTACCACCTGGGAGATATTCCATGATTATATAAGTCTTATTGGTGTCCTGGTCCCGGAAGGCTGCGTGGATTTTGGGGACTGGAACTCTGCTGTTTACAGCGAGAAACTCCATGTTCTCAGTCTCGATGAGGGCAGGCCAAGGTCATCTTTACGGCGATGCTCGTTCAACCGCACGACTTTCGCGGACGCGTTGGGCGGGCTCATCAGTTCCGTCGCGGCCTCGATCTCAGCGACCATTGGTAGGCAGACGGCCTCAGGAGCCGGTTCTTTTGGCATCTAGCTTGTATGAAAGCAAAGATATAGCACTGCAGCAGGCTGAAATGGTTGAGATAATTTGACCTGACGGTTTGTTGATATAGATGGAGGAATCATGATCATAACGGCATGGTTGTTTTGGAAGCTCTATATTTCCTTTCTGCATGTGCTCGGTCTCGCTCTCGTCGTTTAGTAGGCTGCTGGAAGGGATAGCTTTTTTTTTTTTTTTTTTGGCTGTGTATACCAGCTCACCTGCAATCACGTTGACTGTGAGCTGGCTTTCTCTTTCTGGACATCTTGGTGCCGTGCAGTCCTGTGTAATATCCGCAGGTTTCTTGCGCTTTGCAGTCCTTGTATGTTCATATATCTGGTATTTAAAGCATTGTCAGCTCTTACAGCTCATGATATAGCACTTACAGGCCAAGTTATTATGCTAACACTTGTAACGGGCGTAGGTAGTATTGTTTTCAACTAGCTGTCCTGTATTCACGAGTATCACAAGCTTAGAGAAAGAAACAAGAGATAGAAGCGCAGATTCTTCCTCCTCCTTTTTATCAACCTTTCCCAATCATACGTCAAGACTTCCGACTTCCCGGACTTGCATGCCGACGGATCTCTTTCCCGAAGTTACGAGGACGGATCTCTTTTCCTACGAGGCCGCAATTCCGAGGCTGTACACTGGTGTTGCAGAGACCTTTTAGAACCAGGTTGAGGGCATGGCCGACAACCAAGATCCAGGCCATATCCTGTGACAACACTGGCCTATTCAGTGTAATAATATTTTTCCTTTTCTTTTTTTTTTTTTTTCTATTTTTTTTTTTACAAGAATTAGTTGTCAGGCTGAGTAATA